>NC_090938.1:6425000-6733214 GCF_040938575.1 Ambystoma mexicanum
TCTTCGGAGGAAGTCAGGCAGTTCGGGTTAGTGCACAGCAGAAGGAGAACAGATTCCGCAACTCAAGCGCAGCCTCCACAGCGAGCAGAAGCAGAGCGCGAGTACGGCAAAAAGGGTGCTGTTTTTACACAGCAGGGAAAAGCAATGGGATACTGCAGGAGGGTGACCAGATCCTAGCTAAGCTACTCACCGGTCCCCGAAGCAAGCAGACCCAGGCTTCTCCACGTTAGTTTCAGCAGCTGGCAGGTTCAGAAGAGCAGGGAACGCCTCGTAGTCGTGTAGAGCAAAAAGACGTCCCAATCGACGAAACCAGCACAGTTTTGTTGCCGCACAGGACAACGGAGCGGCCGTGTGTATTCGAGCCAAATGAACCCTCCTCCCTTCAGACCTGGGGACGCCAAGCGTACGAAGCGTGGGAGAGGGACAAGGACTCGCAATACAACACAACCTGGCGGCGGTTGCAGAGCCAACCTCCTTTGTAAGCTGGTCAGTCAACTGGATGGCCCAGAGACGCTTCCGAAGGCTTACTTGGCAGGAGATGGTTGAAGATGCCGGGAATAGCTGTTCCTGCTATTCCAAAGGTCGAAGCACCAGTACAGGCCTTCTGGTTCGATCCAAGGAGGAAAGGGTTTCACAGGACGACAGAAGTGCAAAGGAGGATTCCTTCAGCGGGTCACCAGCGATTCCTCGGTCCAGCCTCTGGGTTGCAGGATACTTGGCTCCTGTATTCCTTCGTTCGTGAGAACTCAGGAGATCGACATGGTAGTGGTGTTTCCAGCTCCCTCTTATCCACGGTTCCCTTCGCGCCAAAACAGAGGGGAGCCAATGGGAGATCCGCTCATCAACACACATACCATACGTGGACCAATCACGGACCACGGTGGTCCCAGGCATTCACACCACCCCAGACTCTCTGGCACCCAGGATGTGTATTGGGACCAGACATCCCAGCCCACACCCTGGAGGCACACAAACGACATGTAGAAGCCCGCGAAAGCAACCACGTTTCGCGGGAAAGTACATGCCCAAATAAGGAAGGCCCCAGGTCGCCCGACCTGGGGAAGGTGAAGGGAGCAAGACGGTCAGTGGACAAGACAAAGGAGCCTCGTGGTCTGGCCATTTTGGGAGAGCCAGGCCACCATTTTGGGTTCAGGGCAAAAACGTGCTCAGAACGCCAAAAGGAGCTCAAAATAAACAAAACGATCGCTGCCACCATTCGAGTCCCTGAATGACTTGCACCGATCAAATACCATCCTAAAAGAGTATCTAGGGTCTGTAGAAGGCTAGAGACCCAAGAGAGCTGTAACTTAGCTTACAGTGCCCTCTTGTGTCATGTTGCACTAAAGCCGCAACACGATAAAGGAAACTACGGGAAACAGCGTTCCCCGGTACTGACTGTCTTAAGGGCATGTCAGTTTCCCCATAAGAAAAGGAGCGAAAGCCCAGAGAAGTGCGGCAGAAGGCTGTACTTCTCTGGCAAAGTCAAGAACAAGGTTAAAAACAATAGCAACAAGTTTAGGGGTTGCCACATGGAAGGAAAATTCCCTACAATTACGAAATCTTTCCTAACACTCGCCCCTCCCAGACTATGGACAGGGGGAACTAATCCACCCCTGGATGAGTCTCTTGTTCAGGTCGGTTAAACATTCTGGACAACCCATCAGCATTGCTATGTTGGACACCTGGCCTATGCTCAATAGTGAAGTCGAAGCCTTGTAGACTCATGGACCACCTAAGCAACTTTGGATTCTCCCCCTTCATGTTCATTAGCCACTTTAACGGCTTATGGTCAGTCTGCACAGTGAAGTGGGTCCCATAGAGGTAGGGCCTCAGCTTCCTTAGGGTCCACACAACAGAGAAACATTCTTTCTCTACCGTGGACCATCTGAGCTCTCTGTCCTTAAGCTGGCGACTAATAAAACCGATAGGGTGTTCCTTACCCTTCTCATCTACTTGTGATAGTACAGCTCCTATCCCAGTGTCAGAGGCATCCGTCTGCACGATAAAAGGTCTTTGATAATCAGGGGCCCTGAGCACAGGGGCCTGGCACAAGGAGTCTTTTAAGCCATTGAAGGCCTTCTCACACTCGTCGGTCCAAGTTACCTTCTTGGGTTTCTTCGGAGTTGTGAGGGCAGTCAGAGGAGCAGCTATGGTGCCATAGTCTGCCACAAAATTGCGATAATACCCCGTGAGTCCTAAGAAGGCTCTCACTTGGGTTTGCGTAGTGGGGGTAGGCCAGTCTTGTACTGCTTGTACTTTACTGGGTAGAGGCTGTCTCCTCCCTCCACCTACTTCATGTCCAAGGTAAACCACTGAGCCTTGTCCATTTTGGTGAGGGGCCACTCGGACACCCTCAAAAGAGCTAACTGAAGGACTGCTTGGGAACAGGTCGGGGAGAGGTTCAGACTCCTCTTCCTCAACATCTGAAGCCAGTAGCAGTGCTGCGATTTCGACGCTTGGGCCGAAAGCCTTCAGCCTATTCATGTGAAACACTTTGGGAGCAACAGGGGGAGTGGGCATCTCCCATCCCTCTTTGACGATGGCTAAGGGTCCCCGTACGGGATGACCGAACAGAAGTTCGAAGGGGCTGAAGCCAACACCCTCCTGTGGTACCTCTCGGTAGGCAAACAGTAAGCATGAAACAAGAAGATCCCATTTCCTTCTCTGAGGCTCCTCCAGAGCCCCAATCATGCTCTTTAACGTCCTGTTGAAACGCCCCCCCAGACCATCGGTCTGGGGGCGGTATGCAGAAGAGAACCTGTAGGTGACCCCACATTCTTTCCACATAGCCTGCCTATACTTCGACATAAAGTTGCTGCCATGATCCGACACAACTTCTTTAGGGAAGCCAACCCTAGTAAACCTGCCGAGTAAAGCTTCTGCAACTGGCTTGGCAGTTACAGTTGTAAATGGGACGGCCTCAGGATACCTGGTTGCATGGTCGACCAGCACCAGGATAAACCTATTGCCTGAGGATGTTTGCGGGTCAAGGGGACCAACCATGTCGATCCCTACCCTTTCAAATGGTACCCCCACAACTGGGAGCGGTACCAACGGAGCTTGGATTGTCGCGCCAACCTTACCAGACAACTGGCAGGCGGCACAACTCCTGCAGTGACTTTCTACTTGCTCTCCCACCTTGGGCCAGTAGAAGTGCATGGATAACCTTTGCTTGGTCCTCCTCATACCAAGGTGACCAGCAAGGGGAACGACATGCGCCAACTGCAGGAGGAAGGGCCTAACAGCAAGGGAAACCACCAACCTCCTATGGTCTCCTTCTGTAGACTCTGTGGGCTCACTATACAGGAGTCCACCTTCCTGGTAAATCCTATGCATCCCAGGAGGTTCACCCTCAAGCTGGGAGCAGGCCTGTCTCCTTAGGCCTTCCAGAGATGGGCACTCACGTTGGCCTCTACTGAATTCGTCCCTATCAGGACCTCCTTCAACTAACAAGTCTTTTAGTTCAGGATGATCGTTGGCGTCGAATACTTCAGGCATCGCCACCTCCTCGTCAGGCCCGGGCGATTGACCAACTTCCTCCACCGCAGTGGTAGGTGAGCTAGGGGGAATATTCTCTTTCCCTCTTCTTGACTTGTAGACTCCTTTCGCCTTGGGTTTCCCCTTTGGCGGGGGCGGCGTATTGGACTTGGCCAATGCTGCCCGTGTTGGAGACCGTGTGTAGGGTCTTTCGGCAGTGTCTCCTACGAGCCCTAAAGCTCTGAGATCATTACCCAACAAGACCTTTCCCGGGACGTTTCTCTGAATGCTCACTGGAATCCTGACTGCTGTACCATTTAAAGTAAGATTTACAGGGATCACGGGAAACATACGGAGGGGGCCGTCAGCCAACTTAGTGGGCATCAGAGTAGCTCTGGCAACTTCCTCTGAGTCTACCAAGGTAGAATCCACTACAGTGCGACTGCACCCACTATCCCTAAGAGCTGGAGTATCCACTCCATTGATCAGCACACTGTCTTCAAAGTAGTGCTTGGTATTATCTGGAATCCTAGCATAAGCCTCTGCGACTTTAGGCTCCCAGGAACCCAGGGACACTAAAACTACCTCAGCCTCTATTCCGCTGGGAAATGAGTCTGAGAAGAAGGATGCTCCTGTAATCTCTTCTTCCTCGTAGGAGGAGAAGGCCAGATTAGCGGAGTGGACCCCCAAATGTCTAACCTTACACCGGGGATCCCCCTTCACATGGTCAGTTGCTCCACAAGAAAAACAAGCCCCAGTGGGTCTGTTTACGTAGGGAGGCTTATTGTAACCAGAGTTCTGTTTCGGAGGCTGACCTCCACTACCCTGTGAGTTCTCTTGTGTCTTACCCTTGTTTTTCTTTTTGTGGCCCTTATGGGAAGAAGATTTAGCAGATTCCCCACCCTCCATATCTTTGGACTTTTTCCCTTCCTCCTGCTTACCAGGATGAGTTTTGTCCTTATGGGACACTCGATGTGACACCCATAAGTCTGCTGCAATGGCCAGCTTCTTAGGATCTATCTCCTTCGAATCGGCCAAATGCTGCTTAAGCTCCGGGGAAGAAGAAGCAAAAATGTGTTCCAGCATGACCAGATTGATCATGCCTTCGAAGGTAGAAACCTTATAACCTTCAACCCAGCCAGTTAAGTTTTTCAAAGATTCAGCGACATAAGATACCCAAGTACCACCTTCCTTTTTCTTATACTCTCGAAAACGCTTTAAATATTGGGCCGGAGTCTTCCCAAACTTTAAAATGAGAGTCTGCTTTAACATTGCGAAATCAGCCCGCTCAGCCTTCGACATTTCCATAATGGCACTACAGCCAGAATGGGGCAGTCTACTGAGCAACCACGCAATCTTATCAGCATTGTCAACTTCCTGGACCTCGCATGCATACTCAAACGCATTCAGCCAGTCCATAATGTCATTCCTCTCTTCATACACACTGAGCAGATCTTTTGGAAACCGTGGATGAGAGGAAGCCCCAGAACCATGTCCAGGACCCTTGGATCCATTTGCAACCTGAAGCTTGGCCAGTTCCAACTGGTGATCCCTGTCTTTCTGTTTTTCTGCCTGTTCGATTTTTAGTTTGGCTATGCTGAATTCAAGCTCCTGCTGCCTAAACCGCAGCTCTTGCTTCTTGAATTCAAGCATAGCCTCCCCATCAGCACTGGCAGAGGAAACATTAGACATTACATCCTCCCTGTCCTCGTGGTCGCGATGGATCAGTGCAGCGGCAGAACCGTCGGTTCTGCCAGTGAGAGCAGCCCCACCACCTTCTGCACTGTCCTCGGAAGTTATAGCGTCAAGCTGCGCTTCTTGCCACGCCACGATTCTCTGGATCATTTCCAATTTTGTGCCTTGAGAGGAAACACCTCTCTCCGCACACATCTTTTTCAGCGTTTCTGATTTGGAAGCATTTAAAGTTAACAAGGTATTTGCTTCCATACTGTTTGATAGGACTATGGCCTTTTTAAAGTTATATTACAACAATTCACTACGTGTACTGTTTGGAATAACCTGAAATGCCTTAGTTCGAGCGCAACACTGGATACCTTCAGTCGTATCCCACCGCTGCCACCAATTTGTTAAGACGGATTTCTGAACTCTGTCCTGGTGGCGCAGAAGTTCAGAAGGCCAACCTAATTACTTGGAACAGGGTAACCTCTGGACAAGCCAGACCAATCAAGGTAGCGATCGCGGCGGTCAAGACTAGGTCTCAAGAGGGGTGAGGGTGACTGAAAGCCCGCAGTGAGCACACAAAGCAAGAGCGCTTACAAACTACTCCAAACAGTTGTTATATCAAAAATATAACCACATTTATTTTAAGGCCTTTAAAACAATGACCGTAGCGAGAAAATCACAATATCACAATATTAAACCAACACATACCATATCACCACAATATATATACAAATACACAGTCGCAAGCGTTTAAAGCACGAAATATGTAGTCCACCTGAAAGGAAAGGAAAACAGGCAGTGCGATAACGCTTTAGACTCAGTTCGCCTTCAGAGGCACCTAACTAGATGGAAGTCCGAGCCCTGCGAAGAGTGGAGCCTTGTGCTCAAAGTACCTGCCACGCCGGTGCCAACGGGCAAAAGGGGAAGCTCTTCGGAGGAAGTCAGGCAGTTCGGGTTAGTGCACAGCAGAAGGAGAACAGATTCCGCAACTCAAGCGCAGCCTCCACAGCGAGCAGAAGCAGAGCGCGAGTACGGCAAAAAGTGTGCTGTTTTTACACAGCAGGGAAAAGCAATGGGATACTGCAGGAGGGTGACCAGATCCTAGCTAAGCTACTCACCGGTCCCCGAAGCAAGCAGACCCAGGCTTCTCCACGTTAGTTTCAGCAGCTGGCAGGTTCAGAAGAGCAGGGAACGCCTCGTAGTCGTGTAGAGCAAAAAGACGTCCCAATCGACGAAACCAGCACAGTTTTGTTGCCGCACAGGACAACGGAGCGGCCGTGTGTATTCGAGCCAAATGAACCCTCCTCCCTTCAGACCTGGGGACGCCAAGCGTACGAAGCGTGGGAGAGGGACAAGGACTCGCAATACAACACAACCTGGCGGCGGTTGCAGAGCCAACCTCCTTTGTAAGCTGGTCAGTCAACTGGATGGCCCAGAGACGCTTCCGAAGGCTTACTTGGCAGGAGATGGTTGAAGATGCCGGGAATAGCTGTTCCTGCTATTCCAAAGGTCGAAGCACCAGTACAGGCCTTCTGGTTCGATCCAAGGAGGAAAGGGTTTCACAGGACGACAGCAGTGCAAAGGAGGATTCCTTCAGCGGGTCACCAGCGATTCCTCGGTCCAGCCTCTGGGTTGCAGGATACTTGGCTCCTGTATTCCTTCGTTCGTGAGAACTCAGGAGATCGACATGGTAGTGGTGTTTCCAGCTCCCTCTTATCCACGGTTCCCTTCGCGCCAAAACGGAGGGGAGCCAATGGGAGATCCGCTCATCAACACACATACCATACGTGGACCAATCACGGACCACGGTGGTCCCAGGCATTCACACCACCCCAGACTCTCTGGCACCCAGGATGTGTATTGGGACCAGACATCCCAGCCCACACCCTGGAGGCACACAAACGACATGTAGAAGCCCGCGAAAGCAACCACGTTTCGCGGGAAAGTACATGCCCAAATAAGGAAGGCCCCAGGTCGCCCAACCTGGGGAAGGTGAAGGGAGCAAGACGGTCAGTGGACAAGACAAAGGAGCCTCGTGGTCTGGCCATTTTGGGAGAGCCAGGCCACCATTTTGGGTTCAGGGCAAAAACGTGCTCAGAACGCCAAAAGGAGCTCAAAATAAACAAAACGATCGCTGCCACCATTCGAGTCCCTGAATGACTTGCACCGATCAAATACCATCCTAAAAGAGTATCTAGGGTCTGTAGAAGGCTAGAGACCCAAGAGAGCTGTAACTTAGCTTACAGTGCCCTCTTGTGTCATGTTGCACTAAAGCCGCAACACGATAAAGGAAACTACGGGAAACAGCGTTCCCCGGTACTGACTGTCTTAAGGGCATGTCAGTTTCCCCATAAGAAAAGGAGCGAAAGCCCAGAGAAGTGCGGCAGAAGGCTGTACTTCTCTGGCAAAGTCAAGAACAAGGTTAAAAATAATAGCAAAAAGTTTAGGGGTTGCCACATGGAAGGAAAATTCCCTACAATTACGAAATCTTTCCTAACACAGATCATAAAAGATGCAGCCAGGGATCTTTCCCCCTTCATTACCAAATTAATAAACCTGTCATTCGCCAATAATACGGTCCCAAGTAATCCGAAACAATCCTGGGTCCTACCACTGCTAAAAAAACAAACTCTTGACCCAGATATACCCACGAACTATAGACCCATTACCACTGTCCCATTTTTACTAAAAATACTTGACAGAGTGGCCTATTTACAAATTCAGGATTACCTTGAGACTAACCAATTACTAGGATCTCGCCAATCTGGATTTCGCCCTCAACATGGGACAGAAACCGTCCTTGTTGATCTCAAATGCCAGATAGACGAACTCAAAGACAAAGGTAGGGCTGTCATCCTTCTTCTCCTCGACCTGTCCGCTGCCTTTGACTTGCTTGAACACAAAATTCTGTGCAACCATTTGTCATCGGCAGCACACTTCTCCCACTCTGTGGTCACATGGATCCAATCCTTCCTGGACAATAGGACCATGCGGGTCTTCTCACCCCTAGCAGCAGACGACCCTATCCCCATTACTTGCGGTGTCCCACAAGGTTCTTGTGTCTCACCCACTTTGTATAATATATTTACAAAGCCCTTATTTGACAAGTTGGACCATCTGGGTGTCACCTACACTAATTACGCAGTTGACACCCAGTTTCTCCTCACTTTATCCGGCAGCGAACCAGATCAATGAAGTCTTCTCCATCATTCAGGCATGGATGGCCACACATGGCCTCTGCCTGAATGAAGACAAGACCGAACTGCTCCTTGTCGGCTCACCTAATACCATCCGGAAACTCAGTCCTAGCTACACCAGATTCACCATTGACGGTAACACCATTCCCATTGCCAAAAGTGTAAAAACCCTTGGCTTCTACCTAGAAACGAATACCAACCTCACCAAACAAATTAATATGACCGCCTCAGCCACTGCCTACACTGGTAAACTAATTATGGCCTGCAGACCGCTGATCTCCCCCAAAAACTACCTCACTCTAGCCAGAGCACTTATTCAATCCAAACTAGATTACTGTAACAGCCTTTATGTAGGTGCCAACAAAACGGTAATCAATAAATTGCAAGTTCTACAAAACAATGCACTCGGTGCCGCCCTAAATGTTCCCAGAAGAGAACATATCTCGGCTACAAGAATCTCATGCAAATGGCTCTCCATCCAACAAAAAATAGACCTAAAAACCATCTGCCTCATCTACAAAGCTCTCAACCACCTAGCCCCACCTTATATAACCAATAAATTCACATTTAGACAGAATACTAGAACCACTAGATCATCTAATACATTACAACTGACGGTGCCCAAATAGTCCCTTAAAAGAACTGGTGGATCCAGCTTCCCAGTTCTAGCCTCTCCATTATGGAACACCATTCTACTGGTTATCAAATGCACCCCCACCTTCCAACCATTCAGATCTAAGGTTATCACTTGGTTACTCAATAAATAACCAACTATGTATGTATGCCTAATATATGAATGTATCCCTTATTATGTCTGCTTGCTACTATATCTGTCATGACTGCTTTTTGCCACCTTTACATACGCTGTACAACTATACTGATGTTCCTTACCTTGCCTGTAACCAGATGCTTAAGCGCCCATATACCCCTGGGTCAGGAGCGCTATACAAATAAATAAACAAACAAACTTCACCCCGAATCTTAACCCATGGGGACTGAATGCTAAGCATGAAACCCTTTAACCCCCAGAAACTGAGAGCCAGCATCACTTGAATCTTAACCAATAGGGACTGAGTGCTAGACCTGAACCCCTGTAATCCCCAGAAACTGAGCGCCAGCATCACACCGAATCTGAGCGATTTCAATGACCAGAGAATGAGGCCAGCCCCACCTCTCATTGCTGAACCCACACTTACGCCACTCGAAGGAGGCAGGGACCTTGCGATCCGAAACAAGGGGCAGGCACTTCCCCTAAAAGGACACAGCTGTGCTGAGGACCAAACACTGAGGGCTGCGGCAGACTCCAGTCCCCTCAGTTCTAACCCTCAAGAGGAGGGAGCTTCAATGCTAATCATTGGGGTAACCCGGCTATACTGAGCCCCAAATTCCCCTGAGACCGAACCAGCTCTGAGGGGACAAGGAACCGGGGAGAACCTAATAAACACGATCTTTCCATCACCACTGCCCCCTACAACTACTGACCAGGGCCCATCCTATCAAGATGAAGTGAAATGGGGTGCACCCAAGACTAGATACGGACCCCATGTGAGAGTGGAGGGTGTGAACACTAAGGACTAAGAGCAGCCCCCAGAGGAGATACGGAGGAGCCTCTGAGGCAAAACTACCTCTCAGGGGTCAGATGAGGAGGAAGTATCTCTCGAGGATCAGATAAGTGGAACCCCTGAGGATCAGACCCCAGCTCCCAGGGGTCAGGTAAAAAGAGCCACTGAGCACAAGAATCCAGCCTTCAAAGGAGGAGCAAATGAGGACTAAAACCAGCCTCCAGACTCCAGCTCTCAGGGCTCAGAAAAGGGGGGTTTCCCAAAGACTGGACTCCAGCTCTCAGGGCTCCGAAAAGGGGGCATTCCCAAAGACTGCACTTCAGCTCTCTGGGGGTCAGAAAAGGGGGGATTCCCAAAGACTGGACTCCAGCTCTCTGGGGGTCAGAAAAGGGGGCATTCCCAAAGACTGGACTCCAGCTCTCTGGGGGTCAGAAAAGGGGGCATTCCCGAAGAATGGACTTCAGATCTCTGGGGGTCAGAAAATGGGGGATTCCCGAAGGCTGGACTTCAGCTCTCTCGGGGTCAGAAAAGGAGGGATTCCCGAAGACTGGACTTCAGCTCTCTGGGGGTCAGAAAAGGGGGGATTCCCAAAGACTGGACTCCAGCTCTTTGGGTGTCAGAAAAGGGGGCATTCCCAAAGTCTGGACTTCAGCTCTCTGGGGGTCAGAAAAGGGGGGATTCCCAAAGACTGGACTCCAGCTCTCTGGGGGTCAGAAAAGGGGGCATTCCATAAGACTGGACTCCAGCTCTCTGGGGGTCAGAAAATGGGGGATTCCCAAAGACGGGACCTCAGCTCTCTCGGGGTCAGAAAAGGAGGGATTCCCGAAGACTGGACTTCAGCTCTCTGGGGGTCAGAAAAGGGGGGATTCCCAAAGACTGGACTCCAGCTCTTTGGGTGTCAGAAAAGGGGGCATTCCCAAAGTCTGGACTTCAGCTCTCTGGGGGTCAGAAAAGGGGGGATTCCCAAAGACTGGACTCCAGCTCTCTGGGGGTCAGAAAAAGGGGATCCCGAAGACTGCACTTCAGCTCTCAGGGCTCCGAAAAGGGGGCATTCCCAAAGACTGGACTTCAGCTCTCTGGGGGTCAGAAAAGGGGGGATTCCCAAAGACTGGACTCCAGCTCTCTGGGGGTCAGAAAAGGGGGCATTCCCAAAGACTGGACTCCAGCTCTCTGGGGGTCAGAAAATGGGGGATTCCCGAAGACTGGACTTCAGCTCTCTCGGGGTCAGAAAAGGAGGGATTCC
This sequence comes from Ambystoma mexicanum, assembly GCF_040938575.1. NCBI lineage: Eukaryota > Metazoa > Chordata > Amphibia > Caudata > Ambystomatidae > Ambystoma > Ambystoma mexicanum. The sequence continues at coordinate 6,436,163 of NC_090938.1, forward strand.
CGAAGACTGGACTCCAGCTCTTTGGGTGTCCTAAAAGGGGGCATTCCCAAAGGCTGGACATCAGTTCTCTGGGGGTCAGAAAAGGGGGGATTCCCAAAGACTGGACTTCAGCTCTCTGGGGGTCGGAAAAGGGGACATTCCTGAAGACTGGACTTCAGCTCCCCGGGGGTCAGAAAAGGGGGCTTTCCCGAAGACTGCACTTCAGCTCTCAGGTCTCAGAAAAGGGGGGATTACCAAAGACTGGACTCCAGCTCTCTGGGGGTCAGAAAAGGGGGCATTCCCAAAGGCTGGACTTCAGCTCTCTGGGGGTCAGAAAAGGGTGCATCCCTGAAGACTGGACTCCAGCTCTGTGGGGGTCAGAAAAGGGGGGATTCCCAAAGACTGGACTCCAGCTCTCTGGGGGTCAGAAAAGGGGGCCTTCCCAAAGACTGGACTCCAGCTCTCTGGGGATCAGAAAAGGGGGCATTCCCGAAGAATGGACTTCAGCTCTCTGGGGATCAGAAAAAGGGGCATTCCCAAAGACTGGACTTCAGCTCTCTGGGGGGTCAGAAAATGGGGGATTCTCGAGGACTGGACTTTAGCTCTCTCGGGGTCAGAAAAGGGGGGATTCACGAAGGCTGGACTTTTTTTTTCTGGCCCCCAGACAGCTGACACTCTGTGGGCCAGAAAAGGGGGATTCCCAAAGAGTGGACGTCAGCTCTCTGGGGGTCAGAAAAGGGGACATTCCCGAAGACTGCACTTCAGCTCTCTGGGGGTCAGAAAAGGAGGCATTCCCGAAGACTGGAGACTGGACTTCAGCACTCTGGGGGTCAGAAAGGGGGGCATTCCTGAAGACTGGACTTCAGCTTTCTGGGGGTCAGAAAAGAGGACATTCCCGAAGACTGCACTTCAGCTCTCTGGAGGCCAGAAAAGGGGGATTCCCAAAGACTGGACTTCAGCTCTCTGGGGGTCAGAAAAGGGGACATTCCCGAAGACTGCACTTCAGCTCACTGGGGGTCAGAAAAGGAGGCATTCCCGAAGACTGGAGACTGGACTTCAGCACTCTGGGGGTCAGAAAGGGGGGCATTCCTGAAGACTGGACTTCAGCTTTCTGGGGGTCAGAAAAGAGGACATTCCCGAAGACTGCACTTCAGCTCTCTGGAGGTCAGAAAAGGGGGGATTCCCAAAGACTGGACTTCAGCTCTCTGGGGTTCAGGAAAGGGGACATTCCGAAGACTGCACTTCAGCTCTCTGGAGGTCAGAAAAGGGGGGATTCCCAAAGACTGGACTTCAGATCTCTGGGGTTCAGGAAAGGGCACATTCAGAAGACTGCACTTCAGCTCTATGGGGGTCAGAAAGGGAGGCATTCCTGAAGACTGGAGACTGGACTTCAGCTCTCTGGGGGTCAGAAAAGGGGGCATTCCTAAAGACTGGACTTCAGCTCTCTAGAGGTCAGAAAAGGGGGTATTCCGAAGACTGGACTTCAGCTCTCTGGGGGTCAGAAAATGTGTGATTCCCAAAGAATGGACTTCAGCTCTCTGGGGGTCAGAAAAGGGGACATTCCCGAAGACTGCACTTCAGCTCTCTGGGGGTCAGAAAAGGAGGCATTCCCGAAGACTGGAGACTGGACTTCAGCTCTCTGGGGGTCAGAAAAGGGGACATTCCCGAAGACTGCACTTCAGCTCTCTGGGAGTCAGAAAAGGAGGGATTACCGAAGACTGGGCTTCAGCTCTCTGGGGGTCAGAAAAGGAGGCATTCCCGAAGACTGGATTTCAGCTCTGTGGGGGTTAGAAAATGGGGGATTCCCGAAGACTGGACTTCGGCTCTCTGGGGGTCAGAAAAGGGCACATTCCCAAAGAATGGACTTCAGCTCTTTGGGTGTCAGAAAAGGGGACATTCCCGAAGACTGCACTTCAGCTCCCTGGGAGTCAGAAAAGGGGGAATTGCCGAAGACTGGACTTCGGCTCCCTGGGGGTCAGCAAAGGTGGAAACACTGAGTGCTGTACTCCAGTTCTCAGGGGTCAGATAAGAGGGGGGGGCAGTGAGTACTAGACGTTAGGTCTCATGGGTCAGATAAGGAGTCTCCTGGGGCTAGACTCCAGCTCTCAGGGGTCAGATAAGTGGGACTCTGATAAACGGTGGACCCAAGAGGTTGGTGGCTAAAAAAAACCCATCCCCCGCCCCATGTCACACACAAAACATTGGTTGAGTGTTGGCAATAAAAGGCCGTGGGTTTTTATTGCACATCATTATCTGATAATCCAGAATGTGTACTTTTGGGCACGAGGCCCAGAGGTTACGCCCTCAGGCCCATGCCGCATTCTTTTTTTTTTTATTTTTTTTTATTTTTATTGGTTTGTTCAACCTTTAAAAAATAACTAAAGCAAACAACACAAAAACAAAAAATACATCACATGTGAATTTTTTTGTTTTGTTTCCCTCCCTCCATCCCTCCCTCCACCATTTCGTCTTAACAACTCTATTAGCACTTCCATCGTGTCATATTAAGGGATAGTATCATGACAGCTACCAGAGAGTTCAAGTCTTTAATTGCACCAGATTTACTTTTTGGTCGTCCAGACGTCCTTTTACTACACAGAGAAAATGTATTAGTGCAAATAGAACTGCTCTATTAGATCCCTCAAATAAAGCTGCCCACCAGTCATCAGCCGTCATACATTGATGCTCATTAATCAGCTCTCCAAAGTGGATTTGTCTTTGATGTTGAAAAGATTGGCAGAACAGTGTTAGATGTTTTAAGGTCTCCTTATACTTGTTACAGAAACTACACCTTAGGTCGATGTCCGCGCACTTCGCCCAACTGCTCATACGTTCCTTTGTTTTTGGCATATTTAACCTGAAGTGCATGTATAGAGATCTTGCATGATGATCTGGAAGAAGGGTTAGATAAGTGTGCCTCTGATGATATGCTTTAGCTTCTCCTGGGACCTCTTGCATTAGAGTTGAATTAACTCTTAAGTCGCAAGTTTTGATCCAGTCAGCTCTCCAGATTTTAGTTTTTGCCAACTCGGGATTCTCAGATAACATTGTGACAGAAATGTCAAACTCCTTTAAAAGTGTTTCACAAAGGAGATTCCATTGAAAGAAAATCGTATGTTCTTTAGCAGTATCCGGCCTGTGTAATATTTTAAATTGGATCGCTGGATCTTTTATCAGTGTTTTCCTAAAGAGATTCAATAGGTTCCAGGTGACTCTTGCATTTATCGAAATGAGGCCCAATTCATATCGGAGACAGACCGTCGAGGTGCCTTTGGGAAGCTGTAGAACTCGCGTCCAGAATATATTTTCGAGTGAGTTCCACAGGTCACTTAAACAACCAAATGCGTTTTCACCGCCATAGATTAAGGCGGGTACCACTTTTTGTTGGAAAAATTCAATTACTGGTTTTAAGGAGAACTTTCCAAATGTTTTGTTAATTAGAATCGCTTGGCAAGCCATCTGTCGGCATTTGCTCTTTGCCAATTCTGCCCATGGTGCATCGTTTCTACTGGCACTGATCTTCATGCCCAAGTATGTAGAGTTTTTTACGGTCTGAAGTTGTTCGTTACCAAGACACCATCTGTTCTTTTTCCGTCGAATGCTACGGCCTTGCAGTTTCTCCAAAATTAAAATTTTGCATTTTTGTTTATTAATTCGAAGGCCGTTATCTGTGGTATAGTTGTCGAGACAATTTAGTTTCCGCTGAAGGCCTATAGGAGTCAGATCGACTAGAATAAGATCGTCAGCGTAGACCAAGTAGTTGATAGGCGAGCCATGTAGTTTCGGAGGAAACGTTGTTACACCAGTAAATGCCTCATTTATATCAGATATAAAGAGGTTGAAAATAATGGCTGCCAAAGGGCAGCCTTGTTTCACTCCCTTCTGTGTACTGATAGGGGCAGATAACGTGCCTTTAGTGTCCAAGCGGATCTGGATAGTGGTATCCGTGTGTAATTCACGAATCGCTTCCACTAGACTTAGAGGGCAGTTCCATCTAGTGAGTTTCTCCCATAACAGCTCTCTGTCTATGCTGTCAAACGCATGGGACAAGTCTATCAGAGCCAGATAGATCTTTGTGTTGGTTCTGATTGCTTCCATCTTTATGAGGTTCAATATCAATAGGTTCAAGCCGCATCCAACTCCCTTTACAAACCCTGCTTGTCTGGGGTCTACATGGTTATGATCTTTAGCCCATTTTAACAGTTTCTGTTGCAAAAGGGTGGCATAAATCTTCCCCAACACGTCAAGAAGAGCTATGGGCCTGTAGTTTTTTGGATTTAGACGGTCTCCCTTTTTAAAGATTGGGACCACTACAGTGCTTTTCCAAGACTTTGGGGTTGATCGGCTCGCGATGACTCGGTCAAACAGAGTAACACAAAAGTCTGCCCATAAAGCTGGAGTTTTTTTCAGTGTATAATTTGTTAGGCCATCAGGGCCGGGCGCTCTAGAGTCATGCACATTCTTGATTATATCCAAGATGTCACTTCTCTCAAACGCCAGGTCCCACTTATTTGACGTCGTAGGTACCCAAGTTGGTACGGGTTTGTCACTGCAAAAAAGGTCTGTGTAGAAAGTCGACCACTCAGCTTCAGTTACTGCTATGGCTTGAAGGGCTTGATGTGGAGCCATAGTGTTATTTATCAGTTTCCAGTATGCTGCTGAGTTTTTACCAGCCATTTCTTGCAGCATCTCTTCTGAGTCGTTTTGAAGCATAATCGCTGCATGTGATTTAAGCCAGTTTCGGTATTTGGCCTTGATCACTCTTTTACTCTCTTTCATGTTGTCGGTGTATGGACCTTTAAGTTTTCTTAGTTCTTGTCTCATCTCTCTTTTGCGTTGCAGAATAGAAACGTCGAATTTATGCTTTGGGCGAAACTCGACGTGTTTTTGATTGCGTTTATGTTCCTCAAAGTTAGACAGAAGATTTTGATATTCCAGAGATTTAACAGTGTGTTGAAAGGCATTAGAGATAGCCGCTACTTCTGTATCCAAAAGATTTAGACATATTCTACCAGTCCCAGTGCACACCGCAAACGGCCAACAGATCTGCTCACCCAAACAAGGGTGATGAATTGATAATTTTACCATATCGTGATCACTGTATTGCATTTTAATGACTTCCAGTTTCGTTGTTCTCTTGTGGATGTTTTCTGTCACAAATATGTAATCAATGACCGATTTTTGATCATCTCTTCTCCACGTAGGGCAGGCCGGAATATCACCAACCGTTTGTCCATTGAGCATGTGCAAGCCTCTGAGATCTAGTTCCAGACACCATTGAGCCGCAGCTTGTTCGCGTTTGCAGTTGCCTTTCTTATTTTCATCAGTTTGTGCAATATCTGGAATACAGACAATGTTTAGGTCACCACATACAATTAAGTCTAGCGGTTGCTCCTTTGTGAGTAAATCGTCGATCAAGGTTGTTACAAGGTCGATAAAGGTACGCTCTTCATTGCGTCTGTGGTTCCAGTATAAGTTGATAATATACAGGCAAGCTTCCTTGTTTATTTCTTTCTGATAGACACCAACGGCGGAGACCTGAATAAATGGTGAAGGATTATATGAGCTGAGGATCCGAAATCCAACGCCTTTCTTCACAGCCAAGAGGAGGCCAGCCATCGGCCTTCCCTTTGTTTGTTTTATAGCGGGATTAATAGCTATTTCGAATCCTTCCAACAACGGACTTTGAGAGAGCCATGTTTCTTGTAAACACAGAATGTCCAGTTCTGAGGCCCATGTTGTTTCAAATAGATGCATAAAGCCTCTAGTGTTCCAAGAACCTATATTACATATGTAAGTGCTTCTCGGTTCCTGGCATTATGTCATCGGTTCAGTGTTTAAGGTTTTAGCCAACCAGGACCAATCATCGCATTTGTTTGTTATGATGGCAGGGTTCCTTTCATTGTCTCGTGTGGTTGATGGGCTTACCATTCCATTGACTGTAATTCTTATCAGATCACACCCATGTGGAGAAGCTGCTGAGTCCCATATTCTCGGATGACTAAGCACTTGGCTTTCCTTTGGTTGATTCTCGGTGCTGTTCTCCAGATCTTGAGTAGATCTTTTATTCACATTATTCATTGGTCTACTGCAGGACTTCTCTTGGGAGTCAACAAGCAGAACACCTCCTTCGGCATTAGTTATGTCGAATCCTAGGGACATCAATACAGGACCGGCGTCCAATAGTGCATCTGCTATGATCTTAGAATGCAAATGTAAAATCACAGCATCAGTTTTCATTTCATTCGGAAATCCCACAATTTTAAGGTCTTCAGAAGTTATCGCACGTAGGCTGGGAATCAGCTGACACAGCCGCAGCACGTTAAATCGGTTTAGTATCAGGTCATCAGAAGATTCTATACGTTCCAGTATTAGGCGATGAGATGCTTGCCGCGTCACTGGTTGGTGTATTCTCTCCTTTGCCATTGGTTTTTGAGGTTGTTTAGTTGATCGGTTCACCCGCTCTGTTTGATTTTTATTTTTATCTGTAGGCATAGGCAGTTTGAACCCAGCATTGCTCGCTGTATGAGCCCCGATAGGTGCAACCTGTGTCGCACATATAGAAGCTTGCAACACTTTGGCCACGGTAGATGATTCAGTCCCCACCTGCGGGCCTAGAAATGGGCCCTTTGTACGGATTTTGGCATCAAGCATCCGTCTTTTGTCGTCCAAAGTCACAAAGCGGGTACTCTGCAGAACATCATCTGTGTTCTGCAGCGATGGTGGTTTAATCAATTGGCAGATTCTAGACACTCCCTTAAACGCTTTCTCAATAGTAGGCATATGTTGACTAAGCTTCAGAAATGAGGTACAAGGACTCTTGACTTCTTCCTGGGGTGTAATATCAGGCACGTCTGAATCAGTGTAGGTAGGTGCAGCAGAGCCTAATTTAAGTCCACCCTGCGAAGATGCCACTGACCTATCTCTGACGGTAAGTTCTTCCTCGTCATACACAGATACATTCAGTAAATCATCGGAACCATCACTGACACAATTTGATGTCTCTTTGAGATCTAATGGCATAGATTTTGTTGAGCTTACGACCATCTTTTTTCCAATAGTGGTGTCTTTAGTGATGGCTCCATTGACGGTTACGTTAACTGTTTTGATGTTACGTAAACATTTTCGAGCGTCGATTCCTCTTCTCGCTTTCCTTGCGGGTTGGTTTTTAGATTTTTTAAGTGAACCACCTGTGGTTTGTTTGTTGGCTGCGGGAGGCTTTTGTGCAGCAATTGGTTTCTTAAAGATGTCGTATATTGCAGACACGGGATTTACCCTCGCAGGTGGAGACATCGATTGCAGTTGGGAACAAGACGAATCTTGATTAGGATATTGTAATGCCAGGTTCGTAACCGCCTGGCTCTCTTTTAGAGCAGTTGCAAATGGAGTACTAAGCTGGCATTCGTCTACCGCGGTGATAGCAACATGCGGATTTATAGACGGTCTCCTAAGTTTCTCTGTTGTCTCAGGTGACAAGGTGAGATCTATCGAGTTTGCAGTGGCGATATGAGGCACAATATACTCTGGAGTTCCCTTATTGCTTAAAATTGGCTCTTTTTGCCCATTGGCAGGCCTGCATAATATATTGGCAGCAGTAGTGTTGTTGTTACTAGCAGCATTCTCAGGTGGGTTAGTTAGTGTACTTCTTTTAGTACTAAATGAGGAAACTGACATGACGCGTGACTGTTTCGCCTGTAGTGCAACATGAGGGGAGACTACCCCCTGGTAGCCGTGTTCTTTTTTTTGTTGTTGAAAGATACTCAGCGCTTCTTTAGCTACTTCAGCTAAAAGTTTTTTGTCTAGATTTGCATTTTTGGCGTGATCTGATAATGTTTCGAGCGCCCAATCTGTTTTTTTGTGTAGCTCTTGTAGAACTTCCTTACAATGGAGGTTTTTGTTTTCCATGCTCTCCAGTTTGTGATTCATGGCAGTAACCACCGTAGAAAGCTCTTTTATGTTGTCATTGAGATTCTCATACATTTTGATGAAGGGTGCGATGGAGATGGCCATAGAGGAAATTATAGTTGCTTGTAGGTCCTTAGTGTACTGAACAGTTCTTGGACCTTCTGGATTTATAGAGTCAAGTGGTGGCATTCGCCTACCACGGTGTGCCGGTCGTCGGATCTTGGGGTATGGCCGTTCCATTATGGATGAATCCGTTGAGGTTTGATCAGATAAGGAATCCATTGTACAAGAGGTATCTTCAGTAGCTTGCCTTGGCGCTAAGACTGTAGCTGGTGAACCCATTGCATTGCTAGGCTCTGTCGAGCTTCTTTTGAGTTTCTTGTTTTGCGAGCAGCTCAAACTGGGGGATATGCTCCCCCCAATCCTCCTTCGTTTATGCAATGAGCTTGACCTCAAGGTGAACAATATGGGTTGCGTGGTAGAGGAACACCCCCCAGAGCCAGAATGATTTTTTACGGGATCCTTTACAGCAGGTCACCGTTTATAATATTTTTAACAGCTCTTTCTTTATTTAAACGAGTGAGGTCAAGTAGCAGTTTGTTAGCCACCTCAAGTGAGTTTCTTCTCTCAGATCCTATTATAGGTTTGGCAGTGGCAGAGCTCGATGTAAAAAGAGGCAAGGCACCACCCAAGACATTATTCAGACATAGATCAATACCCCTCTCTTCAACTTGTCGTGCTGCAAGATACACGGGCACCTTGGTCCCACACGTAACTTCACTAAAAAGTACATCTGGTTCCTCAAATGAAAAGGCCTCTTTGCTGTTGTGTGCTGAAGAGATGTCAGGGTTTCCAGGTGAGGCCAAGGCACTATAGAACCCGGATCGAGGTGACTCATGAATTGTGTTTGTCTGTCCATTAGCAGTTGAACTAGTAGTTCCTGGAGGCTTAAGAGGAATCCCAGGACGCAACTGCGAGTCACTCGAAACGGCCACGGCATCCAAAAAGCAGACCCCGCCAGGTTCGCAGAGCGCTCTGCTCAAGCAGGGCTGCCGCAAGACGGCGCCCTTTGTGACAGGCAGAATCGATCCCTCCGCCCGCCCAGCAAAATCAGCATCGCACGGGGCGACCACTCCGACCCCGGACGGCTCCAGGCATCCGGCGAGGGCGGGGACCTCCAAAGCAGCAACGGAGACTTCGCCGTCCACGTTGCCACCGCCACCGCAGCCAACAACGTCGGCACGCACAGCAGGCCCACAAGACCAGCCGGCCTCCCCGACACTCGGCAAAGCAGCGGACAACGATGGATGTATACAGGTGACGGGGTTTGAAGTGTCTCAACGCAATTGCCGATACAGTTGCCGATACAGTTACAGTTACAATTACTGTGTGTAGCACAGTGTTTATGCTGGGAAGTACTCACCTCTGGCATAGGTGCTGCCCGTGCAGATGAGCATAGTCTTGATGGTGATGGTGGTGTGGCTGCTGCCGCACAAGCCGCACCTCGAACGTCATAAGACGGTGCGTGCACGGCAGGGTCCCAAGGGCTATCGCCAGAAACAGTCCTTGCTGTCGATCTTGGAGAGATCAGTTTTCGTTGAGCGCGGGTTTCGCGCATTCTCACGCTGAGGCTATGACCGCAAAATGGGTGTCAGACCAGGAGGGCTACACACCTCCACTCCTCCGATCCTCTGACTCCTCAGACTCTGCCCTGACTCCGCGCCCGCTCCGCGGGGGGAATGAGTCTTTGTAGGCAGACACACCCACAGCGAACGATGAACAGAGCAAACAGACTTTCCGCTCCACTCTCCACAGCTCCTCAGACTCTGCCCTGACTCCGCGCCCGCTCCGCGGGGGGAATGAGTCTTTGTAGGCAGACACACCCACAGCGAACGATGAACAGAGCAAACAGACTTTCCGCTCCACTCTCCACAGCTCCTCAGACTCTGCCCTGACTCCGATGTGGACCCCATACGTTGCCCTGTTACCTCTTTTCTTTCTTTCTTTTTCTCCCTTTTCCTGGGGTTTGGAGGGTCCTTGGGAGAAGAAAAAGTGAACTGCGTGTGAGGGATACTGGTTTGGTGCTCCATGCGGTGTCCCAAACAGAGTTGTGCTTTCTGGCAGCTTCTGTAGCTCCTTATATTGGCCCAGGAGCAGGCCCTGAGCTTTGTCTGCCTGTGTGGGGGTTGTGTCCAGCCTGGTGCCCCTTGTGTTCCTACCTGGTGTTTCCTGCCTTCCCCGCCCGACCCTGGGGTGCTTAGCACTTCCTTAGGGAGCCCTGCCCATGGTATTGCTCCCACCTCACCCCTCATCCTGCCTGGCTCCAGGATCTGAGGGGGTAGAGGAGGAGGGGGCAGGGTCGGATTGGCCCCTTGGCCTTTCGGCCCGAGGCCAGGCCGAAATCGTCCCTGGGGACTGGGGGCCGGTTTCTGGCCATGCCTGGGTCGGTTTGGAAGAAAAAAAATGGAAACTTTTTTTTCCATTATTTTTTTCTTTTTTTTTCTTAAAGCCTTTCATCCTTCTTAGGTCGATAAATGAGTACCAATTCAGGTTGGGTGATATTGTGTGCATATTTGTTCTATAAAAAAGAGCTTAAGCGTAAGTGCTATATCATGACATATTATAATTTGGCCTTGGACGCCTGCTTGGATTCACAGTAATTTAGTGTGCTTAGGGACAATGCTATTTGATGGCCCTTCCTGTTTTGGCAAGGGGTGAAAGGTCGTGTTTCATCGCTTCCTGGGATGTCACTTTGGGGTGGGGTCAAATGACATCACTTCAGGCGATGTCATCAGAGGTCAAGGGTCGTGAGGCGAGGGGTGGGCCACTTTTTTTGTGTGACCGACCCTGGGAGGGGGCTATGGACATGTTCCCTAACACTTGGCTGAGGCTCTGCCAGCCCTTGTCATGCCCCCTCTCCTTCTCCTGCCCCCCCCCCCCGCTTTTGAGCTGCTGTGTTCCCCCCCTGCAGCGCTGGCTAGGGCGAGACCCCGCCATCTGAGGAGGTATAATGGAGACACAGAAGCCTGGACTCCTGCCCTCAGTGGGGGGTCAAGTGCTGAGGTGCAATGGGGTGCATGTGCAGGGGGCGGGGGTGAGGGGCGGGGCAAGGGAGACTCAGGTGGGCGCGAGTTAATCTAATGCTTGAAACGTTTCCAATCCGCAGATACAAAAGAAGATGAACGAATACAGCCGATACCGTGACAGCGGAGTGTTCGAGTAAGCATCCCCGCGTGCGTGACGTCATGGGCGTGAGTGCGTGACGTCATAGGCCTGCATGCCTGTCGCAATCGCCCTGTGTGAAGACTTCATGGTCGTGAGTAGATGACATTATGGCTCTGTCTGCGTGACACCATGGCCTTGTTTTGTTTCTGTGTGCGTGACATCATTGCCCCATGTGCGTGACACCATGGCCTTGTTTTGTTTCTGTGTGCGTGACATCATTGCCCCATGTGCGTGACACCATGGCCTTGTTTTTGTTTTTCTGTGCGTGACACCATGGCCCTAAAACGAGTAGATTTGAGATATTGCTTTGCACAGCATTTGTTTTTCGTGGATGAATGGAGGGGGGCTGAGGGTAAGTTGGCGTGGGGGTGCTTTTTACAGAGGATGTCCCCATGAAGTTTCCAGATTGTGGGTACCATCCAGGTTTGTGGTAGCTTGAGGCGCTTTGCTTTGTTGTCTGCTGTCTCACTGCCCGGTGTCCAGAAGGGAGAGGAAGTGTGGGAAGAAGGAAGTCTCGGCTTTACACTTTCCCATGCTTCGAAAAACAGGCCTTTTGCCCCAGGCCCCAGGCCGCCAGAAAGATGGCACGATAAAGGGCGTGGAAGTTTAGGCGCGGGGTGGGGGGGAAACGGCGCGAACGCTGTGCCAACCCACCCTACAAAGAGAGCGAAAGAAGGAGGAAGGAGCCGGAACGCCGAGTACTTTCTTTCGGTACACGGTCCAAGAAAGTCGTGGGCGGCATGTGCCCAGGAACGGATGCCCAAGGGGAACAAAGCCTTGGGAGGAGAAGCCTTGGGCATCTCCAAACTGGACACAATGTGCCCAAAAGCAAACCATGTGATATATGTTTTTGTTGGTTATTTTCTGCAAGAAAATAAATTGCCTACGGCCTATTATTTTTCCACAAACTAAATTGGTCGGCTATGTTATTGCTCAGGGAGGGGTCAGGTGGCAGGAGCAACGGGAGCCCACACTACTCAGCCTATTCTTCCTTTTACATCACGCTATTTTCCACTCATTTAAGGCCCTGCTGCGCGAACTCAGTGCACTTAGCGTGGACATGCTTTAGACGCCTTTAGACTACTACGGTGGTGGCTGGCGCAGTATGAAAAGATCTGATCCAATCAAGCCCAAGGGGCCAATTCATGGAATTTCGTGCAGAAATCGCATAAAGGCTGTGCCAAGAAGGACACTGCACAAGCTTGCGTGCAGAAGAAATGCGCGCCACGTGTATTCATGGTATTGTTTACGCAAGTCGCGGCTGGAACGCCCCGACACGCCCACACGCAAAGCAAAAAACTTCCAGATTGGCTTCCTTTGCGTGCTCCACTAGGCGTGAATACCTGCACCCTTTAAACAGTGCGTGGGTTCCCCCGTAAACTGGCCTGTGTCTCGGGGACGTGCGTGGGTTCCCCCGTAAACTGGCCTGTGTCTCGGGGACCCTGTGTGGAGTCTCCCGTAACTGTATCCGTCCCCTGACAACATGAGTATACAAAATCTCAACTCAGCAATGACTTGGGAAATCTGTGTGCTAACCCACGTAAAACGTTCCTGCACCATGCTACACTGCTTACACGCACCACTATGTTACATCCAAACCCCGATTGAGTGCACACACCGCGAAAATCCGACATGCGACCCCATCTGCATGCTAAAACTCCTATAAGTGTACTTATACCTGCTTTCAGGTAGAGGGTCGGATGAAGGACTTGGGTGACCATTTCCAAGCTGAGACATTGCGTAATCGAATCTACGCTATTCTTGTACAGCCCTTGTGCGAATCCAGCCCCCCTCCCACATCGCTCAGGCCCTGCTCCAATAGAGGTTTTGTGATATTACTGGTACATGAGGTGGTTAGAACACACACAATTTAGGATCAGAGAAGTGCACAGGCCAGTGCATTCTGGCATTCCACAGGGGAGCCCACTGTGTGAGGCGGGAGCCCAGTGTCTGAGGCGGGAACCACTGTGTGAGGCCGTAGCCGAGTGTGTGAGGCGGGACACAGTGTGTGAGGACGGATCCCAGTGTGTGAGGCCAGAGCCCAGTGTGTGAGGCTGGAGCCCAGTGTGTGAAGCGGGAGCCCAGTGTGTGAGGCCGGAGCCCAGTGTGTGAGGCCGGAGCCCAGTGTCTGAGGCTGCAGACCACTGTGCGAGGTGGGAGCCCAGTGTGTGATGTGGGAGCCCAGTGTGTGAGGCCGGAGTCCAGTGTGTAAGTCAGTAGCCCAGTGTGTGAGTCAGGAGCCCAGTGTGTGAGGCCAGAGTCCAGTGTGTGAGGCGGGAGCCCAGTGTGTGAGGCGGGAGCCCAGTGTGTGAGTCAGGAGCCAGTGTGTGGGGCCGGCCCCAGTGTGTGAGGCGGGAGCCCAGTGTGTGAGGCGAGGGCCCAGTGTGTGAGGCCAGAGCCCAGTGTGTGAGGCTGGAGCCCAGTGTGTGAGGCGGGAGCCCTGTGTGTGAGGCGGGAGCCCAGTGTGTGAGGCGGGAGCCCAGTGTGTGAGGCTGGAGCCCAGTGTGTGAGGATGAAGCCCAGTGTGTGAGGCGGGAGCTCAGTGTGTGAGGCCGGAGCCCAGTGTGTGAGGCCGGAGCCCAGTGTGTGAGTCAGGAGTCCAGTGTGTGAGGCCGGAGCCCAGTGTGTGACTCAGGAGTCCAGTGTGTGGGGCCGGAGCCCAGTGTGAGGTCGGAGCCCAGTGTGTGAGGCCGGAACCCAGTGTGTGAGGCGGGAGCCCAGTGTGTGAGGCGGGAGTCCAGTGTGTGAGGCGGGAGCCCAGTGTGTGAGGCCGGATCCCAGTGTGTGAGGCCGGAGGCCAGTGTGTGAAGCCGGTGCCCAGTGTGTGAGTCAGGAGCCCAGTGTCTGAGTCGGGAACCCACTGTGTGAGGTCGGAGCCCAGTGTGCGAGGCGGGAGCCTAGAGAGTGAGGCGGGACCCCAGTGTGTGAGGCGGGACACAGTGTGTGAGGCGAGAGCCCAGTGTGTGAGGCCGGAACCCAGTGTGTGAGTCATGAGTCCAGTGTGTGGAGCCAGAGCCCAGTGTGTGAGGTCGGAGCCCATTGTGTGAGGTCGGAGCCCAGTGTGTGAGGTTGGAGCCCAGTGTGTGAGTCAGGAGCCCAGTGTGTGAGGCGGGAGCCCAGAGTCCAGTGTGTGAAGCGGGAGCCCATTGTGTGAGGCAGGAGCCCAGTGTGTGAGGCTGGAGCCCAGTGTGTGAGGATGGAGCCCAGTGTGTGAGGCGGGAGCTCAGTGTGTGAGGCCAGAGCCCAGTGTGTGAGGCCGGAGCCCAGTGTGTGAGTCAGGAGTCCAGTGTGTGAGGCCGGAGCCCAGTGTGTGACTCAGGAGTCCAGTGTGTGGGGCCGGAGCCCAGTGTGTGAGGTTGGAGCCCAGTTTGTGAGTCAGGAGCCCAGTGTGTGAGGCGGGAGCCCAGAGTCCAGTGTGTGAAGCGGGAGCCCAGTGTGTGAGTCAGGAGCCCAGTGTGTGAGGTCGGAGCCCATTGTGTGATGTGGGAGCCCAGTGTGTGAGGCCGGAGTCCAGTGTGTAAGTCAGTAGCCCAGTGTGTGAGTCAGGAGCCCAGTGTGTGAGGCCAGAGTCCAGTGTGTGAGGCGGGAGCCCAGTGTGTGAGGCGGGAGCCCAGTGTGTGAGTCAGGAGCCCAGTGTGTGGGGCCGGACCCCAGTGTGTGAGGCGGGAGCCCAGTGTGTGAGGCGAGGGCCCAGTGTGTGAGGCCAGAGCCCAGTGTGTGAGGCCGGAGTCCCGTGTGTGGGGCCGGAGCCCAGTGTGAGGCAGGACCCCAGTGTGTGAGGTCGGAGCCCAGTGTGTGAGGCCTGAACCCAGTGTGTGAGGCGGGAGCCCAGTGTGTGAGGCGGGAGTCCAGTGTGTGAGGCGGGAGCCCAGTGTGTGAGGCCGGATCCCAGTGTGTGAGGCCGGAGCCCAGTGTGTGAGCCAGGAGCGCAGTGTCTGAGTCGGGAACCCACTGTGTGAGGTCGGAGCCCAGTGTGCGAGGCGGGAGCCTAGAGAGTGAGGGGGGACCCCAGTGTGTGAGGCGGGACACAGTGTGTGATGCGAGAGCCCAGTGTGTGAGGCGGGAGCCCAGTGTGTGAGTCAGGAGTCCAGTGTGTGAGGCCGGAACCCAGTGTGTGAGTCATGAGTCCAGTGTGTGGGGCCAGAGCCCAGTGTGTGAGGTCGGAGCCCATTGTGTGAGGTCGGAGCCCAGTGTGTGAGGTTGGAGCCCAGTGTGTGAGTCAGGAGCCCAGTGTGTGAGGCGGGAGCCCAGAGTCCAGTGTGTGAAGCGGGAGCCCAGTGTGTGAGTCAGGAGCCCAGTGTGTGAGGTCGGAGCCCATTGTGTGATGTGGGAGCCCAGTGTGTGAGGCCGTAGTCCAGTGTGTAAGTCAGTAGCCCAGTGTGTGAGTCAGGAGCCCAGTGTGTGAGGCCAGAGTCCAGTGTGTGAGGCGGGAGCCCAGTGTGTGAGGCTGGAGCCCAGTGTGTGAGGATGGAGCCCAGTGTGTGAGGCGGGAGCTCAGTGTGTGAGGCCAGAGCCCAGTGTGTGAGGCCGGAGCCCAGTGTGTGAGTCAGGAGTCCAGTGTGTGAGGCCGGAGCCCAGTGTGTGACTCAGGAGTCCAGTGTGTGGGGCCGGAGCCCAGTGTGAGGCGGGACCCCAGTGTGTGAGGTCGGAGCCCAGTGTGTGAGGCCTGAACCCAGTGTGTGAGGCGGGAGCCCAGTGTGTGAGGCGGGAGTCCAGTGTGTGAGGCGGGAGCCCAGTATGTGAGGCCGGATCCCAGTGTGTGAGGCCGGAGCCCAGTGTGTGAAGCCGGAGCCCAGTGTGTGAGTCAGGAGCCCAGTGTCTGAGTCGGGAACCCACTGTGTGAGGTCGGAGCCCAGTGTGCGAGGCGGGAGCCTAGAGAGTGAGGCGGGACCCCAGTGTGTGAGGCGGGACACAGTGTGTGATGCGAGAGCCCAGTGTGTGAGGCGGGAGCCCAGTGTGTGCGGCAGGAGTCCAGTGTGTGAGGCCGGAACCCAGTGTGTGAGTCATGAGTCCAGTGTGTGGGGCCAGAGCCCAGTGTGTGAGGTCGGAGCCCATTGTGTGAGGTCGGAGCCCAGTGTGTGAGGTTGGAGCCCAGTTTGTGAGTCAGGAGCCCAGTGTGTGAGGTCGGAGCCCATTGTGTGATGTGGGAGCCCAGTGTGTGAGGCCGGAGTCCAGTGTGTAAGTCAGTAGCCCAGTGTGTGAGTCAGGAGCCCAGTGTGTGAGGCCAGAGTCCAGTGTGTGAGGCGGGAGACCAGTGTGTGAGGCCAGAGTCCAGTGTGTGAGGCGGGAGTCCAGTGTGTGAGGCCGGAGCCTAGAGAGTGAGGCGGGACCCCAGTGTGTGAGGCGGGAGCCCAGAGTCCAGTGTGTGAAGCGGGAGCCCAGTGTGTGAGTCAGGAACCCAGTGTTTGAGGTCGGAGCCCATTGTGTGATGTGGGAGCCCAGTGTGTGAGGCCGGAGTCCAGTGTGTAAGTCAGTAGCCCAGTGTGTGAGTCAGGAGCCCAGTGTGTGAGGCCAGAGTCCAGTGTGTGAGGCGGGAGCCCAGTGTGTGAGGCGGGAGCCCAGTGTGTGAGGCGAGGGCCCAGTGTGTGAGGCCAGAGCCCAGTGTGTGAGGCCGGCGCCCAGTGAGGGAGGCCGGGGCCCAGTGTGCGAGGCCGGAGCCCAGTGTGTGAGGCCGGAGCCCAGTGTGTGAGTCAGGAGCCCAGTGTGTGAGGCCGGAGCTCAGTGTGTGAGTCAGGAGTCCAGTGTGTGAGGCCAGAGCCCAGAGTGTGAGGCGGGAGCCCTGTGTGTGAGGCGGGAGCCCAGTGTGTGAGGCGGGAGCCCAGTGTCTGAGGCGGGAACCACTGTGTGAGGCCGTAGCCGAGTGTGTGAGGCGGGACACAGTGTGTGAGGCCAGAGCCCAGTGTGTGAGGCTGGAGCCCAGCGTGTGAGGCCAGAGCCCAGTGTGTGAGTCAGGAGTCCAGTGTGTGGTGCTGGAGCCCAATGTGAGGCAGGACCCCAGTGTGTGAGGCGGGAGCCCAGTGTGAGGCAGGACCCCAGTGTGTGAGGTCAGAGCCCATTGTGTGAGGCTGGAGCCCAGTGTGTGAGGCCAGAGCCCAGTGTGAGTCAGGAGTCCAGTGTGTGGGTCTGGAGCCCAGTGTGAGGCAGGACACCAGTGTGTGAGGCGGGAGACCAGTGTGTGAGGCGAGGGCCCAGTGTGTGAGGCTGGAGCCCAGTGTGTGCGGCGGGAGCCCAGTGTCTGAGGCCGGAGCCCACTGTGCGAGGCGGGAGCCCAGTGTGTGATGTGGGAGACCAGTGTGTGAGGCCGGAGTCCAGTGTGTGAGTCAGTAGCCCAGTGTGTGAGTCAGGAGCCGTCAGGAGCCCAGTGTGTGAGGCCGGAGCTCAGTGTGTGAGTCAGGAGTCCAGTGTGTGAGGTCAGAGCCCATTGTGTGAGGCTGGAGCCCAGTGTGTGAGGCCAGAGCCCAGTGTGAGTCAGGAGTCCAGTGTGTGGGTCTGGAGCCCAGTGTGAGGCAGGACCCCAGTGTGTGAGGCGGGAGACCAGTGTGTGAGGCGAGGGCCCAGTGTGTGAGGCTGGAGCCCAGTGTGTGCGGCGGGAGCCCAGTGTCTGAGGCCGGAGCCCACTGTGCGAGGCGGGAGCCCAGTGTGTGATGTGGGAGCCCAGTGTGTGAGGCCGGAGTCCAGTGTGTGAGTCAGTAGCCCAGTGTGTGAGTCAGGAGCCCAGTGTGTGAGGCCGGAGCTCAGTGTGTGAGTCAGGAGTCCAGTGTGTGAGGCCAGAGCCCAGAGTGTGAGGCGGGAGCCCTGTGTGTGAGGCGGGAGCCCAGTGTGTGAGGCGGGAGCCCAGTGTCTGAGGCGGGAACCACTGTGTGAGGCCGTAGCCGAGTGTATGAGGCGGGACACAGTGTGTGAGGCCAGAGCCCAGTGTGTGAGGCTGGAGCCCAGCGTGTGAGGCCAGAGCCCAGTGTGTGAGTCAGGAGTCCAGTGTGTGGTGCTGGAGCCCAATGTGAGGCAGGACCCCAGTGTGTGAGGCGGGAGCCCAGTGTGAGGCAGGACCCCAGTGTGTGAGGTCAGAGCCCATTGTGTGAGGCTAGAGCCCAGTGTGTGAGGCCAGAGCCCAGTGTGAGTCAGGAGTCCAGTGTGTGGGTCTGGAGCCCAGTGTGAGGCAGGACCCCAGTGTGTGAGGCGGGAGACCAGTGTGTGAGGCGAGAGCCCAGTGTGTGAGGCTGGAGCCCAGTGTATGAGGCGGGAGCCCAGTGTCTGAGGCCGGAGCCACTGTGCGAGGCGGGAGCCCAGTGTGTGATGTGGGAGCCCAGTGTGTGAGGCCGGAGTCCAGTGTGTGAGGCGGGAGCCCAGTGTGTGAAGCGGGAGCCCAGTGTGTGAGTCAGTAGCCCAGTGTGTGAGTCAGGAGCCCAGTGTGTGAGGCCAGAGTCCAGTGTGTGAGGCGGGAGCCCAGTGTGTGAAGCGGGAGCCCAGTGTATGAGTCAGGAGCCCAGTGTGTGAGTCAGGAGCCCAGTGTGTGGGGCCGGACCCCAGTGTGTGAGGCGGGAGCCCAGTGTGTGAGGCGAGGGCCCAGTGTGTGAGACCAGAGCCCACTGTGTGAGGCCGGAGCCCAGTGCGTGAGTCAGGAGTCCAGTGTGTGAGGCCAGAGCCCAGTGAGGGAGGCCGGGGCCCAGTGTGTGAGGCCGGAGCCCATTGTGTGAGGCCGGAGCCCAGTGTGTGAGTCAGGAGCCCAGTGTGTGAGGCCGGAGCCCAGTGTGTGAGTCAGGAGTCCAGTGTGTGAGGCCGGAGCCCAGAGTGTGAGGCGGGAGCCCTGTGTGTGAGGCGGGAGCCCAGTGTGTGAGGCGGGAGCCCTGTGTGTGAGGCGGGAGCCCAGTGTGTGAGGCTGGAGCCCAGTGTGTGAGGATGGAGCCCAGTGTGTGAGGCGGGAGCTCAGTGTGTGAGGCCGGAGCTCAGTGTGTGAGGCCGGAGCCCAGTGTGTGAGTCAGGAGTCCAGTGTGTGAGGCCGGAGCCCAGTGTGTGAGGCGGGAGTCCAGTGTGTGAGGCGGGAGTCCAGTGTGTGAGGCCGGAACCCAGTGTGTGAGGCCGGAGCCCAGTGTGTGAAGCCGGAGCCCAGTGTGTGAGTCAGGAGCCCAGTGTCTGAGTCGGGAACCCACTGTGTGAGGTCGGAGCCCAGTGTGCGAGGCGGGAGCCTAGAGAGTGAGGCGGGACCCCAGTGTGTGAGGCGGGACACAGTGTGTGAGGCGAGAGCCCAGTGTGTGAGGCGGGAGCCCAGTGTGTGGGGCCGGAGCTCATTGTGTGATGCCGGAGCCCAGTGTGTGAGGCGGGAGCCCTGTGTGAGAGTCAGGAGTCCAGTGTGTGAGGCCGGAACCCAGTGTGTGAGTCATGAGTCCAGTGTGTGAGGTCGGAGCCCATTGTGTGAGGTCGGAGCCCAGTGTGTGAGGTTGGAGCCCAGTGTGTGAGTCAGGAGCCCAGTGTGTGAGGCGGGAGCCCAGAGTCCAGTGTGTGAAGCGGGAGCCCAGTGTGTGAGTCAGGAGCCCAGTGTGTGAGGTCGGAGCCCAGTGTGTGAGTCAGGAGTCCAGTGTGTGAGGCCGGAGCCCAGTGTGTGACTCAGGAGTCAAGTGTGTGGGGCCGGAGCCCAGTGTGAGGCAGGACCCAAGTGTGTGAGGTCGGAGCCCAGTGTGTGAGGCCTGAACCCAGTGTGTGAGGCGGGAGCCCAGTGTGTGAGGCGGGAGTCCAGTGTGAGAGGCGGGAGCCCAGTGTGTGAGGCCGGATCCCAGTGTGTGAGGCCGGAGCCCAGTGTGTGAAGCCGGAGCCCAGAGTCCAGTGTGTGAGTCAGGAGCCCAGTGTGTGAGGCCGGAGCCCAGTGTGTGACTCAGGAGTCCAGTGTGTGGGGCCGGAGCCCAGTGTGAGGCAGGACCCAAGTGTGTGAGGTCGGAGCCCAGTGTGTGAGGCCTGAACCCAGTGTGTGAGGCGGGAGCCCAGTGTGTGAGGCGGGAGTCCAGTGTGTGAGGCGGGAGCCCAGTGTGTGAGGCCGGATCCCAGTGTGTGAGGCCGGAGCCCAGTGTGTGAAGCCGGAGCCCAGTGTGTGAGTCAGGAGCCCAGTGTCTGAGTCGGGAACCCACTGTGTGAGGTCGGAGCCCAGTGTGCGAGGCGGGAGCCTACAGAGTGAGGCGGGACCCCAGTGTGTGAGGCGGGACACAGTGTCTGATGCGAGAGCCCAGTGTGTGAGTCAGGAGCCCAGTGTGTGAGGTCGGAGCCCATTGTGTGAGGTCGGAGCCCAGTGTGTGAGGCTAGAGCCCAGTGTGTGAGTCAGGAGCCCAGTGTGTGAGGCGGGAGCCCAGAGTCCAGTGTGTGAAGCGGGAGCCCAGTGTGTGAGTCAGGAGCCCAGTGTGTGAGGTCAGAGCCCATTGTGTGAGGTCGGAGCCCACTGTGTGAGTTTGGAGCCCAGTGTGTGAGTCAGGAGCCCAGTGTGTGAGGCGGGAGCCCAGAGTCCAGTGTGTGAAGCGGGAGCCCAGTGTGTGAGTCAGGAGCCCAGTGTGTGAGGCGGGAGCCCAGAGTCTAGTGTGTGAAGCGGGAGCCCAGTGTGTGAGTCAGGAGCCCAGTGTGTGAGGCGGGAGCCCAGAGTCCAGTGTCTGAAGCGGGAGCCCAGTGTGTGAGTCAGGTGCCCAGTGTGTGAGTCAGGAGCCCAGTGTGTGAGGCGGGAGCCCATTGTGTGAGGCCGGAGTCCAGTGTGTGAGGCCGGAGCCCAGTGTGTGAGGCGGGAGCCCAGAGTCCAGTGTGTGAAGCGGGAGCCCAGTGTAAGAGTGTGTGAGTCAGGAGCCCAGTGTGTGAGGCGGGAGCCCAGAGTCCAGTGTGTGAAGCGGGAGCCCATTGTGTGAGGCGGGAGCCCAGTGTGTGAGGCTGGAGCCCAGTGTGTGAGGATGGAGCCCGGTGTGTGAGTCAGGAGCCCAGTGTGTGAGTCAGGAGCCCAGTGTGTGAGGCGGGAGCCCATTGTGTGAGGCCGGAGTCCAGTGTGTGAGGCCGGAGCCCAGTGTGTGAGGCGGGAGCCCAGAGTCCAGTGTGTGAAGCGGGAGCCCAGTGTAAGAGTGTGTGAGTCAGGAGCCCAGTGTGTGAGGCGGGATCCCAGAGTCCAGTGTGTGAAGCGGGAGCCCAGTGTGTGAGTCAGGAGCCCAGTGTTTGAGGCGGGAGCCCAGTGTGTGAGGCAAGAGCCCAGTGTCTGAGGCCGGAGGTCAATGTATGAGGCTCACTCATATTAGTGCGAGGCGAGAGTAGCAAAAAGAACACAACCAGCAAGCACACCAAACTCATGCTGGGTATTAAGTGTTCTGGGCGTTGCACGCCTATTATTAGAACGCAGCCAGTGCAGCTGTCGTCCCGTGGTTCCACTGTGAGGTGAGTGCTTACACAGGGGCCACGGTGACAGCCGTGTTCAGGAACTAGAAATGCCCCGGGGAGGCCAGGGTGAGGTATGCATTTTACCTTCAGACTGGAGGCGCGGAGAAGGCTGCCTCTCTCCGGCAAAGTCTCAGCCAGGCAGACACACACACAGAGCCCAAGACTCAGCCAGGCAGACACACACAGCCCCAGTCTCAGCCAGGCAGACACACACAGAGCCCAAGTCTCAGCCAGGCAGACACACACACACAGCCCAAGTCTCAGCCAGGCAGACACACACAGAGCCCAAGTCTCAGCCAGGCAGACACACACAGAGCCCAAGTCTCAGCCAGGCAGACACACACAGAGCCCAAGTCTCAGCCAGGCAGACACACACACACAGCCCAAGTCTCAGCCAGGCAGACACACACACAGCCCCAGTCTCAGCCAGGCAGACACACGCACAGCCCAAGTCTGAGCTAGGCAGACACACGCACAGCCCAATATCAGCCAGGCAGACACACGCACAGCCCAAGTCTCAGCCAGGCAGACACACACAGAGCCCAAGTCTCAGCCAGGCAGACACACACAGAGCCCAAGTCTCAGCCAGGCAGACACACACACAGCCCAAGTCTCAGCCAGGCAGACACATGCACAGCCCAAGTCTGAGCTAGGCAGACACACGCACAGCCCAATATCAGCCAGGCAGACACACGCACAGCCCAAGTCTCAGCCAGGCAGACACACGCACAGCCCAAGTCTCAGCTAGGCAGACACACGCAAAGCCCAAGTCTCAGCCAGGCAGACACACGCACAGCCCCAGTCTCAGCCAGGCAGACACACGCACAGCCCAAGTCTGAGCTAGGCAGACACACGCACAGCCCAATATCAGCCAGGCAGACACACGCACAGCCCAAGTCTCAGCCAGGCAGACACACACAGAGCCCAAGTCTCAGCCAGGCAGACACACACAGAGCCCAAGTCTCAGCCAGGCAGACACACACACAGCCCAAGTCTCAGCCAGGCAGACACACACAGAGCCCAAGTCTCAGCCAGGCAGACACACACAGAACCCAAGTCTCAGCCAGGCAGACACACACACAGCCCCAGTCTCAGCCAGGCAGACACACACACAGAGCCCCAGTCTCAGCCAGGCTGACAAACACACAGAGCCCAAGACTCAGCGAGGCAGACACACACACAGCCCCAGTCTCAGCCAGGCAGACACACGCACAGCCCAAGTCTGAGCTAGGCAGACACACGCACAGCCCAAGTCTCAGCCAGGCAGACACACACAGAGCCCAAGTCTCAGCCAGGCAGACACACACAGAGCCCAAGTCTCAGCCAGGCAGACACACACACAGCCCCAGTCTCAGCCAGGCAGACACACACAGAGCCCAAGTCTCAGCCAGGCAGACACACACAGAGCCCAAGTCTCAGCCAGGCAGACACACACACAGCCCCAGTCTCAGCCAGGCAGACACACACAGAGCCCAAGTCTCAGCCAGGCAGACACACACACACAGCCCAAGTCTCAGCCAGGCAGACACACACAGAGCCCAAGTCTCAGCTAGGCAGACACAGACACACAGCCCAAGTCTCAGCCAGTCAGACACACACAGAGCCCAAGTCTCAGCCAGGCAGACACACACAGAGCCCAAGTCTCAGCCAGGCAGACACACACAGAGCCCAACTCTCAGCCAGGCAGACACACACAGAGCCCAAGTCTCAGCCAGGCAGACACACACAGAGCCCCAGTCTCAGCCAGGCAGACACACAAAGAGCCCAAGTCTCAGCCAGGCAGACACACACACACAGCCCAAGTCTCAGCCAGGCAGACACACACAGAGCCCAAGTCTCAGCCAGGCAGACACACACAGAGGCCAAGTCTCAGCTAGGCAGACACACACACACAGCCCAAGTCACAGCCAGTCAGACACACACAGAGCCCAATATCAGCCAGGCAGACACACACATAGTCCAAGTCCCAGCCAGGCAGACACACACAGAGACCAAGTCTCAGCCAGGCAGACACAAAGAGAGCCCAAGTCTCAGCCAGGCAGACACACACACAGCCCCAGTCTCAGCCAGGCAGACACACACAGAGCCCGAGTCTCAGTTAGTCAGACACATACATAGCCCAAGTCTGAGCTAAGCAGACACACACACAGCCAAAGTCTGAGCCAGGCAGACACACACACAGCCCAATTCTCAGCCAGGCAGACACATGCACAGCCCAAGTCTCAGCCAGGCAGACACACACAGAGCCCAAGTCTCAGCCAGGCAGACACACACAGAGCCCAAGTCTCAGCCAGGCAGACACACACACAGCCCCAGTCTCAGCCAGGCAGACACACACAGAGCCCAAGTCTCAGCCAGGCAGACACACACAGAGCCTCAGTCTCTGCCAGGCAGACACACACAGAGCCCCAGTCTCAGCCAGTCAGACACACACAGAGCCCAATATCAGCCAGGCAGACACACACATAGTCCAAGTCCCAGCCAGGCAGACACACACAGAGACCAAGTCTCAGCCAGGCAGACACAAAGAGAGCCCAAGTCTCAGCCAGGCAGACACACACACAGCCCCAGTCTCAGCCAGGCAGACACACACAGAGCCCGAGTCTCAGTTAGTCAGACACATACATAGCCCAAGTCTGAGCTAAGCAGACACACACACAGCCAAAGTCTGAGCCAGGCAGACACACACACAGCCCAATTCTCAGCCAGGCAGACACATGCACAGCCCAAGTCTCAGCCAGGCAGACACACACAGAGCCCAAGTCTCAGCCAGGCAGACACACACAGAGCCCAAGTCTCAGCCAGGCAGACACACACACAGCCCCAGTCTCAGCCAGGCAGACACACACAGAGCCCAAGTCTAAGCCAGGCAGACACACACAGAGCCTCAGTCTCTGCCAGGCAGACACACACAGAGCCCGAGTTTCAGCCAGGCAGACACACACAGAGCCCGAGTCTCAGCCAGGCAGACACACACACAGCCCGAGTCTCAGCCAGGCAGACACACGCACAGCCCAAGTGTCAGCGAGGCAGACACACACACAGCCCAAGTCTGAGCCAGAGAGACGCACGGACAGCCCAAGTGTCAGCTAGGCAGACACACACACAGCCCAAGCCTGAAACAGATAGACACACACAGCCCAAGTCTCAGCCATGCAGACACACACACAGCACACGTCTGTGCTAGAGAGACACACACACAGCCCAAGTCTAAGCCAGGCAGACACACACACAGTCCAAGTCTCAGCCAGGCAGACACACACACAGCCCAAGTCTCGGCTAGGCAGACACACACACAGTGCAAGTCTGAGCTAAGCAGATACAAACACAGGCCAAGTCTAAGCTTGGCAGACACACACACACAGCCCAAGTCTCAGCTAGTCAGACACATACATAGCCCAAGTCTGAGCTAAGCAGACACACACACAGCCCACGTCTGAACCAAGGAGACACACACACACAGCACAAGTCTGAGCCAGGCAGACACACACACAGCCCAAGTCTCAGCTAGGCAGACACACACACAGCCCAAGCCTGAAACAGAGAGACACACACAAAGCCCACGTCTCAGCCATGCAGACACACACACACAGCCCCAGTCTCAGCAAGGCAGACACACACACAGCCCCAGTCTCAGCCAGGCTGACACACACAGAGCCCAAGTCTCAGCTAGGCAGACACACACACAGCCCCAGTCTCAGCCAGGCAGACACACACACAGCCCCAGTCTCAGCCAGGCAGACACACACACAGCCCCAGTCTCAGCCAGGCAGACACACACAGAGCCCAAGTCTCAGCTAGTCAGACAAACACACAGCCCAAGTCTCAGCGAGGCAGACACACACACAGCCCAAGTCTCAGCCAGGCACACACACACAGAGCCCAAGTCTCAGCCAGGCAGACACACACACACACACAGCCCAAGCCTCAGCTAGTCAGACACACACAGAGCCCAAGTCTCAGCCAGGCAGACACACACAGAGCCCAAGTCTCAGCTAGGCAGACACACACACAGCCCAAGCCTGAAACAGAGAGACACACACACAGCCCACGTCTCAGCCATGCAGACACACACACAGCACAAGTCTGTGCTAGAGAGACACACACACAGCCCAAGTCTAAGCCAGGCAGACACACACACAGTCCAAGTCTCAGCCAGGCAGACACACACACAGCCCAAGTCTCAGCTAGGCAGACACACACACAGTGCACGTCTGAGCTAAGCAGATACAAACACAGGCCAAGTCTCAGCTTGGCAGACACACACACAGCCCAAGTCTCAGCTAGTCAGACACATACATAGCCCAAGTCTGAGCTAAGCAGACACACACACAGCCCAAGTCTGAGCCAGCCAGACACACACACAGCACAAGTCTGCGCCAGGCAGCCACACACACAGCACAAGTCTGAGCTAGAGAGACACACACACAGCCCAAGTCTCAGCCAGGCAGACACACACAGTCCAAGTCTCAGCCAGGCAGACACACACACAGCCCCAGTCTCAGCCAGACAGACACACACAGAGCCCAAGTCTCAGCCAGGCAGACACACACACAGTACAAGTCTGAGCCATGCAGACACACACACAGCACGAGTCTGAGCCAGGCAGCCACACACACAACACAAGTGTGAGCTAGAGAGACACACACACAGCCCAAGTCTCAGCCAGGCAGACACACACACAGTCCAAGTCTCAGCCAGGCAGACACACACACAGCCCAAGTCTCATCTAGGCACACACACACACACACAGGCCAAGTCTGAGCTAATTAGATACACACACTGGCCAAGTCTCAGCTAGGCACACACACACAGCCCAAGTCTCAGTTAGTCAGACACATACATAGCCCAAGTCTGAGCTAAGTAGACACACACACAGCCAAAGTCTGAGCCAGGCAGACACACACACAGCCCAAGGCTCAGCCAGGCTGACACACGCACAGCCCAATTCTCAGCCAGGCAGACACGCGCACAGCCCACGTCTCAGCTACGCAGACACACACACAGCCCAAGTCTCAGCCAGGCCAACACACACACAGCACAAGTCTCAGCTCGGCATACACACACACAGCCCAAGTCTGAGCTAGGCAGACACACACACAGCCCAAGTCTCAGCCAGGCAGACACACGCACAGCCCAAGTCTCAGCCAGGCAGACACACACAGAGCCCAGTCTGAGCTACGCAAACATACACACATCCCAAGTCTCAGCCAGGCAGTCACATGCACAGCCCAAGTCTTAACCAGGCCGACAAACACACTGCCCAAGTCTCAACCAGGCAGACACACACACAGCCCAAGTTTGAGCCAGGCAGACACACTAACAGCCCAAGTCTCAACCAGGCCGACACACACACAGCCCAAGTCTCAGCTAAGCAGACACAAACACAGCCCAAGACTCAGCCAGGCTGACACACGCACAGCCCAATTCTCAGCCTGGCAGACACACACACAGCCCAAGTCTCAGCCATGCAGACACACACGAAGCCCAAGTCTCAGCTAGACAGACACACACACAGCCCAAGTCTCAGCCAGGCAGACACACGCACAGCCCAAGTCTCAGCCAGGCAGACACACACAGAGCCCAGTCTGAGCTACGCAAACACACACACATCCCAAGTCTCAGCCAGGCAGACACACACACAGCCCAAGTCTCAACCAGGCCGACACACACAGCACAAGTCTCAGCTCGGCATACACACACACAGCCCAAGTCTGAACTAGGCAGACACACAAACAGCCCAAGTATCAGCCAGGCAGACACACACAACCCAAGTCTCAGCCGTGCAGACACACACGAAGCCCAAGTCTCAGCTAGACAGACACACACACAGCCCAAGTCTCAGCCAGGCAGACACACGCACAGCCCAAGTCTCAGCCAGGCAGACACACACAGAGCCCAGTCTGAGCTACGCAAACACACACACATCCCAAGTCTCAGCCAGGCAGACACACACACAGCCCAAGTCTCAACCAGGCCGACACACACAGCACAAGTCTCAGCTCGGCATACACACACACAGCCCAAGTCTGAGCTAGGCAGACACACAAACAGCCCAAGTATCAGCCAGGCAGACACACACAACCCAAGTCTCAGCCATGCAGACACACACAAAGCCCAAGTCTCAGCTAGACAGACACACACACATCCCAAGTCTCAGCCAGGCAGACACATGCACAGCCCATGTCTCAGCCAGGCAGACACACACACAGCCCAAGTCTCAGCTAAGCAGACACACACACAGCCCAAGTCTGAGCTAGGCAGACACACTATCACAAGGGTCAGCTTCGTCTTCCGAAGTTAAGGAAACCCCCTCCTTCTCAACTGAGTAGATTGCTTCCTTTCGGCCATTCTTCTTGGTCCAAAGGTTGTCTCTTCTTTTTTTGTGTAGATATGGCCGGTCTTGAGAGGAAGCCACCGTGGATACGTTCAGAAGACCGTAATCCGATGGCTCTGTCACACGGGACAAGCCTAGGAAGGGGAAAAAGCCAAATGGCACAAAAAACCCTGTGGTGATTCAACGTCCTGTGTACTGATAAGTATTCGGAAGCCTGGAGGCAGCGTTGTATCAGAGCCAAGCGATGGGAATAGTCCGATATACAGGTGTGTATTAGGAGACCAGGAGGCAGTGTTGAGATTGGCCAAACGATGAGATTGTGGCTATAAATGTAGGTAAGAGGGTAATATGAGGCCAGTGATCCAACCAGAGATAACCAACGGGAGAAAAGCATAAGAAGAGACAGAAAGCACACCCGGGGCAAAAACGGAGAGAAAGGGGAGAGGTGAGCGGACTGCCGCCGAAGAGAGAAGACGAGGGGGAGGCAACAGTGAAGGAAAGAAACAGAGCAGGTGTACCGGGCCAAACAGGAGCTGGAAGGAGGATGGGGGAAAACCAAGAGAAAGCCGCCAGAGTGCAGGGAGAAGGAAAGAGACAGAAAGCAGTGTGGTTAGCAACTAGTGAGAGAAAACCTTGAGCGTACCAACCTAAAGATGCAGGAAGCAGTGAGGTTGCAAAGTGCAGCCGAGCGGGGACGGAATGGAGATATTCCTTCCGGCGGTGGCGGCCATATTGGATATACACTAGAATGCTACCCGCAGCAGACAAAAACGTGGTGGAATCCTTAATGGTGTCTAAAGCGCCAGCTATCCCAGATGCGCTGATACCGATGGCGCATGACACACACGCACAGCCCAAGTCTGAGCTAGGCAGACACACGCACAGCCCAAGTCTGAGCTAGGCAGACACACGCACAGCCCAAGTCTCAGCTAGGCAGACACAGGCACAGCCCAAGTCTCAGCCAGGCAGACACACACAGAGCCCAAGTCTCAGCCAGGCAGACACACACACAGCCCCAGTCTCAGCCAGGCAGACACACACACAGCCCAAGTCTGAGCTAGGCAGACACACGCACAGCCCAAGTCTCAGCTAGGCAGACACAGGCACAGCCCAAGTCTCAGCTAGGCAGAGACATGCACAGTCCAAGTCTGAGCTAGGCAGACACATGCACAGCCCAAGTCTGAGCTAGGCAGACACACGCACAGCCCAAGTTTGAGCTAGGCAGACACACGCACAGTCCAAGTCTCAGCTAGGCAGACGCACGCACAGCCCAAGTCTCAGCCAGGCAGACACACACACAGCCCAAGTCACAGCTAGGCAGACACACACGCAGCGTTCGTGGCTCTGCAGGTCTTTAAGGTGCTCAGGTTGCAAACACATTTCTTTTATCACGGCCAGATCCTTTCATATTCATGATGGAACATTTCCAACTCCAAGAGCTCACAAAGCACCAGTTACCTTGCAAATCTGTGATAGTTAAAGTGAGCAACAAAAAGCGCCCAGTTAAAGATTTGTTTATATCTGTAATGGCTACTATCTTGACATGCAAAACAATAAATTTGCTTTACGTCACCAGTCAAATGTTTTCAACATCATAAATAACAGCGAGCTGGAACTTTGTGACAAGAAAAATCTATCTTTGGTTATTAAACAACTTCTTTTTTTGCAGGTCTTAAATCACTGACAGTCCAGTGGGCGAACCTAGATTTTTCAGGTCGGCACTATCTTGCGTTCTGGGACTTATAGTTTACCATTCAGGAAGTGAACATGAAAGCCACAACGATATTCTTTGGCTTAACTTGTTGCTGTAAGGATTGACATGCTGTCATGTGGCTTTATTATGGAACGTGTGTTTTTTGTTAGTAAACTCTATGAGACATTACTACTGTAGAAATGAAACCCAACTATTTGAGCCAAGGCTTGTGATCCTGGCCCAGACCACTCCTGACCCCGCCACCCCAGCCTCCCACCCGCTACTCAGTATCCCCCCTTCACACCCCTGCCCCCTGCCCTCCCAGCCATCTGTCCCAGCATCCCACTCCCTCCTTTGTGGATACAGCCAGAGAACCCCCCCTCCTTTTTTCCTCTTCCACCCCTGCCTGCAAACGATAGGGCACAGAGCCTTGTCAGAAGTGCCAGTTTGATGAGTTGCCACAAAGTGCTGCTGGTAGTTTTCACTGAAGATATTGGGGGTAATTACGACTTTGGAGGCAGCCATGGTGCTATTAGCACCATGGCTGCCTCCAAAGTTGTGTCCGGGTTCTCAGAATGGGGACTTACCAGGTCATTCCAACCTTGGAGGACCCGGTAAGTCCCCATTCTGAAGACCATTCCCCATCCCCATTCGAGCCCACTTATAGGGCTCAATGGGAATGGGGAAGGAGCTAATAACGGGCCCGCAAATAAAAGGGATTTTCTGATGGGGTTCAGTGGCCGAAATGGATATACTGGGCAGATGGATGAAGGAATGGTTGGATTGTCAGGTGGTTGGAAAGATGTGTTCATGGGCGGCAATGTAACTGGATAACCACCCACATTGGTATGGTGGATGGAGAGGGATGGATATGTAAGTTGTGATTGTGGACTCTTTGATGGTCGAATATGGGATGTTGGGCGCAGTGCTGGTTAACAATGTTGATGGATGACAGATCATTGTCTGAACCGATAGCCAGATGTATTCTTGCATGCACGATGGATGAGTCCTTGAATGGAAAGATCATTGGGTGAACGGATAGCCGGATGGATTGTTGTATGCACGATAGATGAGTCCTTGAATGGACAGAAAATTGTCTGAACAGATAGCAGGATGGATTCTTGTATGCACAATGGATGAGTCCTTGAATGGACAGATCATTGGCTGAACGGATAGCCGGATGGATTCTTGTGTACACGATGGATGAGCCCTTTAATCGACAGATCATTATCTGAACGGATAGCCGGAAGGATTCTTGTGTGCACGATGGATGAGCCCTTGAATGGACAGATCATTGTCTGAACGGCTAGCCGGATGGATTGTTGTATGCACAATGGATGAGTCCTTGAATGGACAGATCAATGGCTGAATGGATAACCAGATGGATTTGTGTATGCATGATGGATTAGTCCTTGAATGGACAGATCATTGTCTGAACGGATAGCCAGATGGATTGTTGTATGCGTGATGGATGAGTCCTTGAATGGACAGACCATTGGCTGAACGGATGGCCAGATGGATGGTTGTATGCATGATGGATGTCCTTGAATGGACAGATCATTGGCTTAACGGATAGCCAGATGGATTGTTGTATGCACGATGGATGAGTCCTTGAATGGACAGGTCATTGGCTGGATGGATAGCCAGATGGATTGTTGTATGTGTGATGGATGAGTCCTTGAAGGGACAGATCATTGGCTGGACAGATAGCCAGATGGATTGTTGTATGCGTGATGGATGAGTCCTTGAATGGACAGATCATTGGCTGAAGGGATAGCCAGATGGATTCTTTCATGCACGATGGATGAGTCCTTGAATGGACAGATCATTGGCTGAACGGATAGCCAGATGGACTGTTGTATGCATGATGGATGAGTCCTTGAATGGACAGATCATTGGCTGAACGGATAGCCAGATGGACTGTTGTATGCACGATGGATGAGTCCTTGAATGGACAGATCATTGGCTGAACGGATAGCCAGATGGATTGTTGTATGCGTGATAGATGAGTCCTTGAATGGACAGATCATTGGCTGAATGGATAGCCAGATGGACTGTTGTATGCACGATGGATGAGTCCTTGAATGGACAGATCATTGGTTGAACAGATAGCCAGATGGATTGTTGTAGGCGTGATGGATGAGTCCTTG
Source organism: Ambystoma mexicanum (assembly GCF_040938575.1). Lineage (NCBI taxonomy): Eukaryota > Metazoa > Chordata > Amphibia > Caudata > Ambystomatidae > Ambystoma > Ambystoma mexicanum. Next base: position 6,467,841 of record NC_090938.1, read on the forward strand.
AATTGACAGATCATTGGCTGAACGGATAGCCAGATGGATTGTTGTGTGCACGATGGATGAGTCCTTGAATGGACAGATCATTGGCTGAACGGATAGCCAGATGGATTGTTGTATGCGTGATAGATGAGTCCTTGAATGGACAGATCATTGGCTGAATGGATAGCCAGATGGACTGTTGTATGCACGATGGATGAGTCCTTGAATGGACAGATCATTGGCTGAATGGATAGCCAGATGGATTGTTGTATGCGTGATGGATGAGTCCTTCAATTGACAGATCATTGGCTGAACGGATAGCCAGATGGATTGTTGTATGCACGATGGATGAGTCCTTGAATGGACGGCTCATTGGCTGAATGGACAGCCAGATGGATTCCTGTGTGCATAATTGAGGAGGCCTTGAATGGACGGCTCATTGGCTGAATGGATAGCCAGATGGATTCCTGTGTGCATAATGGAGGAGGCCTTGAATGGACAGATCATTCGCTGAACGGATAGCCAGATGGACTGTTGTATGCACGATGGATGAGTCCTTGAATGGACAGATCATTGGCTGAACGGATAGCCATATGGACTGTTGTATGCACGATGGATGAGTCCTTGAATGGACGGCTCATTGGCTGAACGGATAGCCAGATGGACTGTTGTATGCACGATGGATGAGTCCTTGAATTGACAGATCATTGGCTGAACGGATAGCCAGATGGACTGTTGTATGCACGATGGATGAGTCCTTGAATTGACAGATCATTGGCTGAACGGATAGCCAGATGGACTGTTGTATGCACGATGGATGAGTCCTTGAATTGACAGATCATTGGCTGAACGGATAGCCAGATGGATTGTTGTATGCACGATGGATGAGTCCTTGAATTGAAAGATAATTGGCTGAATGGATAGCCATATGGACTGTTGTATGCACGATGGATGAGTCCTTGAATGGACAGATCATTGGCTGAACGGATAGCCAGATGGACTGTTGTATGCACGATGGATGAGTCCTTGAATGGACAGATCATTGGCTGAACGGATAGCCAGATGGACTGTTGTATGCACGATGGATGAGTCCTTGAATGGACAGATCGTTGTCTGAACGGATAGCCAGATGGATTGTTGTATGCGTGATGGATGAGTCCTTGAATGGACAGACCATTGGCTGAACGGATTGGCAGATGGATGGTTGTATGCATGATGGATGTGTCCTTGAATGGACAGGTCATTGGCTGGACGGATAGCCAGATGGATTGCTGTATGCGTGATGGATGAGTCCTTGAATGGACAGACCATTGGCTGAACGGATAGCCAGATGGATTGTTGTATGCATGATGGATGAGTCCTTAAATGGACGGCTTTTTGGCTGAACGGATAGCCAGATGGATTGTTGTATGCACGATGGATGAGTCCTTGAATTGACAGATCATTGGCTGAACGGATAGCTAGATGGACTGTTGTATGCACGATGAATGGACGGCTCATTGGCTGAACGGATAGCCAGATGGATTGTTGTATGCACGATGGATGAGTCCTTGAATTGACAGATCATTGGCTGAACGGATAGCCAGATGGACTGTTGTATGCACGATGGATGAGTCCTTGAATTGACAGATCATTGGCTGAACAGATAGCCAGATGGACTGTTGTATGCACAATGGATGAGTCCTTGAATTGACAGATCATTGGCTGAACGGATAGCCAGATGGACTGTTGTATGCACGATGGATGAGTCCTTGAATGGACAGATCATTGGCTGAACGGATAGCCAGATGGACTGTTGTATGCACGAAGGATGAGTCCTTGAATGGACAGATCATTGTCTGAACGGATAGCCAGATGGATTGTTGTATGCGTGTTGGATGAGTCCTTGAATGGACAGACCATTGGCTGAACGGATGGCCAGATGGATGGTTGTATGCGTGATGGATGTGTCCTTGAATGGACAGATCATTGTCTGAACGGATAGCCAGATGGATTGTTGTATGCGTGATGGATGAGTCCTTGAATGGACAGACCATTGGCTGAACGGATGGCCAGATGGATGGTTGTATGCATGATGGATGTGTCCTTGAATGGACAGACCATTGGCTGAACGGATGGCCAGATGGATGGTTGTATGCATGATGGATGTGTCCTTGAATGGACAGACCATTGGCTGAACGGATAGCCAGATGGACTCTTGTATGCACGATGGATGAGTCCTTGAATGGACAGATCATTGGCTGAACGGATAGCCAGATGGATTGTTGTATGCATGATGGATGAGTCCTTGAATGGACGGCTCATTGTCTGAACGGATAGCCAGATGGATGCTTGTGTGCACGATGGATGAGTCCTTGAATGGACGGCTCATTGGCTGAATGGATAGTTAGATGGATGCTTGTGTGTGTGATGGATGAGTCTTTGATGGATGGCTCATTGGCCGAATGGATAGCCGTATGGATGCTTGTGTGTGTGATGGATGAGTCCTTGAATGGACAGATCATTGTCTGAACGGATAGCCAGATGGATTGTTGTATGCGTGCTGGATGAGTCCTTGAATGGACAGATCATTGTCTGAATGGATAGCCAGATGGATTCTTGCATGCACGATGGATGAGTCCTTGAATGGACAGATCATTGGCTGAACGGATAGCCAGATGGATGGTTGTATGCACGATGGATGAGTCCTTGAATTGACAGATCATTGGCTGAACGGATAGCCAGATGGACTGTTGTATGCACGATGGATGAGTCCTTGAATTGACAGATCATTGGCTGAACGGATAGCCAGATGGATTGTTGTATGCGTGATGGATGAGTCCTTGAATGGACAGATCATTGGCCAAACGGATAGCCAGATGGACTGTTGTATGCACGATGGATGAGTCCTTGAATGGACAGATCATTGGCTGAACAGATAGCAGGATTGATTCTTGTGTGCACGATGGATGAGCCCTTGAATGGACAGATCATTGGCCGAACGGATAGCCAGATGGACTGTTTTATGCACAATGGATGAGTCCTTGAATTGACAGATCATTGGCTGAACGGATAGCCAGATGGACTGTTGTATGCACGATGGATGAGTCCTTGAATTGACAGATCATTGGCTGAACGGATAGCCAGATGGACTGTTGTATGGATGATGGATGAGTCCTTGAATGGACAGATCATTGGCTGAACGGATAGCCAGATGGACTGTTGTATGCACGATGGATGAGTCCTTGAATGGACAGATCATTGTCTGAACGGATAGCCAGATGGATTGTTGTATGCGTGATGGATGAGTCCTTGAATGGACAGACCATTGGCTGAACGGATTGGCAGATGGATGGTTGTATGCATGATGGATGTGTCCTTGAATGGACAGGTCATTGGCTGGACGGATAGCCAGATGGATTGCTGTATGCGTGATGGATTAGTCCTTGAATGGACAGATCATTAGCTGGACGGATAGCCAGATGGATTGCTGTATGCACGATAGATGAGTCCTTGAATGGACAGATCATTGGCTGAACGGATAGCCAGATGAACTGTTGTATGCACAATGGATGAGTCCTTGAATTGACAGATCATTGGCTGAACGGATAGCCAGATGGACTGTTGTATGCACGATGGATGAGTCCTTGAATAGACAGATCATTGGCTGAACGGATAGCCAGATGGATTGTTGTATGCATGATGGATGAGTCCTTGAATGGACGGCTCTTTGGCTGAATGGATAGCCAAATGGATTGTTGTATGCACGATGGATGAGTCCTTGAATTGACAGATCATTGGCTGAACGGATAGCCAGGTGGACTGTTTATGCACGATGGATGAGTCCTTGAATGGACAGATCATTGGCTGAACGGATGGCCAGATGGATTGTTGTATGCACGATGGATGAGTCCTTGAATGGACGGCTCATTGGCTGAACGGATAGCCAGATGGATTGTTGTATGCACGATGGATGAGTGATTGAATTGACAGATCATTGGCTGAACGGATAGCCAGATGGACTGTTGTATGCACGATGGATGAGTCCTTGAATTGACAGATCATTGGCTGAACGGATAGCCAGATGGACTGTTGTATGCACGATGGATGAGTCCTTGGATTGACAGATCATTGGCTGAACAGATAGCCAGATGGACTGTTGTATGCACGATGGATGAGTCCTTGAATGGACAGATCATTGGCTGAACGGATAGCCAGATGGACTGTTGTATGCACGATGGATGAGTCCTTGAATGGACAGATCATTGTCTGAACGGATAGCCAGATGGATTGTTGTATGCGTGATGGATGAGTCCTTGAATGGACAGACCATTGGCTGAACGGATGGCCAGATGGATGGTTGTATGCGTGATGGATGTGTCCTTGAATGGACAGATCATTGTCTGAACGGATAGCCAGATGGATTGTTGTATGCGTGATGGATGAGTCCTTGAATGTACAGACCATTGGCTGAACGGATGGCCAGATGGATGGTTGTATGCATGATGGATGTGTCCTTGAATGGACAGACCATTGGCTGAACGGATAGCCAGATGGATGCTTGTGTGCACGATGGATGAGTCCTTGAATGGACGGCTCATTGGCTGAATGGATAGTTAGATGGATGCTTGTGTGTGTGATGGATGAGTCCTTGATGGACGGCTCATTGGCTGAATGGATAGCCGGATGGATGCTTGTGTGCGTGATGGATGAGTCCTTGAATGGACAGATCATTGTCTGAACGGATAGCCAGATGGATTGTTGTATGCGTGCTGGATGAGTCCTTGAATGGACAGATCATTGTCTGAATGGATAGCCAGATGGATTCTTGCATGCACGATGGATGAGTCCTTGAATGGACAGATCATTGGCTGAACGGATAGCCAGATGGATGGTTGTATGCACGATGGATGAGTCCTTGAATTGACAGATCATTGGCTGAACGGATAGCCAGATGGACTGTTGTATGCACGATGGATGAGTCCTTGAATTGACAGTTCATTGGCTGAACGGATAGCCAGATGGATTGTTGTATGCGTGATGGATGAGTCCTTGAATTGACAGATCATTGGCTGAACGGATAGCCAGATGGACTGTTGTATGCACGATGGATGAGTCCTTGAATTGACAGTTCATTGGCTGAACGGATAGCCAGATGGATTGTTGTATGCGTGATGGATGAGTCCTTGAATGGACAGATCATTGGCTGAACAGATAGCAGGATTGATTCTTGTGTGCACGATGGATGAGCCCTTGAATGGACAGATCATTGGCCGAACGGATAGCCAGATGGACTGTTGTATGCACGATGGATGAGTCCTTGAATTGACAGATCATTGGCTGAACGGATAGCCAGAAGGACTGTTGTATGCACGATGGATGAGTCCTTGAATTGACAGATCATTGGCTGAACGGATAGCCAGATGGACTGTTGTATGCATGATGGATGAGTCCTTGAATGGACAGATCATTGGCTGAACGGATAGCCAGATGGACTGTTGTATGCACGATGGATGAGTCCTTGAATGGACAGATCATTGTCTGAACGGATAGCCAGATGGATTGTTGTGTGCGTGATGGATGAGTCCTTGAATGGACAGACCATTGGCTGAACGGATTGGGAGATGGATGGTTGTATGCGTGATGGATGTGTCCTTGAATGGACAGGTCATTGGCTGGACGGATAGCCAGATGGATTGCTGTATGCGTGATGGATGAGTCCTTGAATGGACAGATCATTAGCTGGACGGATAGCCAGATGGATTGTTGTATGCACGATGGATGAGTCCCTGAATGGACAGATCATTGGCTGAACGGATAGCCAGATGGACTGTTGTATGCACGATGGATGATTCCTTGAATAGACAGATCATTGGCTGAACGGGTAGCCAGATGGATTGTTGTATGCATGATGGATGAGTCCTTGAATGGACGGCTCTTTGGCTGAACGGATAGCCAAATGGATTGTTGTATGCACGATGGATGAGTCCTTGAATTGACAGATCATTGGCTGAACGGATAGCCAGATGGGCTGTTTAAGCACGATGGATGGGTCCTTGAATGGACAGATCATTGGCTGAATGGATAGCCAGATGGATTGTTGTATGCACGATGGATGAGTCCTTGAATGGACGGCTCATTGGCTGAACGGATAGCCAGATGGACTGTTGTATGCACGATGGATGAGTCCTTGAATTGACAGATCATTGGCTGAACGGATAGCCAGATGGACTGTTGTATGCACGATGGATGAGTCCTTGAATTGACAGATCATTGGCTGAACGGATAGCCAGATGGACTGTTGTATGCACGATGGATGAGTCCTTGAATTGACAGATCATTGGCTGAACGGATAGCCAGATGGACTGTTGTATGCACGATGGATGAGTCCTTGAATGGACAGATCATTGGCTGAACGGATAGCCAGATGGACTGTTGTATGCACGATGGATGAGTCCTTGAATGGACAGATCATTGCCTGAACGGATAGCCAGATGGATTGTTGTATGCGTGATGGATGAGTCCTTGAATGGACAGACCATTGGCTGAACGGATGGCCAGATAGATGCTTGTTTGCGTGATGGATGTGTACTTGAATGGACAGATCATTGTCTGAATGGATAGCCAGATGGATTGTTGTATGCGTGATGGATGAGTCCTTGAATGGACAGACCATTGGCTGAACGGATGGCCAGATGGATGCTTGTATGCGTGATGGATGTGTCCTTGAATGGACAGATCATTTTCTGAACGGATAGCCAGATGGATTGTTGTATGCGTGATGGATGAGTCCTTGAATGGACAGACCATTGGCTGAACGGATGGCCAGATGGATGGTTGTATGCATGATGGATGAGTCCTTGAATTGACAGATCATTGGCTGAACGGATAGCCAGATGGGCTGTTTAAGCACGATGGATGAGTCCTTGAATGGACAGATCATTGGCTGAACGGATAGCCAGATGGATTGTTGTATGCACGATGGATGAGTCCTTGAATGGACGGCTCATTGGCTGAACGGATAGCCAGATGGACTGTTGTATGCACGATGGATGAGTCCTTGAATTGACAGATCATTGGCTGAACGGATAGCCAGATGGACTGTTGTATGCACGATGGATGAGTCCTTGAATTGACAGATCATTGGCTGAACGGATAGCCAGATGGACTGTTGTATGCACGATGGATGAGTCCTTGAATGGACAGATCATTGGCTGAACGGATAGCCAGATGGACTGTTGTATGCACGATGGATGAGTCCTTGAATGGACAGATCATTGTCTGAACGGATAGCCAGATGGATTGTTGTATGCGTGATGGATGAGTCCTTGAATGGACAGACCATTGGCTGAACGGATGGCCAGATAGATGCTTGTATGCGTGATGGATGTGTCCTTGAATGGACAGATTATTGTCTGAACGGATAGCCAGATGGATTGTTGTATGCGTGATGGATGAGTCCTTGAATGGACAGACCATTGGCTGAACGGATGGCCAGATGGATAGTTGTATGCATGATGGATGTGTCCTTGAATGGACAGACCATTGGCTGAACGGATAGCCAGATGGACTGTTGTATGCACGATGGATGAGTCCTTGAATTGACAGATCATGGGCTGAACGGATAGCCAGGTGGACTGTTGTATGCACGATGGATGAGTCCTTGAATGGACAGATCATTGGCTGAACGGATAGCCAGATGGACTGTTGTATGCACGATGGATGAGTCCTTGAATGGACAGTTCGTTGTCTGAACGGATAGCCAGATGGATTGTTGTATGCGTGATGGATGAGTCCTTGAATGGACAGACCATTGGCTGAACGGATTGGCAGATGGATGGTTGTATGCATGATGGATGTGTCCTTGAATTGACAGATCATTGGCTGAACGGATAGCCAGATGGACTGTTGTATGCACGATGGATGAGTCCTTGAATAGACAGATCATTGGCTGAACGGATAGCCAGATGGTTTGTTGTATGCATGATGGATGAGTCCTTGAATGGACGGCTCTTTGGCTGAACCGATAGCCAGATGGATTGTTGTATGCATGATGGATGAGTCCTTGAATGGACAGATCATTGTCTGAACGGATAGCCAGATGGATTGTTGTATGCGTGCTGGATGAGTCCTTGAATGGATAGATCATTGTCTGAATGGATAGCCAGATGGATTCTTGCCTGCACGATGGATGAGTCCTTGAATGGACAGATCATTGGCTGAACTGATAGCCAGATGGATGGTTGTATGCACGATGGATGAGTCCTTGAATTGACAGATCATTGGCTGAACGGATAGCCAGATGGACTGTTGTATGCACGATGGATGAGTCCTTGAATTGACAGATCATTGGCTGAACGGATAGCCAGATGGATTGTTGTATGCGTGATGGATGAGTCCTTGAATGGACAGATCATTGGCTGAACGGATAGCCAGATGGACTGTTGTATGCACGATGGATGAGTCCTTGAATGGACAGATCATTGTTTGAATGGATAGCCAGATGGATTCTTGCATGCACGATGGATGAGTCCTTGAATGGACAGATCATTGGCTGAACGGATAGCCAGATGGATGGTTGTATGCACGATGGATGAGTCCTTGAATTGACAGATCATTGGCTGAACGGATAGCCAGATGGACTGTTGTATGCACGATGGATGAGTCCTTGAATTGACAGATCATTGGCTGAACGGATAGCCAGATGGATTGTTGTATGCGTGATGGATGAGTCCTTGAATGGACAGATCATTGGCTGAGCGGATAGCCAGATGGACTGTTGTATGCACGATGGATGAGTCCTTGAATGGACAGATCATTGGCTGAACAGATAGCAGGATTGATTCTTGTGTGCACGATGGATGAGCCCTTGAATGGACAGATCATTGGCCGAACGGATAGCCAGATGGACTGTTGTATGCACGATGGATGAGTCCTTGAAATGACAGATCATTGGCTGAACGGATAGCCAGATGGACTGTTGTATGCACGATGGATGAGTCCTTCAATTGACAGATCATTGGCTGAACGGATAGCCAGATGGACTGTTGTATGCATGTATGCATGATGGATGAGTCCTTGAATGGACAGATCATTGGCTGAACGGATAGCCAGATGGACTGTTGTATGCACGATGGATGAGTCCTTGAATGGATCATTGTCTGAACGGATAGCCAGATGGATTGTTGTATGCGTGATGGATGAGTCCTTGAATGGACAGACCATTGGCTGAACGGATTGGCAGATGGATGGTTGTATGCATGATGGATGTGTCCTTGAATGGACAGGTCATTGGCTGGACGGATAGCCAGATGGATTGCTGTATGCGTGATGGATGACTCCTTGAATGGACAGATCATTAGCTGGACGGATAGCCAGATGGATTGCTGTATGCACGATGGATGAGTCCTTGAATGGACAGATCATTGGCTGAGCGGATAGCCAGATGGACTGTTGTATGCACGATGGATGAGTCCTTGAATGGACAGATCATTGGCTGAACAGATAGCAGGATTGATTCTTGTGTGCACGATGGATGAGCCCTTGAATGGACAGATCATTGGCCGAACGGATAGCCAGATGGACTGTTGTATGCACGATGGATGAGTCCTTGAAATGACAGATCATTGGCTGAACGGATAGCCAGATGGACTGTTGTATGCACGATGGATGAGTCCTTCAATTGACAGATCATTGGCTGAACGGATAGCCAGATGGACTGTTGTATGCATGTATGCATGATGGATGAGTCCTTGAATGGACAGATCATTGGCTGAACGGATAGCCAGATGGACTGTTGTATGCACGATGGATGAGTCCTTGAATGGATCATTGTCTGAACGGATAGCCAGATGGATTGTTGTATGCGTGATGGATGAGTCCTTGAATGGACAGACCATTGGCTGAACGGATTGGCAGATGGATGGTTGTATGCATGATGGATGTGTCCTTGAATGGACAGGTCATTGGCTGGACGGATAGCCAGATGGATTGCTGTATGCGTGATGGATGACTCCTTGAATGGACAGATCATTAGCTGGACGGATAGCCAGATGGATTGCTGTATGCACGATGGATGAGTCCTTGAATGGACAGATCATTGGCTGAACGGATAGCCAGATGGACTGTTGTATGCACGATGGATGAGTCCTTGAATTGACAGATCATTGGCTGAACGGATAACCAGATGGACTGTTGTATGCACGATGGATGAGTCCTTGAATAGACAGATCATTGGCTGAACGGATAGCCAGATGGATTGTTGTATGCATGATGGATGAGTCCTTGAATGGACGGCTCTTTGGCTGAACGGATAGCCAGATGGATTGTTGTATGCACGATGGATGAGTCCTTGAATTGACAGATCATTGGCTGAACGGATAGCCAGATGGACTGTTTATGCACGATGGATGAGTCCTTGAATGGACAGATCATTGGCTGAACGGATAGCCAGATGGATTGTTGTATGCACGATGGATGAGTCCTTGAATGGACGGCTCATTGGCTGAACGGATAGCCAGATGGATTGTTGTATGCACGATGGATGAGTGCTTGAATTGACAGATCATTGGCTGAACGGATAGCCAGATGGACTGTTTTATGCACGATGGATGAGTCCTTGAATTGACAGATCATTGGCTGAACGGATAGCCAGATGGACTGTTGTATGCACGATGGATGAGTCCTTGAATTGACAGATCATTGGCTGAATGGATAGCCAGATGGACTGTTGTATGCACGATGGATGAGTCCTTGAATGGACAGATCATTGGCTGAACGGATAGCCAGATGGACTGTTGTATGCACGATGGATGAGTCCTTGAATGGACAGATCATTGTCTGAACGGATAGCTAGATGGATTGTTGTATGCGTGATGGATGAGTCCTTGAATGGACAGACCATTGGCTGAACGGATGGCCAGATGGATGGTTGTATGCGTGATGGATGTGTCCTTGAATGGACAGATGGACAGATCATTGTCTGAACGGATAGCCAGATGGATTGTTGTATGCCTGATGGATGAGTCCTTGAATGGACAGACCATTGGCTGAACGGATGGCCAGATGGATGGTTGTATGCATGATGGATGTGTCCTTGAATGGACAGACCATTGGCTGAACGGATAGCCAGATGGACTGTTGTATGCACAATGGATGAGTCCTTGAATTGACAGATCATGGGCTGAACGGATAGCCAGATGGACTGTTGTATGCACGATGGATGAGTCCTTGAATGGACAGATCATTGGCTGAACGGATAGCCAGATGGACTGTTGTATGCACGATGGATGAGTCCTTGAATGGACAGACCATTGGCTGAACGGATTGGCAGATGGATGGTTGTATGCATGATGGATGTGTCCTTAAATTGACAGATCATTGGCTGAACGGATAGCCAGATGGACTGTTGTATGCACGATGGATGAGTCCTTGAATAGACAGATCATTGGCTGAACGGATAGCCAGATGGATTGTTGTATGCATGATGGATGAGTCCTTGAATGGACAGCTCTTTGGCTGAACGGATAGCCAGATGGATTGTTGTATGCATGATGGATGAGTCCTTGATGGACGGCTCATTGGCTGAACGGATAGCCAGATGGATTGTTGTATGCATGATGGATGAGTCCTTGAATAGACGGCTCTTTGGCTGAACGGATAGCCAGATGGATTGTTGTATGCACGATGGATGAGTCCTTGAATGGACAGATCATTGGCTGAACGGATAGCCAGATGGACTGTTGTATGCACGATGGATGAGTCCTTGAATGGACAGATCATTGTCTGAATGGATAGCCAGATGGATTCTTGCATGCACGATGGATGAGTCCTTGAATGGACAGATCATTGGCTGAACGGATAGCCAGATGGATGGTTGTATGCACGATGGATGAGTCCTTGAATTGACAGATCATTGGCTGAACGGATAGCCAGATGGACTGTTGTATGCACGATGGATGAGTCCTTGAATTGACAGATCATTGGCTGAACGGATAGCCAGATTGATTGTTGTATGCGTGATGGATGAGTCCTTGAATGGACAGATCATTGGCTGAACGGATCGCCAGATGGACTGTTGTATGCACGATGGATGAGTCCTTGAATGGACAGATCATTGGCTGAACAGATAGCAGGATTGATTCTTGTGTGCAAAATGGATGAACCCTTGAATGGACAGATCATTGGCCGAACGGATAGCCAGATGGACTGTTGTATGCACGATGGATGAGTCCTTGAATGGACAGATCATTGGCTGAACGGATAGCCAGATGGACTGTTGTATGCACGATGGATGAGTCCTTGAATTGACAGATCATTGGCTGAACGGATAGCCAGATGGACTGTTGTATGCACGATGGATGAGTCCTTGAATGGACAAATCATTGGCTGAACGGATAGCCAGATGGACTGTTGTATGCACGATGGATGAGTCCTTGAATGGACAGATCATTGTCTGAACGGATAGCCAGATGGATTGTTGTATGCGTGATGGATGAGTCCTTGAATGGACAGACCATTGGCTGAAAGGATTGGCAGATGGATGGTTGTATGCATGATGGATGTGTCCTTGAATGGACAGGTCATTGGCTGGACGGATAGCCAGATGGATTGCTGTATGCGTGATGGATGACTCCTTGAATGGACAGATCATTAGCTGGACGGAGAGCCAGATGGATTGTTGTATGCACGATGGATGAGTCCTTGAATGGACAGATCATTGGCTGAACGGATAGCCAGATGGACTGTGTATGTACAATGGATGAGTCCTTGAATTGACAGATCATTGGCTGAACGGATAGCCAGATGGACTGTTGTATGCACGATAGATGAGTCCTTGAATGGACAGATCATTGGCTGAACGGATAGCCAGATGGACTGTTGTATGCACGATGGATGAGTCCTTGAATGGACAGACCATTGGCTGAAAGGATTGGCAGATGGATGGTTGTATGCACAATGGATGTGTCCTTGAATTGACAGATCATTGGCTGAACGGATAGCCAGATGGACTGTTGTATGCACGATGGATGAGTCCTTGAATAGACAGATCATTGGCTGAACGGATAGCCAGATGGATTGTTGTATGCATGATGGATGAGTCCTTGAATGGACGGCTCTTTGGCTGAACGGTTAGCCAGATGGATTGTTGTATGCATGATGGATGAGTCCTTGATGGACGGCTCTTTGGCTGAACGGATAGCCAGATGGATTGTTGTATGCACGATGGATGAGTCCTTGAATGGACAGATCATTGGCTGAACGGATAGCCAGATGGACTGTTGTATGCACGATGGATGAGTCCTTGAATGGACAGATCATTGTCTGAATGGATAGCCAGATGGATTCTTGCATGCACGATGGATGAGTCCTTGAATGGACAGATCATTGGCTGAACGGATAGCCAGATGGATGGTTGTATGCACGATGGATGAGTCCTTGAATTGACAGATCATTGGCTGAACGGATAGCCAGATGGACTGTTGTATGCACGATGGATGAGTCCTTGAATTGACAGATCATTGGCTGAACGGATAGCCAGATGGATTGTTGTATGCGTGATGGATGAGTCCTTGAATGGACAGATCATTGGCTGAACGGATAGCCAGATGGACTGTTGTATGCACGATGGATGAGTCCTTGAATGGACAGATCATTGGCTGAACAGATAGCAGGATTGATTCTTGTGTGCACGATGGATGAGCCCTTGAATGGACAGATCATTGGCCGAACGGATAGCCAGATGGACTGTTGTATGCACGATGGATGAGTCCTTGAATTGACAGATCATTGGCTGAACGGATAGCCAGATGGACTGTTGTATGCACGATGGATGAGTCCTTGAATTGACAGATCATTGGCTGAACGGATAGCCAGATGGACTGTTGTATGCATGATTGATGAGTCCTTGAATGGACAGATCATTGGCTGAACGGATAGCCAGATGGACTGTTGTATGCACGATGGATGAGTCCTTGAATGGACAGATCATTGTCTGAACGGATAGCCAGATGGATTGTTGTATGCGTGATGGATGAGTCCTTGAATGGACAGACCATTGGCTGAACGGATTGGCAGATGGATGGTTGTATGCATGATGGATGTGTCCTTGAATGGACAGGTCATTGGCTGGACGGATAGCCAGATGGATTGCTGTATGCGTGATGGATGACTCCTTGAATGGACAGATCATTAGCTGGACGGATAGCCAGATGGATTGTTGTATGCACGATGGATGAGTCCTTGAATGGACAGATCATTGGCTGAACGGATAGCCAGATGGACTGTTGTATGCACCATGGATGAGTCCTTGAATTGACAGATCATTGGCTGAACGGATAGGCAGATGGACTGTTGTATGCACGATGGATTAGTCCTTGAATAGACAGATCATTGGCTGAACGGATAGCCAGATGGATTGTTGTATGCATGATGGATGAGTCCTTGAATGGACGGCTCTTTGGCTGAACGGATAGCCAGATGGATTGTTGTATGCACGATGGATGAGTCCTTGAATTGACAGATCATTGGCTGAACGGATAGCCAGATGGATGGTTTATGCACGATGGATGAGTCCTTGAATGGACAGATCATTGGCTGAACGGATAGCCAGATGGATTGTTGTATGCACGATGGATGAGTCCTTGAATGGACGGCTCATTGGCTGAACGGATAGCCAGATGGATTGTTGTATGCACGATGGATGAGTGCTTGAATTGACAGATCATTGGCTGAACAGATAGCCAGATGGACTGTTGTATGCACGATGGATGAGTCCTTGAATTGACAGATCATTGGCTGAACGGATAGCCAGATGGACTGTTGTATGCACGATGGATGAGTCTTTGAATTGACAGATCATTGGCTGAACGGATAGCCAGATGGACTGTTGTATGCACGATGGATGTGTCCTTGAATGGACAGATCATTGTCTGAACGGATAGCCAGATGGATTGTTGTATGCGTGATGGATGAGTCCTTGAATGGACAGACCATTGGCTGAACGGATGGTGAGATGGATGGTTGTATGCGTGATGGATGTGTCCTTGAATGGACAGATCATTGTCTGAACGGATAGCCAGATGGATTGTTGTATGCGTGATGGATGAGTCCTTGAATGGACAGACCATTGGCTGAACGGATGGCCAGATGGATGGTTGTATGCATGATGGATGTGTCCTTGAATGGACAGACCATTGGCTGAACGGATAGCCAGATGGACTGTTGTATGCACGATGGATGAGTCCTTGAATTGACAGATCATGGGCTGAACAGATAGCCAGATGGACTGTTGTATGCACGATGGATGAGTCCTTGAATGGACAGATCATTGGCTGAACGGATAGCCAGATGGACTGTTGTATGCACGATGGATGAGTCCTTGAATGGACAGACCATTGGCTGAACGGATTGGCAGATGGATGGTTGTATGCATGATGGATGTGTCCTTGAATTGACAGATCATTGGCTGAACGGATAGCCAGATGGACTGTTGTATGCACGATGGATGAGTCCTTGAATAGACAGATCATTGGCTGAACGGATAGCCAGATGGATTGTTGTATGCATGATGGATGAGTCCTTGAATGGACGGCTCTTTGGCTGAACGGATAGCCAGATGGATTGTTGTATGCATGATGGATTAGTCCTTGATGGACGGCTCATTGGCTGAACGGATAGCCAGATGGATTGTTGTATGCATGATGGATGAGTCCTTGAATAGACGGCTCTTTGGCTGAACGGATAGCCAGATGGATTGTTGTATGCACGATGGATGAGTCCTTGAATTGACAGATCATTGGCTGAAAGGATAGCCAGATGGACTGTTTATGCACGATGGATGAGTCCTTGAATGGACAGATCATTGGCTGAACGGATAGCCAGATGGATTGTTGTATGCACGATGGATGAGTCCTTATATGGGCGGCTCATTGGCTGAACGGATAGCCAGATGGATTGTTGTATGCACGATGGATGAGTCCTTGAATTGACAGATCATTGGCTGAACGGATAGCCAGATGGACTGTTGTATGCACGATGGATGAGTCCTTGAATTGACAGATCATTGGCTGAACGGATAGCCAGATGGACTGTTGTATGCACGATGGATGAGTCCTTGAATTGACAGATCATTGGCTGAACGGATAGCCAGATGGACTGTTGTATGCACGATGGATGAGTCCTTGAATGGACACATCATTGGCTGAACGGATAGCCAGATGGACTGTTGTATGCACGATGGATGAGTCCTTGAATGGACAGATCATTGTCTGAACAGATAGCCAGATGGATTGTTGTATGCGTGATGGATAAGTCCTTGTATGGACAGACCATAGGCTGAACGGATGGCCAGATGGATGGTTGTATGCGTGATGGATGTTTCCTTGAATGGACAGATCATTGTCTGAACGGATAGCCAGATGGATTGTTGTATGCGTGATGGATGAGTCCTTGAATGGACAGACCATTGGCTGAACGGATGGCCAGATGGATGGTTGTATGCATGATGGATGTGTCCTTGAATGGACAGACCATTGGCTGAACGGATAGCCAGATGGACTGTTGTATGCACGATGGATGAGTCCTTGAATTGACAGATCATTGGCTGAACGGATAGCCAGATGGACTGTTGTATGCACGATGGATGAGTCCTTGAATGGACAGATCATTGGCTGAACGGATAGCCAGATGGACTGTTGTATGCACGATGGATGAGTCCTTGAATGGACAGATCATTGGCTGAACGGATAGCCAGATGGACTGTTGTATGCACGATGGATGATTCCTTGAATGGACAGATCGTTGTCTGAACGGATAGCCAGATGGATTGTTGTATGCGTGATGGATGAGTCCTTGAATGGACAGACCATTGGCTGAACGGATTGGCAGATGGATTGTTGTATGCATGATGGATGTGCCCTTGAATGGACAGATCATTGGCTGGACGGATAGCCAGATGGATTGCTGTATGCATGATGGATGAGTCCTTGAATGGACAGATCATTAGCTGGACGGATAGCCAGATGGATTGCTGTATGCACGATGGATGAGTCCTTGAATGGACAGATCATTGGCTGAACGGATAGCCAGATGGACTGTTGTATGCACGATGGATGAGTCCTTGAATTGACAGATCATTGGCTGAACGGATAGCCAGATGGATTGTTGTATGCGTGATGGATGAGTCCTTGAATGGACAGACCATTGGCTGAACGGATTGGCAGATGGATGGTTGTATGCATGGTGGATGTGTCCTTGAATTGACAGATCATTGGCTGAACGGATAGCCAGATGGACTGTTGTATGCACGATGGATGAGTCCTTGAATTGACAGATCATTGGCTGAACGGATAGCCAGATGGACTGTTGTATGCACGATGCATGAGTCCTTGAATGGACAGATCATTGGCTGAACGGATAGCCAGATGGACTGTTGTATGCACGATGGATGATTCCTTGAATGGACAGATCGTTGTCTGAACGGATAGCCAGATGGATTGTTGTATGCGTGATGGATGAGTCCTTGAATGGACAGACCATTGGCTGAACGGATTGGCAGATGGATTGTTGTATGCATGATGGATGTGCCCTTGAATGGACAGACCATTGGCTGAACGGATAGCCAGATGGACTGTTGTATGCACGATGGATGAGTCCTTGAATTGACAGATCATTGGCTGAACGGATAGCCAGATGGACTGTTGTATGCACGATGGATGAGTCCTTGAATGGACAGATCGTTGGCTGACCGGATAGCCAGATGGACTGTTGTATGCACGATGGATGAGTCCTTGAATGGACAGATCGTTGTCTGAACGGATAGCCAGATGGATTGTTGTATGCGTGATGGATGAGTCCTTGAATGGACAGACCATTGGCTGAACGGATTGGCAGATGGATGGTTGTATGCATGGTGGATGTGTCCTTGAATTGACAGATCATTGGCTGAACGGATAGCCAGATGGACTGTTGTATGCACGATGGATGAGTCCTTGAATTGACAGATCATTGGCTGAACGGATAGCCAGATGGACTGTTGTATGCACGATGGATGAGTCCTTGAATGGACAGATCATTGGCTGAACGGATAGCCAGATGGACTGTTGTATGCACGATGGATGATTCCTTGAATGGACAGATCGTTGTCTGAACGGATAGCCAGATGGATTGTTGTATGCGTGATGGATGAGTCCTTGAATGGACAGACCATTGGCTGAACGGATTGGCAGATGGATTGTTGTATGCATGATGGATGTGCCCTTGAATGGACAGGTCATTGGCTGGACGGATAGCCAGATGGATTGCTGTATGCATGATGGATGAGTCCTTGAATGGACCGATCATTAGCTGGACGGATAGCCAGATGGATTGTTGTATGCACGATGGATGAGTCCTTGAATGGACAGATCATTGGCTGAACGGATAGCCAGATGGACTGTTGTATGCATGATGGATGAGTCCTTGAATTGACAGATCATTGGCTGAACGGATAGCCAGATGGATTGTTGTATGCGTGATGGATGAGTCCTTGAATGGACAGATCATTGGCTGAACGGATAGCCAGATGGACTGTTGTATGCACGATGGATGAGTCCTTGAATGGACAGATCATTGGCTGAACAGATAGCAGGATTGATTCTTGTGTGCACGATGGATGAGCCCTTGAATGGACAGATCATTGGCCGAACGGATAGCCAGATGGACTGTTGTATGCACGATGGATGAGTCCTTGAATTGACAGATCATTGGCTGAACGGATAGCCAGATGGACTGTTGTATGCACGATGGATGAGTCCTTGAATTGACAGATCATTGGCTGAACGGATAGCCAGATGGACTGTTGTATGCATGATGGATGAGTCCTTGAATGGACAGATCATTGGCTGAACGGATAGCCAGATGGACTGTTGTATGCACGATGGATGAGTCCTTGAATGGACAGATCATTGTCTGAACGGATAGCCAGATGGATTGTTGTATGCGTGATGGATGAGTCCTTGAATGGACAGACCATTGGCTGAACGGATTGGCAGATGGATGGTTGTATGCATGATGGATGTGTCCTTGAATGGACAGGTCATTGGCTGGACGGATAGCCAGATGGATTGCTGTATGCGTGATGGATGACTCCTTGAATGGACAGATCATTAGCTGGACGGATAGCCAGATGGATTGTTGTATGCACGATGGATGAGTCCTTGAATGGACAGATCATTGGCTGAACGGATAGCCAGATGGACTGTTGTATGCACAATGGATGAGTCCTTGAATTGACAGATCTTTGGCTGAACGGATAGGCAGATGGACTGTTGTATGCACGATGGATGAGTCCTTGAATAGACAGATCATTGGCTGAACGGATAGCCAGATGAATTGTTGTATGCATGATGGATGAGCCCTTGAATGGACGGCTCTTTGGCTGAACGGATAGCCAGATGGATTGTTGTATGCACGATGGATGAGTCCTTGAATTGACAGATCATTGGCTGAACGGATAGCCAGATGGACTGTTTATGCACGATGGATGAGTCCTTGAATGGACAGATCATTGGCTGAACGGATAGCCAGATGGATTGTTGTATGCACGATGGATGAGTCCTTGAATGGACGGCTCATTGGCTGAACGGATAGCCAGATGGATTGTTGTATGCACGATGGATGAGTGCTTGAATTGACAGATCATTGGCTGAACGGATAGCCAGATGGACTGTTGTATGCACGATGGATGAGTCCTTGAATTGACAGATCATTGGCTGAACGGATAGCCAGATGGACTGTTGTATGCACGATGGATGAGTCCTTGAATTGACAGATCATTGGCTGAACGGATAGCCAGATGGACTGTTGTATGCACGATGGATGAGTCCTTGAATGGACAGATAATTGGCTGAACGGATAGCCAGATGGACTGTTGTATGCACGATGGATGAGTCCTTGAATGGACAGATCATTGTCTGAACGGATACCCAGATGAATTGTTGTATGCGTGATGGATGAGTCCTTGAATGGACAGACCATTGGCTGAACGGATGGCGAGATGGATGGTTGTATGCGTGATGGATGTGTCCTTGAATGGACAGATCATTGTCTGAACGGATAGCCAGATGGATTGTTGTATGCGTGATGGATGAGTCCTTGAATGGACAGACCATTGGCTAAACGGATGGCCAGATGGATGGTTGTATGCACGATGGATGAGTCCTTGAATGGACAGGTCATTGGCTGGATGGATAGCTAGATGGATTGTTGTATGTGTGATGGATGAGTCCTTGAAGGGACAGATCATTGGCTGGACAGATAGCCAGATGGATTGTTGTATGCGTGATGGATGAGTCCTTGAATGGACAGATCATTGGCTGAAGGGATAGCCAGATGGATTCTTTCATGCACGATGGATGAGTCCTTGAATGGACAGATCATTGGCTGAACGGATAGCCAGATGGACTGTTGTATGCATGATGGATGAGTCCTTGAATGGACAGATCATTGGCTGAACGGATAGCCAGATGGACTGTTGTATGCACAATGGATGAGTCCTTGAATGGACAGATCATTGGCTGAACGGATAGCCAGATGGATTGTTGTATGCGTGATAGATGAGTCCTTGAATGGACAGATCATTGGCTGAATGGATAGCCAGATGGACTGTTGTATGCACGATGGATGAGCCCTTGAATGGACAGATCATTGGATGAACAGATAGCCAGATGAATTGTTGTAGGCGTGATGGATGAGTCCTTGAATTGACAGATCATTGGCTGAACGGATAGCCAGATGGATTGTTGTGTGCACGATGGATGAGTCCTTGAATGGACAGATCATTGGCTGAACGGATAGCCAGATGGATTGTTGTATGCGTGATAGATGAGTCCTTGAATGGACAGATCATTGGCTGAATGGATAGCCAGATGGACTGTTGTATGCACGATGGATGAGTCCTTGAATGGACAGATCATTGGCTGAATGGATAGCCAGATGGATTGTTGTATGCGTGATGGATGAGTCCTTCAATTGACAGATCATTGGCTGAACGGATAGCCAGATGGATTGTTGTATGCACGATGGATGAGTCCTTGAATGGACGGCTCATTGGCTGAATGGACAGCCAGATGGATTCCTGTGTGCATAATTGAGGAGGCCTTGAATGGACGGCTCATTGGCTGAATGGATAGCCAGATGGATTCCTGTGTGCATAATGGAGGAGGCCTTGAATGGACAGATCATTCGCTGAACGGATAGCCAGATGGACTGTTGTATGCACGATGGATGAGTCCTTGAATGGACAGATCATTGGCTGAACGGATAGCCATATGGACTGTTGTATGCACGATGGATGAGTCCTTGAATGGACGGCTCATTGGCTGAACGGATAGCCAGATGGACTGTTGTATGCACGATGGATGAGTCCTTGAATTGACAGATCATTGGCTGAACGGATAGCCAGATGGACTGTTGTATGCACGATGGATGAGTCCTTGAATTGACAGATCATTGGCTGAACGGATAGCCAGATGGATTGTTGTATGCACGATGGATGAGTCCTTGAATTGAAAGATAATTGGCTGAACGGATAGCCATATGGACTGTTGTATGCACGATGGATGAGTCCTTGAATGGACAGATCATTGGCTGAACGGATAGCCAGATGGACTGTTGTATGCACGATGGATGAGTCCTTGAATGGACAGATCATTGGCTGAACGGATAGCCAGATGGACTGTTGTATGCACGATGGATGAGTCCTTGAATGGACAGATCGTTGTCTGAACGGATAGCCAGATGGATTGTTGTATGCGTGATGGATGAGTCCTTGAATGGACAGACCATTGGCTGAACGGATTGGCAGATGGATGGTTGTATGCATGATGGATGTGTCCTTGAATGGACAGGTCATTGGCTGGACGGATAGCCAGATGGATTGCTGTATGCGTGATGGATGAGTCCTTGAATGGACAGACCATTGGCTGAACGGATAGCCAGATGGATTGTTGTATGCATGATGGATGAGTCCTTAAATGGACGGCTTTTTGGCTGAACGGATAGCCAGATGGATTGTTGTATGCACGATGGATGAGTCCTTGAATTGACAGATCATTGGCTGAACGGATAGCTAGATGGACTGTTGTATGCACGATGAATGGACGGCTCATTGGCTGAACGGATAGCCAGATGGATTGTTGTATGCGTGATGGATGAGTCCTTGAATGGACAGACCATTGGCTGAACGGATGGCCAGATGGATGGTTGTATGCACGATGGATGAGTCCTTGAATGGACAGGTCATTGGCTGGATGGATAGCCAGATGGATTGTTGTATGTGTGATGGATGAGTCCTTGAAGGGACAGATCATTGGCTGGACAGATAGCCAGATGGACTGTTGTATGCACAATGGATGAGTCCTTGAATTGACAGATCATTGGCTGAACGGATAGGCAGATGGACTGTTGTATGCACGATGGATGAGTCCTTGAATAGACAGATCATTGGCTGAACGGATAGCCAGATGAATTGTTGTATGCATGATGGATGAGTCCTTGAATGGACGGCTCTTTGGCTGAACGGATGGCCAGATGGATGGTTGTATGCGTGATGGATGTGTCCTTGAATGGACAGATCATTGTCTGAACGGATAGCCAGATGGATTGTTGTATGCGTGATGGATGAGTCCTTGAATGGACAGACCATTGGCTGAATGGATGGCCAGATGGATGGTTGTATGCATGATGGATGTGTCCTTGAATGGACAGACCATTGGCTGAACGGATGGCCAGATGGATGGTTGTATGCATGATGGATGTGTCCTTGAATGGACAGACCATTGGCTGAACGGATAGCCAGATGGACTCTTCTATGCACGATGGATGAGTCCTTGAATGGACAGATCATTGGCTGAACGGATAGCCAGATGGATTGTTGTATGCATGATGGATGAGTCCTTGAATGGACGGCTCATTGTCTGAACGGATAGCCAGATGGATGCTTGTGTGCACGATGGATGAGTCCTTGAATGGACGGCTCATTGGCTGAATGGATAGTTAGATGGATGCTTGTGTGTGTGATGGATGAGTCCTTGAATGGACAGATCATTGTCTGAACGGATAGCCAGATGGATTGTTGTATGCGTGCTGGATGAGTCCTTGAATGGACAGATCATTGTCTGAATGGATAGCCAGATGGATGCTTGTGTGCACGATGGATGAGTCCTTGAATGGACGGCTCATTGGCTGAATGGATAGCCGTATGGATGCTTGTGTGTGTGATGGATGAGTCCTTGAATGGACAGATCATTGTCTGAACGGATAGCCAGATGGATTGTTGTATGCGTGCTGGATGAGTCCTTGAATGGACAGATCATTGTCTGAATGGATAGCCAGATGGATTCTTGCATGCACGATGGATGAGTCCTTGAATGGACAGATCATTGGCTGAACGGATAGCCAGATGGATGGTTGTATGCACGATGGATGAGTCCTTGAATTGACAGATCATTGGCTGAACGGATAGCCAGATGGACTGTTGTATGCACGATGGATGAGTCCTTGAATTGACAGATCATTGGCTGAACGGATAGCCAGATGGATTGTTGTATGCGTGATGGATGAGTCCTTGAATGGACAGATCATTGGCCAAACGGATAGCCAGATGGACTGTTGTATGCACGATGGATGAGTCCTTGAATGGACAGATCATTGGCTGAACAGATAGCAGGATTGATTCTTGTGTGCACGATGGATGAGCCCTTGAATGGACAGATCATTGGCCGAACGGATAGCCAGATGGACTGTTTTATGCACGATGGATGAGTCCTTGAATTGACAGATCATTGGCTGAACGGATAGCCAGATGGACTGTTGTATGCACGATGGATGAGTCCTTGAATTGACAGATCATTGGCTGAACGGATAGCCAGATGGACTGTTGTATGCATGATGGATGAGTCCTTGAATGGACAGATCATTGGCTGAACGGATAGCCAGATGGACTGTTGTATGCACGATGGATGAGTCCTTGAATGGACAGATCATTGTCTGAACGGATAGCCAGATGGATTGTTGTATGCGTGATGGATGAGTCCTTGAATGGACAGACCATTGGCTGAACGGATCGGCAGATGGATGGTTGTATGCATGATGGATGTGTCCTTGAATGGACAGGTCATTGGCTGGACGGATAGCCAGATGGATTGCTGTATGCGTGATGGATGAGTCCTTGAATGGACAGATCATTAGCTGGACGGATAGCCAGATGGATTGTTGTATGCACGATGGATGAGTCCTTGAATGGACAGATCATTGGCTGAACGGATAGCCAGATGAACTGTTGTATGCACGATGGATGAGTCCTTGAATTGACAGATCATTGGCTGAACGGATAGCCAGATGGACTGTTGTATGCACGATGGATGAGTCCTTGAATAGACAGATCATTGGCTGAACGTATAGCCAGATGGATTGTTGTATGCATGATGGATGAGTCCTTGAATGGACGGCTCTTTGGCTGAACGGATAGCCAAATGGATTGTTGTATGCACGATGGATGAGTCCTTGAATTGACAGATCATTGGCTGAACGGATAGCCAGGTGGACTGTTTATGCACGATGGATGAGTCCTTGAATGGACAGATCATTGGCTGAACGGATGGCCAGATGGATTGTTGTATGCATGATGGATGAGTCCTTGAATGGACGGCTCATTGGCTGAACGGATAGCCAGATGGATTGTTGTATGCACGATGGATAATTGCTTGAATTGACAGATCATTGGCTGAACGGATAGCCAGATGGACTGTTGTATGCACGATGGATGAGTCCTTGAATTGACAGATCATTGGCTGAACGGATAACCAGATGGACTGTTGTATGCACGATGGATGAGTCCTTGAATTGACAGATCATTGGCTGAACAGATAGCCAGATGGACTGTTGTATGCACGATGGATGAGTCCTTGAATGGACAGATCATTGGCTGAACGGATAGCCAGATGGACTGTTGTATGCACGATGGATGAGTCCTTGAATGGACAGATCATTGTCTGAACGGATAGCCAGATGGATTGTTGTATGCGTGATGGATGAGTCCTTGAATGGACTGACCATTGGCTGAACGGATGGCCAGATGGATGGTTGTATGCGTGATGGATGTGTCCTTGAATGGACAGATCATTGTCTGAACGGATAGCCAGATGGATTGTTGTATGCGTGATGGATGAGTCCTTGAATGGACAGACCATTGGCTGAACGGATGGCCAGATGGATGGTTGTATGCATGATGGATGTGTCCTTGAATGGACAGACCATTGGCTGAACGGATAGCCAGATGGATGCTTGTGTGCACGATGGATGAGTCCTTGAATGGACGGCTCATTGGCTGAATGGATAGTTAGATGGATGCTTGTGTGTGTGATGGATGAGTCCTTGATGGACGGCTCATTGGCTGAATGGATAGCCGGATGGATGCTTGTGTGCGTGATGGATGAGTCCTTGAATGGACAGATCATTGTCTGAACGGATAGCCAGATGGATTGTTGTATGCGTGCTGGATGAGTCCTTGAATGGACAGATCATTGTCTGAATGGATAGCCAGATGGATTCTTGCATGCACGATGGATGAGTCCTTGAATGGACAGATCATTGGCTGAACGGATAGCCAGATGGATGGTTGTATGCACGATGGATGAGTCCTTGAATTGACAAATCATTGGCTGAACGGATAGCCAGATGGACTCTTCTATGCACGATGGATGAGTCCTTGAATGGACGGCTCATTGGCTGAATGGATAGTTAGATGGATGCTTGTGTGTGTGATGGATGAGTCCTTGATGGACGGCTCATTGGCTGAATGGATAGCCGGATGGATGCTTGTGTGCGTGATGGATGAGTCCTTGAATGGACAGATCATTGTCTGAACGGATAGCCAGATGGATTGCTGTATGCGTGCTGGATGAGTCCTTGAATGGACAGATCATTGTCTGAATGGATAGCCAGATGGATTCTTGCATGCACGATGGATGAGTCCTTGAATGGACAGATCATTGGCTGAACGGATAGCCAGATGGATGGTTGTATGTGTTAGGGAGAATTCTCTGTTTAGGCTGAATTTCCCTACCTAGTGAGTCCCCCAGCAGCTTTGCTGGATTTCTGGGGTTTAATTTTTTTCTCCTGCCAAGAGTGAGACTCTTTTACCCTCACTCTTGGACATGTTGAAGTGTGTTTTCTTGGTTAAACCTTGTGTTGAATGGGCTATGGGGTCTCTTACTCCATAGGGCCTCATGTATTTTTGTGATGTGGGTCACACAGCACCCTCTGTGCCGTGACCCAGGGGTGTCCTAGGGACTCCCCAACATAGACTCCATACCCTGGGACTGACTACTGTCTCCCAGGGCATGTAAAGTCACCAAAGACTTTGCTAGTCTTGAATCCTGAACAGAACCAGTACAAACCATCATATTGTGGACGTACTGGCTGGGGCAATTCGATTGCCCCAGGGTCTGTTAGTCGAGGGGGCACGTCTCCGTCCCCCCTGATCGAGTTTTGGCTGGTGGCAGTGGAAACTACTTTTTATATTCGACCGCGAATATTTCCCTATGGGATTTCCCATTGTTTTAGGCTAACACATTTAATTATTTATTTACGGTAGCCTTAAACATACCACCGGTTTATATATTTATTTTTATAACTCCGGTTGGGACTTTTTGCCAAAACTTGATTCTAAAATGGCGTTGGTGTTCGCCTCTGTAACTCTGACCCAAAGTGGAGCCCTTTGTTCCACTTTTGGCGGGCTTCTCCACAGAAGCCCTCCAAAGTGGTGCCACTCTGTCTGGGGTACTTAGGAGGGGTGGAGGGGGATTTAGGCACCCTGGACTGAGTTACCTTGGTAACTCAAGTCGCACTCCGTCCTGATTGGCCCAAGTGGTGAGCCGCCCGGCTCACCACTTAGCATGGTTGAGTGACAGCTAGGCTGGGTGAATGGGGGTTTGCTGCATAAAAGCAGGGCTTTGGGGACTGGGACTTCAGAAGTCGCCACAGGACCAAGAATCCGACGAGGGAAGAGCTGAGCCGACCTGCTTCGACGACACCACCCGGTGGAGCCCTGCTGAACCGTCTCACCACTTTTTCCCGACGACCGAGGAGAACTCTTAACGGAGTGGCTCCTTCCCTTGACTGGTGGGGACAACCAGTTTTCGCCTTCTTTCCGTTCTTTGAGGTATCTCGTGGCCGCCTTGCCTGTGCCAAGCACCCCGGCAACCGGAATACCACACTTTACCCCCATACCGCGAAAGTCGGCACCAACCCTTTAACCGGAGGACTCCGCGGCTGGTTTCTTCCCGGGCAGTGCAACGACCCTCTTCTTCTGCTCTTCAGCGAGAACTTCTTCTCCCCTGACCGACGTCGAGCCCTGCTGCCACTGCCTGGAACAACTGCCACCGCTGGAGGATCCTTTCCGCTTAAGGTACTGTGTTCTGCCTGGCTTCCCTTGCTACCGACTGTACGGGGTAGATTTAGTCCCCGGCTTTCGAACCTGGGAGTGCCTGGGACACTTTGGCTAAACTTTCTGAGCCACTCTAACCTCTTTTTGACTCTTTGCAAGACTTTGAATCTCTAACTAACAGTGTGATCTTGGGCACATTTTCGCTCCGGCTACTCTAAGAGTGGGCCCTGCCTAGTGACTTTTGCTCACCTGTGACTTTATTCTTCTGTAAGCCTATTGCAAGTGCTCTGGACCTTAGAGTGGTGTGTCTAACCCATTTCTGCTTTTTCTCTCCCTTTCTTGGAAACTACTAGAGTGTCATCTAACGTTAAGCACTCACCTCTGTTTTAATTAAGTGGTGTTTTACCTAGAGTTGTCTAGATAGGAGAAAGGATTGAATCTACTTTCATTATAACTGTGTTGAAGTGCTTTTACTATATTTTTGCTAGAGTGTTTTTAACTTATGTGTATTTTAAATAAATAACTATATACTTTTGAAACCAAGCTCTGGTCAGTGTTTGCTTGTGCTATTGTGTTTTGGTACATATTGTGTATACTTTACATACTGCCTAACTCTTCTTGAGAGAAGTCTGACTGCTCAGCCACAGCTACCAGGTAAATCTGGGTGGTACAGACTGCTACCAAAGGGGTTTACTGCTCTACCTGTAGTCTTAAATCTTTTGCAGTGTTCCCCAAGGGAACTGCACAGGTTTCTGCCTAACACTGGTGTACAGCGGTGGGATTTGTATTGAGTATACATTTTATTGTGCTTTAGATACCTTAGTGCAACTAACCACAAAGCTTAGCACTGAAAAAGTAAAACCTCTAACATGTCAGTTATAGAAAGCTATAGTCAAGAGTCCCTTGCAGCCAAAACTGCTGATTGTTTAAGAGTGCTCTGTAAACATAAGGATCTCCTGACTAAGGGCAAGAAAATGGAGCTGATTGAAAGATTGTTAGCTAACCAAAGTCTGGGTGATGGTTCAGAGGAACCTACCACTCCAGCGACTGTAGATGACAGTGTTGAAGTTAACATGGAGCAAAATGTTGATGTTTCTGAGGAAGAGTCAGAAGAGGAGGGTGAGGCTGTTGTAACTGTCCCCCCTAGGCCTCTGCCTGCTCTACCTGCTGTACCTACTGGACCTTTACCAGGTCCCACATTTAGTCCTCAGTACTTTGAACTGGAGAAAATGAAGCTAGAATTGGAGTATAAGAAACTTAATGCTCAAACTGACAAAGAACTAAGGCTAAGGGAAATGGAGCTCAAGTATGACTTAGAAATGAAGAAATTATCTGTTGAGAATGTTTCTCTCTCTGGCTCCTCTAGAAGTTCCAGTCCTAAAAGACCCCGGATGCCTAAAGAATTGGTTGGTATGTATGAGCCTAAGTTGGATGTGTTGGATTGGTTGTCTCTGTTTGAATATAATCATGGGCTCCAGAACATCACAGGAAATGACTTACTCACCTGGTTGTTCTCTAGGCTTCCCCCTGTTGCAACTGATGTGGTAATGGAGATGGGGGAGGAGGATAGGAAGGACTATGAATGTGTGAAACTAGCTTTGATAGCTAGGTTTGGGAAGACCCCTTCCCAGTATCTTAAGAGGTTTAGGAGCCTCAAAAAGCATGATGGTACCCCTTGGGCTACCTGGGTGAATGAATGTTTGAAAAACTTAGAGGGATGGATTAAGGGTTACAAGGTGAACACTTATGAAGGTATGAAGAATTTGTTTATGTTGGAGACTATTTATGATGCCTGCTCTCCTGAGCTCAGACAACACTTGGCTGATTCCAGGGAATTAGATTCCCGGAAGCTAGCTAAGGCTGCTGACTTGTGGGTTGCCAACAGGGCCACTCACAAGGATTCTGGGGTAACTCAGAAGAAGGATGGGGAAAAACAGTCTAAGAAGGACTCCAAAGAGAATTCTAATACTACAAATTCCAAAGAGGGCCCCAAACAAAACTATAAGGGTAAGCCACAAGGGAAACCAAATCAGGCTAGTGTACCTTCTGGTCCCAGACCAGAAGGAGGTCAGAACAAGCCTCCATTCCAGCGAGCCTTTGGCTCATGCTTTGTTTGTAAGGCTACTGACCATGTGAAAGGAGATCCCAGATGTAAGGGTAAACCTTCAGGGGTCCAGCTTGCCTCCTTAGCCTTCGCTCCCGAAGAGGAAGTACCCATGGCAAGTGGAAACTTTCTATTACTAGCTGATGAACCCACTGGAGTCTCAGCTAGTGTTTCTTTAGTCTCTCTGGGGTTGTGGGAGCAACAGAATTTAGATGTCTATAACTCTATCCCAGATAATACTAAAGAGTATTATAAGGACAGTGTCCAGGTGAATGGTCAGGAGACTCCTGCCATTAGGGACACTGGAGCCAGCATAACTGTGGTGGATGAATCATTTTTCAAGGCAGAGGATGTTGCTAAGGCACCCAAATGCCTCACCAAGTTAGCTGGTGGGCCTGTGCAGATGTGTCCCCAGTTACCAGTTCTCATCCAATGTAATGATATGGCTGTAAAAATACCTGTCAGTGTACAATGTGAAGTGCCAGGTAGGGTTCTGTTGGGTAATGACCTCAAAGCTCTTGGAGTTGTATCTCATACCCCCAGACCTCCTAGCAAAAGGTTTCAGGAACTCACAAAACCTGCAAGGGAGAAAACCCTGAGAGGGTTATCTCAGGAGATGATGACAGAAATCACTCCTCTACCACTGGAGCAACTTACTGCAGTAACTACCAGATCAGGAGCAAAGGGGCAACCCAAGACTCCTAGGAAAAAGCCAGCAGCAAGCACTCCAGTGCTTCCAACAAGGACTTCCCCTAGGTTGTCCAAAGTTACACCTGTAACTCCACCTCCAGCTGAGGCTGAGAGGGAGGTACAACCCTGTGTGGTTGAGCTAGACTCTGAGGAAGAGCTAGAAGGAGGCCCCAACCTTATTGGAGATTTGGACCCTGAGGACCATCCTGAGCTGCAGTCTTTACTGGCAGAAGGTGGGCCTAGCAGGGCAGCTTTTCGTAAGGGGCAAAGAGAATGTCCAACTCTGGAGGGTCTCCGCCACCAGGCAGCTTCTCAAGCTGATGGGCAAGAGCCTGGGAAGTATAGGTTGCACTGGGAAGATGGCCTCTTCTACAGTGAACCCACTGAGTCTGAACCTGGAGACTACAAACGCCTTGTAGTCCCACAGGAAAACAGACAACAGTTCTTACAACTAGCCCATGAGATACCTTTGGCTGGCCACTTGAGTTTCAAGAAGACCAAGGAAAGGCTCTCACTCTACTTTTATTGGCCAAAGATGGGGGCCGAAGTAGATAGATATTGTAAGAGCTGCCATACCTGCCAGACTTCTGGTAAGGTTGGTTCCAAGAATGTGGCACCTTTAGTGCCTCTCCCAGTTGTGGGAGTCCCATTTGAGAGGGTAGGGATTGACATTGTTGGTCCCCTTGATCCTCCAACCTCCTCAGGCAACAGGTTTATCCTTGTTGTAGTAGACCATGCTACTAGGTACCCGGAGGCCATTCCTATGAGGACTGTTACAGCTCCGGCTGTGGCTAAGGCCCTCCTTGGTATTTTTACCAGGGTTGGGTTTCCTAAGGAGGTAATCTCTGACAGGGGGTCAAACTTTATGTCCCACTACATGAAGGCCATGTGGAAAACCTGTGGAGTTACCTACAAGTTCTCAACCGCCTACCACCCTCAGACAAACGGGTTGGTTGAAAGGTTTAACAGAACCATGAAGAGCATGATAGGTGCTTTGGAAGAACCCCTTAAGAAAAAGTGGGACCTTCTACTGCCATGCCTTCTCTTTGCTTATAGAGAAGTCCCTCAGGAGGGAGTAGGTTATTCTCCCTTTGAGCTTCTCTATGGCCATCCAGTCAGAGGTCCATTGGCCCTGATTAAGGAGGGGTTGGAAGGTGCTCCTCCCCTCAAGCCAGTCAGAGTGACTGACTATGTGATAGGTCTCCGGAGGAGAATGTCACACATGATGGCAGAAGCAAGTGACAACTTGAAAGCTGGTCAAGCCCTGGTCAAACATTGGCACGACCAGAAGGCTAACATGGTTGAGTTTACTCAAGACCAGCTTGTTCTAGTTATGCTCCCAACAAGGCAGAGGGCCTTGCAAGACAAATGGATGGGACCCTTCAAGGTTGTGGGAAAACTTGGAGAGGTCAACTATCTGGTGGATCTGGGCAGACCCAGGGAAGCTCCTAGAGTCTTCCACACCAACCGACTAAAAGCCTACATCTCCAGACCTGATGTAGGAGCCTTGCTCCTAGCTTCAGCTGCAGAGGAGGAAGAGAGTGAATCTCTCCCTGATCTCCTCAGAGGTGTACCTTTAGATGAAAAAGTTGAAGGAGTCAATCTCTCTTCAGACCTGACACCTGAGCAACAAGAGGAGTGCAAATCTATGTTAAATCAGTTTGCCTCCCTGTTCTCACTGTCACCAGGCTTGACCCCTTGGGGCCAGCATGAGATACTCACTGGTGACTGTCTGCCAGTCAAAAGCAGAGGATACAGAATGTCAGAACATATCAGAGCCCACATCAAAGGAGAGGTCAAGAAGATGCTTGATCTCGGGGTAATAGAACCCTCTACTAGTCCATGGTCTAGCCCAGTTGTGTTAGTACCAAAGGCAGGATCCAAAGACTTGAGATTCTGTGTGGACTATAGAGCTCTAAATGCAGTCACCAAGACTGATGCCCACCCTTTGCCCAGGACAGATGAGTTGGTGGATAAACTTGGTGCAGCCAAGTACCTCAGCACATTTGACCTGACGTCAGGCTATTGGCAAATAGCCCTGACAGACCATGCCAAGGAGAAAACTGCATTTTCAACCCCAGTTGGCTTGTACCAGTTTAAGGTCATGCCTTTTGGACTGAAAAACGCACCTGCCACATTCCAAAGGATGGTGAACCAAGTTCTGGCTGGGATGGAAGATTTCTGCATGGCATACTTGGATGACATTGCAGTCTTCAGCCACTCCTGGGAAGAACATGTGAACCACCTAGGCCATGTGTTGCAGGCTCTGAAACAGGCCCATTTGACAATCAAAGCCAGTAAGTGCCAGATTGGTCAAAGTAAAGTGGTCTACCTTGGACATGAGGTAGGAGGTGGAGAAATAAGGCCTTTGCCCAGCAAGATTGAAGCTGTGCAAAATTGGACAACACCAACTACTCAAACCCAAGTGAGAGCTTTTCTAGGCCTCACTGGGTATTACAGGAATTTCATTGAGAACTATGGGACCATAGCTTCTCCACTGAATGTAATCTCCTCTCCCAAATTCCCTAAAAAGGTAAAATGGAATGAGGAGTGCAATCAGGCCTTTGAAAAACTGAAGAGAGCTCTTTGCCAGGCTCCAGTATTGAGAGCTCCTGACTACCACCAACCTTTCATTGTACAAACTGATGCTTCCAATGTAGGTATAGGTGCAGTTCTAAGCCAACTGGATGAGAAGGGTAGGGAGCACCCCATTTGCTTCATCAGTAGGAAACTGAAGGATCCTGAGACAAGGTGGGCAACTATCGAAAGAGAATGCTTTGCTATTGTGTGGGCACTGAAGAAGTTTAGGCCATACTTGTATGGTTCTACTTTTGTTATTCAGACTGACCACCAACCCTTGAGATGGTTAATGCAAATGAAAGGGGAAAATCCAAAACTATTGAGATGGTCAATCTGCCTGCAAGGGTTTGATTTCACCATTGAGCACAGGTCAGGGTGTCACCATCAAAATGCTGATGGACTCTCTAGGATGTATATCATCGACTAGAGGTATGAGGTTCATCCAGGAGTGGATTAAATCCTCCTGTCCCTTAGTCTGGGGGGGGCGAGTGTTAGGGAGAATTCTCTGTTTAGGCTGAATTTCCCTACCTAGTGAGTCCCCCAGCAGCTTTGCTGGATTTCTGGGGTTTAATTTTTTTCTCCTGCCAAGAGTGAGACTCTTTTACCCTCACTCTTGGACATGTTGAAGTGTGTTTTCTTGGTTAAACCTTGTGTTGAATGGGCTATGGGGTCTCTTACTCCATAGGGCCTCATGTATTTTTGTGATGTGGGTCACACAGCACCCTCTGTGCCGTGACCCAGGGGTGTCCTAGGGACTCCCCAACATAGACTCCATACCCTGGGACTGACTACTGTCTCCCAGGGCATGTAAAGTCACCAAAGACTTTGCTAGTCTTGAATCCTGAACAGAACCAGTACAAACCATCATATTGTGGACGTACTGGCTGGGGCAATTCGATTGCCCCAGGGTCTGTTAGTCGAGGGGGCACGTCTCCGTCCCCCCTGATCGAGTTTTGGCTGGTGGCAGTGGAAACTACTTTTTATATTCGACCGCGAATATTTCCCTATGGGATTTCCCATTGTTTTAGGCTAACACATTTAATTATTTATTTACGGTAGCCTTAAACATACCACCGGTTTATATATTTATTTTTATAACTCCGGTTGGGACTTTTTGCCAAAACTTGATTCTAAAATGGCGTTGGTGTTCGCCTCTGTAACTCTGACCCAAAGTGGAGCCCTTTGTTCCACTTTTGGCGGGCTTCTCCACAGAAGCCCTCCAAAGTGGTGCCACTCTGTCTGGGGTACTTAGGAGGGGTGGAGGGGGATTTAGGCACCCTGGACTGAGTTACCTTGGTAACTCAAGTCGCACTCCGTCCTGATTGGCCCAAGTGGTGAGCCGCCCGGCTCACCACTTAGCATGGTTGAGTGACAGCTAGGCTGGGTGAATGGGGGTTTGCTGCATAAAAGCAGGGCTTTGGGGACTGGGACTTCAGAAGTCGCCACAGGACCAAGAATCCGACGAGGGAAGAGCTGAGCCGACCTGCTTCGACGACACCACCCGGTGGAGCCCTGCTGAACCGTCTCACCACTTTTTCCCGACGACCGAGGAGAACTCTTAACGGAGTGGCTCCTTCCCTTGACTGGTGGGGACAACCAGTTTTCGCCTTCTTTCCGTTCTTTGAGGTATCTCGTGGCCGCCTTGCCTGTGCCAAGCACCCCGGCAACCGGAATACCACACTTTACCCCCATACCGCGAAAGTCGGCACCAACCCTTTAACCGGAGGACTCCGCGGCTGGTTTCTTCCCGGGCAGTGCAACGACCCTCTTCTTCTGCTCTTCAGCGAGAACTTCTTCTCCCCTGACCGACGTCGAGCCCTGCTGCCACTGCCTGGAACAACTGCCACCGCTGGAGGATCCTTTCCGCTTAAGGTACTGTGTTCTGCCTGGCTTCCCTTGCTACCGACTGTACGGGGTAGATTTAGTCCCCGGCTTTCGAACCTGGGAGTGCCTGGGACACTTTGGCTAAACTTTCTGAGCCACTCTAACCTCTTTTTGACTCTTTGCAAGACTTTGAATCTCTAACTAACAGTGTGATCTTGGGCACATTTTCGCTCCGGCTACTCTAAGAGTGGGCCCTGCCTAGTGACTTTTGCTCACCTGTGACTTTATTCTTCTGTAAGCCTATTGCAAGTGCTCTGGACCTTAGAGTGGTGTGTCTAACCCATTTCTGCTTTTTCTCTCCCTTTCTTGGAAACTACTAGAGTGTCATCTAACGTTAAGCACTCACCTCTGTTTTAATTAAGTGGTGTTTTACCTAGAGTTGTCTAGATAGGAGAAAGGATTGAATCTACTTTCATTATAACTGTGTTGAAGTGCTTTTACTATATTTTTGCTAGAGTGTTTTTAACTTATGTGTATTTTAAATAAATAACTATATACTTTTGAAACCAAGCTCTGGTCAGTGTTTGCTTGTGCTATTGTGTTTTGGTACATATTGTGTATACTTTACATACTGCCTAACTCTTCTTGAGAGAAGTCTGACTGCTCAGCCACAGCTACCAGGTAAATCTGGGTGGTACAGACTGCTACCAAAGGGGTTTACTGCTCTACCTGTAGTCTTAAATCTTTTGCAGTGTTCCCCAAGGGAACTGCACAGGTTTCTGCCTAACAGTATGCATGATGGATGTGTCCTTGAATGGACAGACCATTGGCTGAACGGATGGCCAGATGGATGGTTGTATGCATGATGGATGTGTCCTTGAATGGACAGACCATTGGCTGAACGGATAGCCAGATGGACTCTTCTATGCACGATGGATGAGTCCTTGAATGGACAGATCATTGGCTGAACGGATAGCCAGATGGATTGTTGTATGCATGATGGATGAGTCCTTGAATGGACGGCTCATTGTCTGAACGGATAGCCAGATGGATGCTTGTGTGCACGATGGATGAGTCCTTGAATGGACGGCTCATTGGCTGAATGGATAGTTAGATGGATGCTTGTGTGTGTGATGGATGATTCCTTGATGGATGGCTCATTGGCTGAATGGATAGCCGTATGGATGCTTGTGTGTGTGATGGATGAGTCCTTGAATGGACAGATCATTGTCTGAACGGATAGCCAGATGGATTGTTGTATGCGTGCTGGATGAGTCCTTGAATGGACAGATCATTGTCTGAATGGATAGCCAGATGGATTCTTGCATGCACGATGGATGAGTCCTTGAATGGACAGATCATTGGCTGAACGGATAGCCAGATGGATGGTTGTATGCACGATGGATGAGTCCTTGAATTGACAGATCATTGGCTGAACGGATAGCCAGATGGACTGTTGTATGCACGATGGATGAGTCCTTGAATTGACAGATCATTGGCTGAACGGATAGCCAGATGGATTGTTGTATGCGTGATGGATGAGTCCTTGAATGGACAGATCATTGGCCAAACGGATAGCCAGATGGACTGTTGTATGCACGATGGATGAGTCCTTGAATGGACAGATCATTGGCTGAACAGATAGCAGGATTGATTCTTGTGTGCACGATGGATGAGCCCTTGAATGGACAGATCATTGGCCGAACGGATAGCCAGATGGACTGTTTTATGCACGATGGATGAGTCCTTGAATTGACAGATCATTGGCTGAACGGATAGCCAGATGGACTGTTGTATGCACAATGGATGAGTCCTTGAATTGACAGATCAGTGGCCGAACGGATAGCCAGATGGACTGTTGTATGCATGATGGATGAGTCCTTGAATGGACAGATCATTGGCTGAACGGATAGCCAGATGGACTGTTGTATGCACGATGGATGAGTCCTTGAATGGACAGATCATTGTCTGAACGGATAGCCAGATGGATTGTTGTATGCGTGATGGATGAGTCCTTGAATGGACAGACCATTGGCTGAACGGATCGGCAGATGGATGGTTGTATGCATGATGGATGTGTCCTTGAATGGACAGGTCATTGGCTGGACGGATAGCCAGATGGATTGCTGTATGCGTGATGGATGAGTCCTTGAATGGACAGATCATTAGCTGGACGGATAGCCAGATGGATTGTTGTATGCACGATGGATGAGTCCTTGAATGGACAGATCATTGGCTGAACGGATAGCCAGATGAACTGTTGTATGCACGATGGATGAGTCCTTGAATTGACAGATCATTGGCTGAACGGATAGCCAGATGGACTGTTGTATGCACGATGGATGAGTCCTTGAATAGACAGATCATTGGCTGAACGGATAGCCAGATGGATTGTTGTATGCATGATGGATGAGTCCTTGAATGGACGGCTCTTTGGCTGAACGGATAGCCAAATGGATTGTTGTATGCACGATGGATGAGTCCTTGAATTGACAGATCATTGGCTGAACGGATAGCCAGGTGGACTGTTTATGCACGATGGATGAGTCCTTGAATGGACAGATCATTGGCTGAACGGATGGCCAGATGGATTGTTGTATGCACGATGGATGAGTCCTTGAATGGACGGCTCATTGGCTGAACGGATAGCCAGATGGATTGTTGTATGCACGATGGATAAGTGCTTGAATTGACAGATCATTGGCTGAACGGATAGCCAGATGGACTGTTGTATGCACGATGGATGAGTCCTTGAATTGACAGATCATTGGCTGAACGGATAGCCAGATGGACTGTTGTATGCACGATGGATGAGTCCTTGAATTGACAGATCATTGGCTGAACAGATAGCCAGATGGACTGTTGTATGCACGATGGATGAGTCCTTGAATGGACAGATCATTGGCTGAACGGATAGCCAGATGGACTGTTGTATGCACGATGGATGAGTCCTTGAATGGACAGATCATTGTCTGAACGGATAGCCAGATGGATTGTTGTATGCGTGATGGATGAGTCCTTGAATGGACTGACCATTGGCTGAACGGATGGCCAGATGGATGGTTGTATGCGTGATGGATGTGTCCTTGAATGGACAGATCATTGTCTGAACGGATAGCCAGATGGATTGTTGTATGCGTGATGGATGAGTCCTTGAATGGACAGACCATTGGCTGAACGGATGGCCAGATGGATGGTTGTATGCATGATGGATGTGTCCTTGAATGGACAGACCATTGGCTGAACGGATAGCCAGATGGATGCTTGTGTGCACGATGGATGAGTCCTTGAATGGACGGCTCATTGGCTGAATGGATAGTTAGATGCATGCTTGTGTGTGTGATGGATGAGTCCTTGATGGACGGCTCATTGGCTGAATGGATAGCCGGATGGATGCTTGTGTGCGTGATGGATGAGTCCTTGAATGGACAGATCATTGTCTGAACCGATAGCCAGATGGATTGTTGTATGCGTGCTGGATGAGTCCTTGAATGGACAGATCATTGTCTGAATGGATAGCCAGATGGATTCTTGCATGCACGATGGATGAGTCCTTGAATGGACAGATCATTGGCTGAACGGATAGCCAGATGGATGGTTGTATGCACGATGGATGAGTCCTTGAATTGACAAATCATTGGCTGAACGGATAGCCAGATGGACTGTTGTATGCACGATGGATGAGTCCTTGAATTGACAGTTCATTGGCTGAACGGATAGCCAGATGGATTGTTGTATGCGTGATGGATGAGTCCTTGAATGGACAGATCATTGGCTGAACGGATAGCCAGATGGACTGTTGTATGCACGATGGATGAGTCCTTGAATGGACAGATCATTGGCTGAACAGATAGCAGGATTGATTCTTGTGTGCACGATGGATGAGCCCTTGAATGGACAGATCATTGGCCGAACGGATAGCCAGATGGACTGTTGTATGCACGATGGATGAGTCCTTGAATTGACAGATCATTGGCTGAACTTATAGCCAGATGGACTGTTGTATGCACGATGGATGAGTCCTTGAATTGACAGATCATTGGCTGAACGGATAGCCAGATGGACTGTTGTATGCATGATGGATGAGTCCTTGAATGGACAGATCATTGGCTGAACGGATAGCCAGATGGACTGTTGTATGCACGATGGATGAGTCCTTGAATGGACAGATCATTGTCTGAACGGATAGCCAGATGGATTGTTGTGTGCGTGATGGATGAGTCCTTGAATGGACAGACCATTGGCTGAACGGATTGGCAGATGGATGGTTGTATGCGTGATGGATGTGTCCTTGAATGGACAGGTCATTGGCTGGACGGATAGCCAGATGGATTGCTGTATGCGTGATGGATGAGTCCTTGAATGGACAGATCATTAGCTGGACGGATAGCCACATGGATTGTTGTATGCACGATGGATGAGTCCCTGAATGGACAGATCATTGGCTGAACGGATAGCCAGATGGACTGTTGTATGCACGATGGATGAGTCCTTGAATTGACAGATCATTGGCTGAACGGATAGCCAGATGGACTGTTGTATGCACGATGGATGAGTCCTTGAATAGACAGATCATTGGCTGAACGGGTAGCCAGATGGATTGTTGTATGCATGATGGATGAGTCCTTGAATGGACGGCTCTTTGGCTGAACGGATAGCCAAATGGATTGTTGTATGCACGATGGATGAGTCCTTGAATTGACAGATCATTGGCTGAACGGATAGCCAGATGGGCTGTTTAAGCACGATGGATGAGTCCTTGAATGGACAGATCATTGGCTGAATGGATAGCCAGATGGATTGTTGTATGCACGATGGATGAGTCCTTGAATGGACGGCTCATTGGCTGAACGGATAGCCAGATGGACTGTTGTATGCACGATGGATGAGTCCTTGAATTGACAGATCATTGGCTGAACGGATAGCCAGATGGACTGTTGTATGCACGATGGATGAGTCCTTGAATTGACAGATCATTGGCTGAACGGATAGCCAGATGGACTGTTGTATGCACGATGGATGAGTCCTTGAATGGACAGATCATTGGCTGAACGGATAGCCAGATGGACTGTTGTATGCACGATGGATGAGTCCTTGAATGGACAGATCATTGCCTGAACGGATAGCCAGATGGATTGTTGTATGCGTGATGGATGAGTCCTTGAATGGACAGACCATTGGCTGAACGGATGGCCAGATAGATGCTTGTTTGCGTGATGGATTTGTACTTGAATGGACAGATCATTGTCTGAATGGATAGCCAGATGGATTGTTGTATGCGTGATGGATGAGTCCTTGAATTGACAGACCATTGGCTGAACGGATGGCCAGATGGATGCTTGTATGCGTGATGGATGTGTCCTTGAATGGACAGATCATTGTCTGAATGGATAGCCAGATGGATTGTTGTATGCGTGATGGATGAGTCCTTGAATGGACAGACCATTGGCTGAACGGATGGCCAGATGGATGGTTGTATGCATGATGGATGAGTCCTTGAATTGACAGATCATTGGCTGAACGGATAGCCAGATGGGCTGTTTAAGCACGATGGATGAGTCCTTGAATGGACAGATCATTGGCTGAACGGATAGCCAGATGGATTGTTGTTTGCACGATGGATGAGTCCTTGAATGGACGGCTCATTGGCTGAACGGATAGCCAGATGGACTGTTGTATGCACGATGGATGAGTCCTTGAATTGACAGATCATTGGCTGAACGGATAGCCAGATGGACTGTTGTATGCACGATGGATGAGTCCTTGAATTGACAGATCATTGGCTGAACGGATAGCCAGATGGACTGTTGTATGCACGATGGATGAGTCCTTGAATGGACAGATCATTGGCTGAACGGATAGCCAGATGGACTGTTGTATGCACGATGGATGAGTCCTTGAATGGACAGATCATTGTCTGAACGGATAGCCAGATGGATTGTTGTATGCGTGATGGATGAGTCCTTGAATGGACAGACCATTGGCTGAACGGATGGCCAGATAAATGCTTGTATGCGTGATGGATGTGTCCTTGAATGGACAGATTATTGTCTGAACGGATAGCCAGATGGATTGTTGTATGCCTGATGGATGAGTCCTTGAATGGACAGACCATTGGCTGAACGGATGGCCAGATGGATAGTTGTATGCATGATGGATGTGTCCTTGAATGGACAGACCATTGGCTGAACGGATAGCCAGATGGACTGTTGTATGCACGATGGATGAGTCCTTGAATTGACAGATCATGGGTTGAACGGATAGCCAGGTGGACTGTTGTATGCACGATGGATGAGTCCTTGAATGGACAGATCATTGGCTGAACGGATAGCCAGATGGACTGTTGTATGCACGATGGATGAGTCCTTGAATGGACAGTTCGTTGTCTGAACGGATAGCCAGATGGATTGTTGTATGCGTGATGGATGAGTCCTTGAATGGACAGACCATTGGCTGAACGGATTGGCAGATGGATGGTTGTATGCATGATGGATGTGTCCTTGAATTGACAGATCATTGGCTGAACGGATAGCCAGATGGACTGTTGTATGCACGATGGATGAGTTCTTGAATAGACAGATCATTGGCTGAACGGATAGCCAGATGGATTGTTGTATGCATGATGGATGAGTCCTTGAATGGACAGATCATTGTCTGAACGGATAGCCAGATGGATTGTTGTATGCGTGCTGGATGAGTCCTTGAATGGATAGATCATTGTCTGAATGGATAGCCAGATGGATTCTTGCCTGCACGATGGATGAGTCCTTGAATGGACAGATCATTGGCTGAACGGATAGCCAGATGGATGGTTGTATGCACGATGGATGAGTCCTTGAATTGACAGATCATTGGCTGAACGGATAGCCAGATGGACTGTTGTATGCACGATGGATGAGTCCTTGAATTGACAGATCATTGGCTGAACGGATAGCCAGATGGATTGTTGTATGCGTGATGGATGAGTCCTTGAATGGACAGATCATTGGCTGAACGGATAGCCAGATGGACTGTTGTATGCACGATGGATGAGCCTTTGAATGGACAGATCATTGTTTGAATGGATAGCCAGATGGATTCTTGCATGCACGATGGATGAGTCCTTGAATGGACAGATCATTGGCTGAACGGATAGCCAGATGGATGGTTGTATGCACGATGGATGAGTCCTTGAATTGACAGATCATTGGCTGAACGGATAGCCAGATGGACTGTTGTATGCACGATGGATGAGTCCTTGAATTGACAGATCATTGGCTGAACGGATAGCCAGATGGATTGTTGTATGCGTGATGGATGAGTCCTTGAATGGACAGATCATTGGCTGAACGGATAGCCAGATGGACTGTTGTATGCACGATGGATGAGTCCTTGAATGGACAGATCATTGGCTGAACAGATAGCAGGATTGATTCTTGTGTGCACAATGGATGAGCCCTTGAATGGACAGATCACTGGCCGAACGGATAGCCAGATGGACTGTTGTATGCACGATGGATGAGTCCTTGAAATGACAGATCATTGGCTGAACGGATAGCCAGATGGACTGTTGTATGCACGATGGATGAGTCCTTCAATTGACAGATCATTGGCTGAATGGATAGCCAGATGGACTGTTGTATGCATGATGGATGAGTCCTTGAATGGACAGATCAT
Organism: Ambystoma mexicanum; assembly: GCF_040938575.1. Taxonomy (NCBI): domain Eukaryota; kingdom Metazoa; phylum Chordata; class Amphibia; order Caudata; family Ambystomatidae; genus Ambystoma; species Ambystoma mexicanum. The sequence continues at coordinate 6,510,077 of NC_090938.1, forward strand.
TGGCTGAACGGATAGCCAGATGGACTGTTGTATGCACGATGGATGAGTCCTTGAATGGACAGATCATTGGCTGAACAGATAGCAGGATTGATTCTTGTGTGCACAATGGATGAGCCCTTGAATGGACAGATCACTGGCCGAACGGATAGCCAGATGGACTGTTGTATGCACGATGGATGAGTCCTTGAAATGACAGATCATTGGCTGAACGGATAGCCAGATGGACTGTTGTATGCACGATGGATGAGTCCTTGAATTGACAGATCATTGGCTGAACGGATAGCCAGATGGACTGTTGTATGCATGATGGATGAGTCCTTGAATGGACAGATCATTGGCTGAACGGATAGCCAGATGGACTGTTGTATGCACGATGGATGAGTCCTTGAATGGATCATTGTCTGAACGGATAGCCAGATGGATTGTTGTATGCGTGATGGATGAGTCCTTGAATGGACAGACCATTGGCTGAACGGATTGGCAGATGGATGGTTGTATGCATGATGGATGTGTCCTTGAATGGACAGGTCATTGGCTGGACGGATAGCCAGATGGATTGCTGTATGCGTGATGTATGACTCCTTGAATGGACAGATCATTAGCTGGACGGATAGCCAGATGGATTGTTGTATGCACGATGGATGAGTCCTTGAATGGACAGATCATTGGCTGAACGGATAGCCAGATGGACTGTTGTATGCACGATGGATGAGTCTTTGAATTGACAGATCATTGGCTGAACGGATAGCCAGATGGACTGTTGTATGCACGATGGATGAGTCCTTGAATAGACAGATCATTGGCTGAACGGATAGCCAGATGGATTGTTGTATGCATGATGGATGAGTCCTTGAATGGACGGCTCTTTGGCTGAACGGATAGCCAGATGGATTGTTGTATGCACGATGGATGAGTCCTTGAATTGACAGATCATTGGCTGAACGGATAGCCAGATGGACTGTTTATGCACGATGGATGAGTCCTTGAATGGACAGATCATTGGCTGAACGGATAGCCAGATGGATTGTTGTATGCACGATGGATGAGTCCTTGAATGGACGGCTCATTGGCTGAACGGATAGTCAGATGGATTGTTGTATGCACGATGGATGAGTGCTTGAATTGACAGATCATTGGCTGAACGGATAGCCAGATGGACTGTTTTATGCACGATGGATGAGTCCTTGAATTGACAGATCATTGGCTGAACGGATAGCCAGATGGACTGTTGTATGCACGATGGATGAGTCCTTGAATTGACAGATCATTGGCTGAACGGATAGCCAGATGGACTGTTGTATGCACGATGGATGAGTCCTTGACTGGACAGATCATTGGCTGAACGGATAGCCCGATGGACTGTTGTATGCACGATGGATGAGTCCTTGAATGGACAGATCATTGTCTGAACGGATAGCTAGATGAATTGTTGTATGCGTGATGGATGAGTCCTTGAATGGACAGACCATTGGCTGAACGGATGGCCAGATGGATGGTTGTATGCATGATGGATGTGTCCTTGAATGGACAGACCATTGGCTGAACGGATAGCCAGATGGACTGTTATATGCACAATGGATGAGTCCTTGAATTGACAGATCATGGGCTGAACGGATAGCCAGATGGACTGTTGTATGCACGATGGATGAGTCCTTGAATGGACAGATCATTGGCTGAACGGATAGCCAGATGGACTGTTGTATGCACGATGGATGAGTCCTTGAATGGACAGACCATTGGCTGAACGGATTGGCAGATGGATGGTTGTATGCATGATGGATGTGTCCTTAAATTGACAGATCATTGGCTGAACGGATAGCCAGATGGACTGTTGTATGCACGATGGATGAGTCCTTGAATAGACAGATCATTGGCTGAACGGATAGCCAGATGGATTGTTGTATGCATGATGGATGAGTCCTTGAATGGACAGCTCTTTGGCTGAACGGATAGCCAGATGGATTGTTGTATGCATGATGGATGAGTCCTTGATGGACGGCTCATTGGCTGAACGGATAGCCAGATGGATTGTTGTATGCATGATGGATGAGTCCTTGAATGGACAGATCATTGGCTGAACGGATAGCCAGATGGACTGTTGTATGCACGATGGATGAGTCCTTGAATGGACAGATCATTGTCTGAATGGATAGCCAGATGGATTCTTGCATGCACGATGGATGAGTCCTTGAATGGACAGATCATTGGCTGAACGGATAGCCAGATGGATGGTTGTATGCACGATGGATGAGTCCTTGAAATGACAGATCATTGGCTGAACGGATAGCCAGATGGACTGTTGTATGCACGATGGATGAGTCCTTGAATTGACAGATCATTGGCTGAACGGATAGCCAGATTGATTGTTGTATGCGTGATGGATGAGTCCTTGAATGGACAGATCATTGGCTGAACGGATCGCCAGATGGACTGTTGTATGCACGATGGATGAGTCCATGAATGGACAGATCATTGGCTGAACAGATAGCAGGATTGATTCTTGTGTGCACGATGGATGAGCCCTTGAATGGACAGATCATTGGCCGAACGGATAGCCAGATGGACTGTTGTATGCACGATGGATGAGTCCTTGAATGGACAGATCATTGGCTGAATGGATAGCCAGATGGACTGTTGTATGCACGATGGATGAGTCCTTGAATTGACAGATCATTGGCTGAACGGATAGCCAGATGGACTGTTGTATGCACGATGGATGATTCCTTGAATGGACAGATCATTGGCTGAACGGATAGCCAGATGGACTGTTGTATGCACGATGGATGAGTCCTTGAATGGACAGATCATTGTCTGAACGGATAGCCAGATGGATTGTTGTATGCGTGATGGATGAGTCCTTGAATGGACAGACCATTGGCTGAAAGGATTGGCAGATGGATGGTTGTATGCATGATGGATGTGTCCTTGAATGGACAGGTCATTGGCTGGACGGATAGCCAGATGGATTGCTGTATGCGTGATGGATGACTCCTTGAATGGACAGATCATTAGCTGGACGGAGAGCCAGATGGATTGTTGTATGCATGATGGATGAGTCCTTGAATGGACAGATCATTGGCTGAACGGATAGCCAGATGGACTGTTGTATGCACAATGGATGAGTCCTTGAATTGACAGATCATTGGCTGAACGGATAGCCAGATGGACTGTTGTATGCACGATAGATGAGTCCTTGAATGGACAGATCATTGGCTGTACGGATAGCCAGATGGACTGTTGTATGCACGATGGATGAGTCCTTGAATGGACAGACCATTGGCTGAACGGATTGGCAGATGGATGGTTGTATGCACAATGGATGTGTCCTTGAATTGACAGATCATTGGCTGAACGGATAGCCAGATGGACTGTTGTATGCACGATGGATGAGTCCTTGAATAGACAGATCATTGGCTGAACGGATAGCCAGATGGATTGTTGTATGCATGATGGATGAGTCCTTGAATGGACGGCTCTTTGGCTGAACGGATAGCCAGATGGATTGTTGTATGCATGATGGATGAGTCCTTGATGGACGGCTCTTTGGCTGAACGGATAGCCAGATGGATTGTTGTATGCACGATGGATGAGTCCTTGAATGGACAGATCATTGGCTGAACGGATAGCCAGATGGACTGTTGTATGCACGATGGATGAGTCCTTGAATGGACAGATCATTGGCTGAACGGATAGCCAGATGAACTGTTGTATGCACGATGGATGAGTCCTTGAATTGACGGCTCTTTGGCTGAACGGATAGCCAGATGGATGGTTGTATGCATGATGGATGTGTCCTTGAATGGACAGGTCATTGGCTGGACGGATAGCCAGATGGATTGCTGTATGCGTGATGGATGAGTCCTTGAATGGACAGATCATTAGCTGGACGGATAGCCAGATGGATTGTTGTATGCACGATGGATGAGTCCTTGAATGGACAGATCATTGGCTGAACGGATAGCCAGATGAACTGTTGTATGCACGATGGATGAGTCCTTGAATTGACAGATCATTGGCTGAACGGATAGCCAGATGGACTGTTGTATGCACGATGGATGAGTCCTTGAATAGACAGATCATTGGCTGAACGGATAGTCAGATGGATTGTTGTATGCATGATGGATGAGTCCTTGAATGGACGGCTCTTTGGCTGAACGGATAGCCAAATGGATTGTTGTATGCACGATGGATGAGTCCTTGAATTGACAGATCATTGGCTGAACGGATAGCCAGGTGGACTGTTTATGCACGATGGATGAGTCCTTGAATGGACAGATCATTGGCTGAACGGATGGCCAGATGGATTGTTGTATGCACGATGGATGAGTCCTTGAATGGACGGCTCATTGGCTGAACGGATAGCCAGATGGATTGTTGTATGCACGATGGATAAGTGCTTGAATTGACAGATCATTGGCTGAACGGATAGCCAGATGGACTGTTGTATGCACGATGGATGAGTCCTTGAATTGACAGATCATTGGCTGAACGGATAGCCAGATGGACTGTTGTATGCACGATGGATGAGTCCTTGAATTGACAGATCATTGGCTGAACAGATAGCCAGATGGACTGTTGTATGCACGATGGATGAGTCCTTGAATGGACAGATCATTGGCTGAACGGATAGCCAGATGGACTGTTGTATGCACGATGGATGAGTCCTTGAATGGACAGATCATTGTCTGAACGGATAGCCAGATGGATTGTTGTATGCGTGATGGATGAGTCCTTGAATGGACTGACCATTGGCTGAACGGATGGCCAGATGGATGGTTGTATGCGTGATGGATGTGTCCTTGAATGGACAGATCATTGTCTGAACGGATAGCCAGATGGATTGTTGTATGCGTGATGGATGAGTCCTTGAATGGACAGACCATTGGCTGAACGGATGGCCAGATGGATGGTTGTATGCATGATGGATGTGTCCTTGAATGGACAGACCATTGGCTGAACGGATAGCCAGATGGATGCTTGTGTGCACGATGGATGAGTCCTTGAATGGACGGCTCATTGGCTGAATGGATAGTTAGATGCATGCTTGTGTGTGTGATGGATGAGTCCTTGATGGACGGCTCATTGGCTGAATGGATAGCCGGATGGATGCTTGTGTGCGTGATGGATGAGTCCTTGAATGGACAGATCATTGTCTGAACCGATAGCCAGATGGATTGTTGTATGCGTGCTGGATGAGTCCTTGAATGGACAGATCATTGTCTGAATGGATAGCCAGATGGATTCTTGCATGCACGATGGATGAGTCCTTGAATGGACAGATCATTGGCTGAACGGATAGCCAGATGGATGGTTGTATGCACGATGGATGAGTCCTTGAATTGACAAATCATTGGCTGAACGGATAGCCAGATGGACTGTTGTATGCACGATGGATGAGTCCTTGAATTGACAGTTCATTGGCTGAACGGATAGCCAGATGGATTGTTGTATGCGTGATGGATGAGTCCTTGAATGGACAGATCATTGGCTGAACGGATAGCCAGATGGACTGTTGTATGCACGATGGATGAGTCCTTGAATGGACAGATCATTGGCTGAACAGATAGCAGGATTGATTCTTGTGTGCACGATGGATGAGCCCTTGAATGGACAGATCATTGGCCGAACGGATAGCCAGATGGACTGTTGTATGCACGATGGATGAGTCCTTGAATTGACAGATCATTGGCTGAACTTATAGCCAGATGGACTGTTGTATGCACGATGGATGAGTCCTTGAATTGACAGATCATTGGCTGAACGGATAGCCAGATGGACTGTTGTATGCATGATGGATGAGTCCTTGAATGGACAGATCATTGGCTGAACGGATAGCCAGATGGACTGTTGTATGCACGATGGATGAGTCCTTGAATGGACAGATCATTGTCTGAACGGATAGCCAGATGGATTGTTGTGTGCGTGATGGATGAGTCCTTGAATGGACAGACCATTGGCTGAACGGATTGGCAGATGGATGGTTGTATGCGTGATGGATGTGTCCTTGAATGGACAGGTCATTGGCTGGACGGATAGCCAGATGGATTGCTGTATGCGTGATGGATGAGTCCTTGAATGGACAGATTGTTAGGCAGAAACCTGTGCAGTTCCCTTGGGGAACACTGCAAAAGATTTAAGACTACAGGTAGAGCAGTAAACCCCTTTGGTAGCAGTCTGTACCACCCAGATTTACCTGGTAGCTGTGGCTGAGCAGTCAGACTTCTCTCAAGAAGAGTTAGGCAGTATGTAAAGTATACACAATATGTACCAAAACACAATAGCACAAGCAAACACTGACCAGAGCTTGGTTTCAAAAGTATATAGTTATTTATTTAAAATACACATAAGTTAAAAACACTCTAGCAAAAATATAGTAAAAGCACTTCAACACAGTTATAATGAAAGTAGATTCAATCCTTTCTCCTATCTAGACAACTCTAGGTAAAACACCACTTAATTAAAACAGAGGTGAGTGCTTAACGTTAGATGACACTCTAGTAGTTTCCAAGAAAGGGAGAGAAAAAGCAGAAATGGGTTAGACACACCACTCTAAGGTCCAGAGCACTTGCAATAGGCTTACAGAAGAATAAAGTCACAGGTGAGCAAAAGTCACTAGGCAGGGCCCACTCTTAGAGTAGCCGGAGCGAAAATGTGCCCAAGATCACACTGTTAGTTAGAGATTCAAAGTCTTGCAAAGAGTCAAAAAGAGGTTAGAGTGGCTCAGAAAGTTTAGCCAAAGTGTCCCAGGCACTCCCAGGTTCGAAAGCCGGGGACTAAATCTACCCCGTACAGTCGGTAGCAAGGGAAGCCAGGCAGAACACAGTACCTTAAGCGGAAAGGATCCTCCAGCGGTGGCAGTTGTTCCAGGCAGTGGCAGCAGGGCTCGACGTCGGTCAGGGGAGAAGAAGTTCTCGCTGAAGAGCAGAAGAAGAGGGTCGTTGCACTGCCCGGGAAGAAACCAGCCGCGGAGTCCTCCGGTTAAAGGGTTGGTGCCGACTTTCGCGGTATGGGGGTAAAGTGTGGTATTCCGGTTGCCGGGGTGCTTGGCACAGGCAAGGCGGCCACGAGATACCTCAAAGAACGGAAAGAAGGCGAAAACTGGTTGTCCCCACCAGTCAAGGGAAGGAGCCACTCCGTTAAGAGTTCTCCTCGGTCGTCGGGAAAAAGTGGTGAGACGGTTCAGCAGGGCTCCACCGGGTGGTGTCGTCGAAGCAGGTCGGCTCAGCTCTTCCCTCGTCGGATTCTTGGTCCTGTGGCGACTTCTGAAGTCCCAGTCCCCAAAGCCCTGCTTTTATGCAGCAAACCCCCATTCACCCAGCCTAGCTGTCACTCAACCATGCTAAGTGGTGAGCCGGGCGGCTCACCACTTGGGCCAATCAGGACGGAGTGCGACTTGAGTTACCAAGGTAACTCAGTCCAGGGTGCCTAAATCCCCCTCCACCCCTCCTAAGTACCCCAGACAGAGTGGCACCACTTTGGAGGGCTTCTGTGGAGAAGCCCGCCAAAAGTGGAACAAAGGGCTCCACTTTGGGTCAGAGTTACAGAGGCGAACACCAACGCCATTTTAGAATCAAGTTTTGGCAAAAAGTCCCAACCGGAGTTATAAAAATAAATATATAAACCGGTGGTATGTTTAAGGCTACCGTAAATAAATAATTAAATGTGTTAGCCTAAAACAATGGGAAATCCCATAGGGAAATATTCGCGGTCGAATATAAAAAGTAGTTTCCACTGCCACCAGCCAAAACTCGATCAGGGGGGACGGAGACGTGCCCCCTCGACTAACAGACCCTGGGGCAATCGAATTGCCCCAGCCAGTACGTCCACAATATGATGGTTTGTACTGGTTCTGTTCAGGATTCAAGACTAGCAAAGTCTTTGGTGACTTTACATGCCCTGGGAGACAGTAGTCAGTCCCAGGGTATGGAGTCTATGTTGGGGAGTCCCTAGGACACCCCTGGGTCACGGCACAGAGGGTGCTGTGTGACCCACATCACAAAAATACATGAGGCCCTATGGAGTAAGAGACCCCATAGCCCATTCAACACAAGGTTTAACCAAGAAAACACACTTCAACATGTCCAAGAGTGAGGGTAAAAGAGTCTCACTCTTGGCAGGAGAAAAAAATTAAACCCCAGAAATCCAGCAAAGCTGCTGGGGGACTCACTAGGTAGGGAAATTCAGCCTAAACAGAGAATTCTCCCTAACACTCGCCCCCCCCAGACTAAGGGACAGGAGGATTTAATCCACTCCTGGATGAACCTCATACCTCTAGTCGATGATATACATCCTAGAGAGTCCATCAGCATTTTGATGGTGACACCCTGACCTGTGCTCAATGGTGAAATCAAACCCTTGCAGGCAGATTGACCATCTCAATAGTTTTGGATTTTCCCCTTTCATTTGCATTAACCATCTCAAGGGTTGGTGGTCAGTCTGAATAACAAAAGTAGAACCATACAAGTATGGCCTAAACTTCTTCAGTGCCCACACAATAGCAAAGCATTCTCTTTCGATAGTTGCCCACCTTGTCTCAGGATCCTTCAGTTTCCTACTGATGAAGCAAATGGGGTGCTCCCTACCCTTCTCATCCAGTTGGCTTAGAACTGCACCTATACCTACATTGGAAGCATCAGTTTGTACAATGAAAGGTTGGTGGTAGTCAGGAGCTCTCAATACTGGAGCCTGGCAAAGAGCTCTCTTCAGTTTTTCAAAGGCCTGATTGCACTCCTCATTCCATTTTACCTTTTTAGGGAATTTGGGAGAGGAGATTACATTCAGTGGAGAAGCTATGGTCCCATAGTTCTCAATGAAATTCCTGTAATACCCAGTGAGGCCTAGAAAAGCTCTCACTTGGGTTTGAGTAGTTGGTGTTGTCCAATTTTGCACAGCTTCAATCTTGCTGGGCAAAGGCCTTATTTCTCCACCTCCTACCTCATGTCCAAGGTAGACCACTTTACTTTGACCAATCTGGCACTTACTGGCTTTGATTGTCAAATGGGCCTGTTTCAGAGCCTGCAACACATGGCCTAGGTGGTTCACATGTTCTTCCCAGGAGTGGCTGAAGACTGCAATGTCATCCAAGTATGCCATGCAGAAATCTTCCATCCCAGCCAGAACTTGGTTCACCATCCTTTGGAATGTGGCAGGTGCGTTTTTCAGTCCAAAAGGCATGACCTTAAACTGGTACAAGCCAACTGGGGTTGAAAATGCAGTTTTCTCCTTGGCATGGTCTGTCAGGGCTATTTGCCAATAGCCTGACGTCAGGTCAAATGTGCTGAGGTACTTGGCTGCACCAAGTTTATCCACCAACTCATCTGTCCTGGGCAAAGGGTGGGCATCAGTCTTGGTGACTGCATTTAGAGCTCTATAGTCCACACAGAATCTCAAGTCTTTGGATCCTGCCTTTGGTACTAACACAACTGGGCTAGACCATGGACTAGTAGAGGGTTCTATTACCCCGAGATCAAGCATCTTCTTGACCTCTCCTTTGATGTGGGCTCTGATATGTTCTGACATTCTGTATCCTCTGCTTTTGACTGGCAGACAGTCACCAGTGAGTATCTCATGCTGGCCCCAAGGGGTCAAGCCTGGTGACAGTGAGAACAGGGAGGCAAACTGATTTAACATAGATTTGCACTCCTCTTGTTGCTCAGGTGTCAGGTCTGAAGAGAGATTGACTCCTTCAACTTTTTCATCTAAAGGTACACCTCTGAGGAGATCAGGGAGAGATTCACTCTCTTCCTCCTCTGCAGCTGAAGCTAGGAGCAAGGCTCCTACATCAGGTCTGGAGATGTAGGCTTTTAGTCGGTTGGTGTGGAAGACTCTAGGAGCTTCCCTGGGTCTGCCCAGATCCACCAGATAGTTGACCTCTCCAAGTTTTCCCACAACCTTGAAGGGTCCCATCCATTTGTCTTGCAAGGCCCTCTGCCTTGTTGGGAGCATAACTAGAACAAGCTGGTCTTGAGTAAACTCAACCATGTTAGCCTTCTGGTCGTGCCAATGTTTGACCAGGGCTTGACCAGCTTTCAAGTTGTCACTTGCTTCTGCCATCATGTGTGACATTCTCCTCCGGAGACCTATCACATAGTCAGTCACTCTGACTGGCTTGAGGGGAGGAGCACCTTCCAACCCCTCCTTAATCAGGGCCAATGGACCTCTGACTGGATGGCCATAGAGAAGCTCAAAGGGAGAATAACCTACTCCCTCCTGAGGGACTTCTCTATAAGCAAAGAGAAGGCATGGCAGTAGAAGGTCCCACTTTTTCTTAAGGGGTTCTTCCAAAGCACCTATCATGCTCTTCATGGTTCTGTTAAACCTTTCAACCAACCCGTTTGTCTGAGGGTGGTAGGCGGTTGAGAACTTGTAGGTAACTCCACAGGTTTTCCACATGGCCTTCATGTAGTGGGACATAAAGTTTGACCCCCTGTCAGAGATTACCTCCTTAGGAAACCCAACCCTGGTAAAAATACCAAGGAGGGCCTTAGCCACAGCCGGAGCTGTAACAGTCCTCATAGGAATGGCCTCCGGGTACCTAGTAGCATGGTCTACTACAACAAGGATAAACCTGTTGCCTGAGGAGGTTGGAGGATCAAGGGGACCAACAATGTCAATCCCTACCCTCTCAAATGGGACTCCCACAACTGGGAGAGGCACTAAAGGTGCCACATTCTTGGAACCAACCTTACCAGAAGTCTGGCAGGTATGGCAGCTCCTACAATATCTATCTACTTCGGCCCCCATCTTTGGCCAATAAAAGTAGAGTGAGAGCCTTTCCTTGGTCTTCTTGAAACTCAAGTGGCCAGCCAAAGGTATCTCATGGGCTAGTTGTAAGAACTGTTGTCTGTTTTCCTGTGGGACTACAAGGCGTTTGTAGTCTCCAGGTTCAGACTCAGTGGGTTCACTGTAGAAGAGGCCATCTTCCCAGTGCAACCTATACTTCCCAGGCTCTTGCCCATCAGCTTGAGAAGCTGCCTGGTGGCGGAGACCCTCCAGAGTTGGACATTCTCTTTGCCCCTTACGAAAAGCTGCCCTGCTAGGCCCACCTTCTGCCAGTAAAGACTGCAGCTCAGGATGGTCCTCAGGGTCCAAATCTCCAATAAGGTTGGGGCCTCCTTCTAGCTCTTCCTCAGAGTCTAGCTCAACCACACAGGGTTGTACCTCCCTCTCAGCCTCAGCTGGAGGTGGAGTTACAGGTGTAACTTTGGACAACCTAGGGGAAGTCCTTGTTGGAAGCACTGGAGTGCTTGCTGCTGGCTTTTTCCTAGGAGTCTTGGGTTGCCCCTTTGCTCCTGATCTGGTAGTTACTGCAGTAAGTTGCTCCAGTGGTAGAGGAGTGATTTCTGTCATCATCTCCTGAGATAACCCTCTCAGGGTTTTCTCCCTTGCAGGTTTTGTGAGTTCCTGAAACCTTTTGCTAGGAGGTCTGGGGGTATGAGATACAACTCCAAGAGCTTTGAGGTCATTACCCAACAGAACCCTACCTGGCACTTCACATTGTACACTGACAGGTATTTTTACAGCCATATCATTACATTGGATGAGAACTGGTAACTGGGGACACATCTGCACAGGCCCACCAGCTAACTTGGTGAGGCATTTGGGTGCCTTAGCAACATCCTCTGCCTTGAAAAATGATTCATCCACCACAGTTATGCTGGCTCCAGTGTCCCTAATGGCAGGAGTCTCCTGACCATTCACCTGGACACTGTCCTTATAATACTCTTTAGTATTATCTGGGATAGAGTTATAGACATCTAAATTCTGTTGCTCCCACAACCCCAGAGAGACTAAAGAAACACTAGCTGAGACTCCAGTGGGTTCATCAGCTAGTAATAGAAAGTTTCCACTTGCCATGGGTACTTCCTCTTCGGGAGCGAAGGCTAAGGAGGCAAGCTGGACCCCTGAAGGTTTACCCTTACATCTGGGATCTCCTTTCACATGGTCAGTAGCCTTACAAACAAAGCATGAGCCAAAGGCTCGCTGGAATGGAGGCTTGTTCTGACCTCCTTCTGGTCTGGGACCAGAAGGTACACTAGCCTGATTTGGTTTCCCTTGTGGCTTACCCTTATAGTTTTGTTTGGGGCCCTCTTTGGAATTTGTAGTATTAGAATTCTCTTTGGAGTCCTTCTTAGACTGTTTTTCCCCATCCTTCTTCTGAGTTACCCCAGAATCCTTGTGAGTGGCCCTGTTGGCAACCCACAAGTCAGCAGCCTTAGCTAGCTTCCGGGAATCTAATTCCCTGGAATCAGCCAAGTGTTGTCTGAGCTCAGGAGAGCAGGCATCATAAATAGTCTCCAACATAAACAAATTCTTCATACCTTCATAAGTGTTCACCTTGTAACCCTTAATCCATCCCTCTAAGTTTTTCAAACATTCATTCACCCAGGTAGCCCAAGGGGTACCATCATGCTTTTTGAGGCTCCTAAACCTCTTAAGATACTGGGAAGGGGTCTTCCCAAACCTAGCTATCAAAGCTAGTTTCACACATTCATAGTCCTTCCTATCCTCCTCCCCCATCTCCATTACCACATCAGTTGCAACAGGGGGAAGCCTAGAGAACAACCAGGTGAGTAAGTCATTTCCTGTGATGTTCTGGAGCCCATGATTATATTCAAACAGAGACAACCAATCCAACACATCCAACTTAGGCTCATACATACCAACCAATTCTTTAGGCATCCGGGGTCTTTTAGGACTGGAACTTCTAGAGGAGCCAGAGAGAGAAACATTCTCAACAGATAATTTCTTCATTTCTAAGTCATACTTGAGCTCCATTTCCCTTAGCCTTAGTTCTTTGTCAGTTTGAGCATTAAGTTTCTTATACTCCAATTCTAGCTTCATTTTCTCCAGTTCAAAGTACTGAGGACTAAATGTGGGACCTGGTAAAGGTCCAGTAGGTACAGCAGGTAGAGCAGGCAGAGGCCTAGGGGGGACAGTTACAACAGCCTCACCCTCCTCTTCTGACTCTTCCTCAGAAACATCAACATTTTGCTCCATGTTAACTTCAACACTGTCATCTACAGTCGCTGGAGTGGTAGGTTCCTCTGAACCATCACCCAGACTTTGGTTAGCTAACAATCTTTCAATCAGCTCCATTTTCTTGCCCTTAGTCAGGAGATCCTTATGTTTACAGAGCACTCTTAAACAATCAGCAGTTTTGGCTGCAAGGGACTCTTGACTATAGCTTTCTATAACTGACATGTTAGAGGTTTTACTTTTTCAGTGCTAAGCTTTGTGGTTAGTTGCACTAAGGTATCTAAAGCACAATAAAATGTATACTCAATACAAATCCCACCGCTGTACACCAGTGTTAGGCAGAAACCTGTGCAGTTCCCTTGGGGAACACTGCAAAAGATTTAAGACTACAGGTAGAGCAGTAAACCCCTTTGGTAGCAGTCTGTACCACCCAGATTTACCTGGTAGCTGTGGCTGAGCAGTCAGACTTCTCTCAAGAAGAGTTAGGCAGTATGTAAAGTATACACAATATGTACCAAAACACAATAGCACAAGCAAACACTGACCAGAGCTTGGTTTCAAAAGTATATAGTTATTTATTTAAAATACACATAAGTTAAAAACACTCTAGCAAAAATATAGTAAAAGCACTTCAACACAGTTATAATGAAAGTAGATTCAATCCTTTCTCCTATCTAGACAACTCTAGGTAAAACACCACTTAATTAAAACAGAGGTGAGTGCTTAACGTTAGATGACACTCTAGTAGTTTCCAAGAAAGGGAGAGAAAAAGCAGAAATGGGTTAGACACACCACTCTAAGGTCCAGAGCACTTGCAATAGGCTTACAGAAGAATAAAGTCACAGGTGAGCAAAAGTCACTAGGCAGGGCCCACTCTTAGAGTAGCCGGAGCGAAAATGTGCCCAAGATCACACTGTTAGTTAGAGATTCAAAGTCTTGCAAAGAGTCAAAAAGAGGTTAGAGTGGCTCAGAAAGTTTAGCCAAAGTGTCCCAGGCACTCCCAGGTTCGAAAGCCGGGGACTAAATCTACCCCGTACAGTCGGTAGCAAGGGAAGCCAGGCAGAACACAGTACCTTAAGCGGAAAGGATCCTCCAGCGGTGGCAGTTGTTCCAGGCAGTGGCAGCAGGGCTCGACGTCGGTCAGGGGAGAAGAAGTTCTCGCTGAAGAGCAGAAGAAGAGGGTCGTTGCACTGCCCGGGAAGAAACCAGCCGCGGAGTCCTCCGGTTAAAGGGTTGGTGCCGACTTTCGCGGTATGGGGGTAAAGTGTGGTATTCCGGTTGCCGGGGTGCTTGGCACAGGCAAGGCGGCCACGAGATACCTCAAAGAACGGAAAGAAGGCGAAAACTGGTTGTCCCCACCAGTCAAGGGAAGGAGCCACTCCGTTAAGAGTTCTCCTCGGTCGTCGGGAAAAAGTGGTGAGACGGTTCAGCAGGGCTCCACCGGGTGGTGTCGTCGAAGCAGGTCGGCTCAGCTCTTCCCTCGTCGGATTCTTGGTCCTGTGGCGACTTCTGAAGTCCCAGTCCCCAAAGCCCTGCTTTTATGCAGCAAACCCCCATTCACCCAGCCTAGCTGTCACTCAACCATGCTAAGTGGTGAGCCGGGCGGCTCACCACTTGGGCCAATCAGGACGGAGTGCGACTTGAGTTACCAAGGTAACTCAGTCCAGGGTGCCTAAATCCCCCTCCACCCCTCCTAAGTACCCCAGACAGAGTGGCACCACTTTGGAGGGCTTCTGTGGAGAAGCCCGCCAAAAGTGGAACAAAGGGCTCCACTTTGGGTCAGAGTTACAGAGGCGAACACCAACGCCATTTTAGAATCAAGTTTTGGCAAAAAGTCCCAACCGGAGTTATAAAAATAAATATATAAACCGGTGGTATGTTTAAGGCTACCGTAAATAAATAATTAAATGTGTTAGCCTAAAACAATGGGAAATCCCATAGGGAAATATTCGCGGTCGAATATAAAAAGTAGTTTCCACTGCCACCAGCCAAAACTCGATCAGGGGGGACGGAGACGTGCCCCCTCGACTAACAGACCCTGGGGCAATCGAATTGCCCCAGCCAGTACGTCCACAATATGATGGTTTGTACTGGTTCTGTTCAGGATTCAAGACTAGCAAAGTCTTTGGTGACTTTACATGCCCTGGGAGACAGTAGTCAGTCCCAGGGTATGGAGTCTATGTTGGGGAGTCCCTAGGACACCCCTGGGTCACGGCACAGAGGGTGCTGTGTGACCCACATCACAAAAATACATGAGGCCCTGTTAGGCAGAAACCTGTGCAGTTCCCTTGGGGAACACTGCAAAAGATTTAAGACTACAGGTAGAGCAGTAAACCCCTTTGGTAGCAGTCTGTACCACCCAGATTTACCTGGTAGCTGTGGCTGAGCAGTCAGACTTCTCTCAAGAAGAGTTAGGCAGTATGTAAAGTATACACAATATGTACCAAAACACAATAGCACAAGCAAACACTGACCAGAGCTTGGTTTCAAAAGTATATAGTTATTTATTTAAAATACACATAAGTTAAAAACACTCTAGCAAACATATAGTAAAAACTTCAAACACAGTTATACTGAAAGTAGATTCAATCCTTTCTCCTATCTAGACAACTCTAGGTTAACACCACTTAATTAAAACAGAGGTGAGTGCTTAACGTTAGATGACACTCTAGTAGTTTCCAAGAAAGGGAGAGAAAAAGCAGAAATAGGTTAGACACACCACTCTAAGGTCCAGAACACTTGCAATAGGCTTAAAGAAGAATAAAGTCACAGGTGAGCAAAAGTCACTAGGCAGGGCCCACTCTTAGAGTAGCCGGAGCGAAAATGTGCCCAAGATCACACTGTTAGTTAGAGATTCAAAGTCTTGCAAAGAGTCAAAAAGAGTTTAGAGTGGCTCAGAAAGTTTAGCCAAAGTGTCCCAGGCACTCCCAGGTTCGAAAGCCGGGGACTAAATCTACCCCGTACAGTCGGTAGCAAGGGAAGCCAGGCGGAACACAGTACCTTAAGCGGAAAGGATCCTCCAGCGGGGGCAGTTGTTCCAGGCAGCGACAGCAAGGCTCGACGTCGGTCAGGGGAGAAGAATATCTCGCTGAAGAGCAGAAGAGAAAGGTCGTAGCACTGCCCGGGAAGAAACCAGCCGCGGAGTCCTCCGGTTAAAGGGTTGGTACCGACTTTCGCGGTATGGGGGTAAAGTGTGGTATTCCGGATGCCGGGGTGCTTGGCACAGGCAAGGCGGCCACGAGATACCTCAAAAGGACGGAAAGAAGGCGAAAACTGGTTGTCCCCACCAGTCAAGGGAAGGAGCCACTCCGTTAAGAGTTCTCCTCGGTCGTCGGGAAAAAGTGGTGAGACGGTTCAGCAGGGCTCCACCGGGTGGTGTCGTCGAAGCAGGTCGGCTCAGCTCTTCCCTCGTCGGATTCTTGGTCCTGTGGCGACTTCTGAAGTCCCAGTCCCCAAAGCCCTGCTTTTATGCAGCAAACCCCCATTCACCCAGCCTAGCTGTCACTCAAACATGCTAAGTGGTGAGCCGGGCGGCTCACCACTTGGGCCAATCAGGACGGAGTGCGACTTGAGTTACCAAGGTAACTCAGTCCAGGGTGCCTAAATCCCCCTCCACCCCTCCTAAGTACCCCAGACAGAGTGGCACCACTTTGGAGGGCTTCTGTGGAGAAGCCCGCCAAAAGTGGAACAAAGGGCTCCACTTTGGGTCAGAGTTACAGAGGCGAACACCAACGCCATTTTAGAATCAAGTTTTGGCAAAAAGTCCCAACCGGAGTTATAAAAATAAATATATAAACCGGCGGTATGTTTAAGGCTACCGTAAATAAATAATTAAATGTGTTAGCCTAAAACAATGGGAAATCCCATAGGGAAATATTCGCGGTCGAATATAAAAAGTAGTTTCCACTGCCACCAGCCAAAACTCGATCAGGGGGGACGGAGACGTGCCCCCTCGACTAACAGACCCTGGGGCAATCGAATTGCCCCAGCCAGTACGTCCACAATATGATGGTTTGTACTGGTTCTGTTCAGGATTCAAGACTAGCAAAGTCTTTGGTGACTTTACATGCCCTGGGAGACAGTAGTCAGTCCCAGGGTATGGAGTCTATGTTGGGGAGTCCCTAGGACACCCCTGGGTCACGGCACAGAGGGTGCTGTGTGACCCACATCACAAAAATACATGAGGCCCTATGGAGTAAAAGACCCCATAGCCCATTCAACACAAGGTTTAACCAAGAAAACACACTTCAACATGTCCAAGAGTGAGGGTAAAAGAGTCTCACTCTTGGCAGGAGAAAAAAATTAAACCCCAGAAATCCAGCAAAGCTGCTGGGGGACTCACTAGGTAGGGAAATTCAGCCTAAACAGAGAATTCTCCCTAACACTCGCCCCCCCCAGACTAAGGGACAGGAGGATTTAATCCACTCCTGGATGAACCTCATACCTCTAGTCGATGATATACATCCTAGAGAGTCCATCAGCATTTTGATGGTGACACCTTGACCTATGTTCAATGGAGAACTCAAAGGTTTTCTTTTGCAAGCTAACGGACCTACAGACCCTTTGAGGAACATCAGTCTTTTTGTTATAGGGGATCTGGTTGACCAGTCCCTCAGAAGTTGGTACAACTTCTGAACCTATGTTAGGCTTTTTCAAGGGGTCCTTATAAAGGATTCCCTTAGATCTAGAGGGGCCTCCAAGGTTCCTCACCACCTCTCTTGTGGGAGCAGGTTGGGTCTTAGGCCTCTTGGTTGGAGGGGTTGGGGTTAGGCAATGTACCTGCTTCCCCTTCCTCTTAGATCTACCCTTACCTATTTTAGGAGTTTCCCCCCTAATATTAGGATTTGAGTTGGGGTCTTCAGTAGAAGGTCCAACAGTCTGAAGGTTTTTGGCCTTAGACTTTTCTTTTCTGGTTTTCCACCAGCACTGAGAATTACCAGTTCTCTCAGGTCCAGATAGGGGCCTAGTTGGTCTATCCACCTCTTCCTCAGAAGCAGGGGGAGTCAGAGACTCTGAGACTAGGGGAACAATGATGGAGCTTGGTTGGGGCGCCCATGTTCCTAGCATACTATCCTGAAATGTGCCTGGGTTAGAGGTCAACTTACTAACACCAGGGCTTGTAGTGGGGTTCTCAGTAGAGGGTCCCACAGGCTTAGAAGGGTCCTTCAAGGTAGCCTGTCTAGCCAATTTGGTTAAGTTCTGCTTCTCCATACTGGGAGGCCTGGGGGTATGTGACACTACTCCTAGAGTTCTTAGGTCATTCCCTAACAGGACCTTCCCAGGTACCTCAGCCTGAACACTGACAGGGATCCTTACTGTCATGTTGTTGCATTGAATGAGGGCTGGTAGAATAGGAACCATTTGGACAGGGCCTCCAGACATCTTAGTGGGACCTTTGGGTGCTTTGGCCACATCCTCAGGTTGAAAGAAGCTTTCATCCACTACTGTTCTGCTGGCCCCAGTGTCTCTCCTGGCAGGAGTATCCTGGCCATTGACAAGAACACTGTCCACATAATACACCTTAGAGTTAACAGGTAGGGAGTTATACACAACCCTATTCTGGGGACTAACCAGACCCATAGGCTCTAAGTTTACAGTTGCTTGAAGACCCAAGGGTTCTTCAGCAAAGAGTTCAAAGTGGGCACTAGCCATCTGTACTTCATCCTCAGGAGTGAAGGCTAAGGAGACTGCGCTGATCCCTGCAGGTTTACCCTTGCACTTGGAATCTCCTTTGATATGGTCAGTACCCTGACAGACATAGCATTGTCCAAATGCTCTCTGGAAGGGTGGTTTGTTCTGACCTCCTTCTGGCTTGTGGCCAGAAGGTACAGTAGCCTGACTAGGTTTCCCATGTGGCTTACCCTGGTTATTGTGTGGTTTGGGGCCCTCTTTGGGATAGGAATTATTAGAATTCTCTTTGGAGTCCTTTTTAGACTGTTTCTCCCCATCCTTCTTCTGAGTTACCCCAGAATCCTTGTGAGTGGCCCTGTTGGCAACCCACAAGTCAGCAGCCTTAGCTAGTTTCCTAGGATCTAATTCCTGTGAATCAGCCAAGTGCTGTCTGAGCTCAGGAGAGCAGGCATCATAAATAGTCTCCAACATAAACAAATTCTTCATACCTTCATAAGTGTTCACCTTGTAACCCTTAATCCATCCCTCTAAGTTTTTCAAACATTCACTCACCCAGGTAGCCCAAGGGGTACCATCATGCTTTTTGAGGTTCCTAAACCTCTTAAGATACTGGGAAGGGGTCTTCCCAAACCTAGCTATCAAAGCTAGTTTCACACATTCATAGTCCTTCCTATCCTCCTCCCCCATCTCCATTACCACATCAGTTGCAACCGGGGGGAGCCTAGAGAACAACCAGGTGAGTAAGTCATTTCCTGTGATGTTCTGGAGCCCATGATTATATTCAAACAGAGACAACCAATCCAACACATCCAACTTGGGCTCATACATACCAACCAATTCTTTAGGCATCCGGGGTCTTTTAGGACTGGAACTTCTAGAGGAGCCAGAGAGAGAAACATTCTCAACAGATAATTTCTTCATTTCTAAGTCATACTTGAGCTCCATTTCCCTTAGCCTTAGTTCTTTGTCAGTTTGAGCATTAAGTTTCTTATACTCCAATTCTAGCTTCATTTTCTCCAGTTCAAAGTACTGAGGACTAAATGTGGGACCTGGTAAAGGTCCAGTAGGCACAGCAGGTAGAGCAGGCAGAGGCCTAGGGGGGACAGTTACAACAGCCTCACCCTCCTCTCCTGACTCTTCCTCAGAATCATCAACATTTTGCTCCATGTTAATTTCAACACTGTCATCTACAGTTGCTGGAGTGGTAGGTTCCTCTGACCCATCACCCAGACTTTGGTTAGCTAACAATCTTTCAATCAGCTCCATTTTCTTGCCCTTAGTCAGGAGATCCTTATGTTTACAGAGCACTCTTAAACAATCAGCAGTTTTGGCTGCAAGGGACTCTTGACTATAGCTTTCTATAACTGACATGTTAGAGGTTTTACTTTTTCAGTGCTAAGCTTTGTGGTTAGTTGCACTAAGGTATCTAAAGCACAATAAAATGTATACTCAATACAAATCCCACCGCTGTACACCAGTGTTAGGCAGAAACCTGTGCAGTTCCCTTGGGGAACACTGCAAAAGATTTAAGACTACAGGTAGAGCAGTAAACCCCTTTGGTAGCAGTCTGTACCACCCAGATTTACCTGGTAGCTGTGGCTGAGCAGTCAGACTTCTCTCAAGAAGAGTTAGGCAGTATGTAAAGTATACACAATATGTACCAAAACACAATAGCACAAGCAAACACTGACCAGAGCTTGGTTTCAAAAGTATATAGTTATTTATTTAAAATACACATAAGTTAAAAACACTCTAGCAAACATATAGTAAAAACTTCAAACACAGTTATACTGAAAGTAGATTCAATCCTTTCTCCTATCTAGACAACTCTAGGTTAACACCACTTAATTAAAACAGAGGTGAGTGCTTAACGTTAGATGACACTCTAGTAGTTTCCAAGAAAGGGAGAGAAAAAGCAGAAATAGGTTAGACACACCACTCTAAGGTCCAGAACACTTGCAATAGGCTTAAAGAAGAATAAAGTCACAGGTGAGCAAAAGTCACTAGGCAGGGCCCACTCTTAGAGTAGCCGGAGCGAAAATGTGCCCAAGATCACACTGTTAGTTAGAGATTCAAAGTCTTGCAAAGAGTCAAAAAGAGTTTAGAGTGGCTCAGAAAGTTTAGCCAAAGTGTCCCAGGCACTCCCAGGTTCGAAAGCCGGGGACTAAATCTACCCCGTACAGTCGGTAGCAAGGGAAGCCAGGCGGAACACAGTACCTTAAGCGGAAAGGATCCTCCAGCGGGGGCAGTTGTTCCAGGCAGCGACAGCAAGGCTCGACGTCGGTCAGGGGAGAAGAATATCTCGCTGAAGAGCAGAAGAGAAAGGTCGTAGCACTGCCCGGGAAGAAACCAGCCGCGGAGTCCTCCGGTTAAAGGGTTGGTACCGACTTTCGCGGTATGGGGGTAAAGTGTGGTATTCCGGATGCCGGGGTGCTTGGCACAGGCAAGGCGGCCACGAGATACCTCAAAAGGACGGAAAGAAGGCGAAAACTGGTTGTCCCCACCAGTCAAGGGAAGGAGCCACTCCGTTAAGAGTTCTCCTCGGTCGTCGGGAAAAAGTGGTGAGACGGTTCAGCAGGGCTCCACCGGGTGGTGTCGTCGAAGCAGGTCGGCTCAGCTCTTCCCTCGTCGGATTCTTGGTCCTGTGGCGACTTCTGAAGTCCCAGTCCCCAAAGCCCTGCTTTTATGCAGCAAACCCCCATTCACCCAGCCTAGCTGTCACTCAAACATGCTAAGTGGTGAGCCGGGCGGCTCACCACTTGGGCCAATCAGGACGGAGTGCGACTTGAGTTACCAAGGTAACTCAGTCCAGGGTGCCTAAATCCCCCTCCACCCCTCCTAAGTACCCCAGACAGAGTGGCACCACTTTGGAGGGCTTCTGTGGAGAAGCCCGCCAAAAGTGGAACAAAGGGCTCCACTTTGGGTCAGAGTTACAGAGGCGAACACCAACGCCATTTTAGAATCAAGTTTTGGCAAAAAGTCCCAACCGGAGTTATAAAAATAAATATATAAACCGGCGGTATGTTTAAGGCTACCGTAAATAAATAATTAAATGTGTTAGCCTAAAACAATGGGAAATCCCATAGGGAAATATTCGCGGTCGAATATAAAAAGTAGTTTCCACTGCCACCAGCCAAAACTCGATCAGGGGGGACGGAGACGTGCCCCCTCGACTAACAGACCCTGGGGCAATCGAATTGCCCCAGCCAGTACGTCCACAATATGATGGTTTGTACTGGTTCTGTTCAGGATTCAAGACTAGCAAAGTCTTTGGTGACTTTACATGCCCTGGGAGACAGTAGTCAGTCCCAGGGTATGGAGTCTATGTTGGGGAGTCCCTAGGACACCCCTGGGTCACGGCACAGAGGGTGCTGTGTGACCCACATCACAAAAATACATGAGGCCCTATGGAGTAAAAGACCCCATAGCCCATTCAACACAAGGTTTAACCAAGAAAACACACTTCAACATGTCCAAGAGTGAGGGTAAAAGAGTCTCACTCTTGGCAGGAGAAAAAAATTAAACCCCAGAAATCCAGCAAAGCTGCTGGGGGACTCACTAGGTAGGGAAATTCAGCCTAAACAGAGAATTCTCCCTAACAGGCCCTATGGAGTAAGAGACCCCATAGCCCATTCAACACAAGGTTTAACCAAGAAAACACACTTCAACATGTCCAAGAGTGAGGGTAAAAGAGTCTCACTCTTGGCAGGAGAAAAAAATTAAACCCCAGAAATCCAGCAAAGCTGCTGGGGGACTCACTAGGTAGGGAAATTCAGCCTAAACAGAGAATTCTCCCTAACACAGATCATTAGCTGGACGGATAGCCACATGGATTGTTGTATGCACGATGGATGAGTCCCTGAATGGACAGATCATTGGCTGAACGGATAGCCAGATGGACTGTTGTATGCACGATGGATGAGTCCTTGAATTGACAGATCATTGGCTGAACGGATAGCCAGATGGACTGTTGTATGCACGATGGATGAGCCCTTGAATAGACAGATCATTGGCTGAACGGGTAGCCAGATGGATTGTTGTATGCATGATGGATGAGTCCTTGAATGGACGGCTCTTTGGCTGAACGGATAGCCAAATGGATTGTTGTATGCACGATGGATGAGTCCTTGAATTGACAGATCATTGGCTGAACGGATAGCCAGATGGGCTGTTTAAGCACGATGGATGAGTCCTTGAATGGACAGATCATTGGCTGAATGGATAGCCAGATGGATTGTTGTATGCACGATGGATGAGTCCTTGAATGGACGGCTCATTGGCTGAACGGATAGCCAGATGGACTGTTGTATGCACGATGGATGAGTCCTTGAATTGACAGATCATTGGCTGAACGGATAGCCAGATGGACTGTTGTATGCACGATGGATGAGTCCTTGAATTGACAGATCATTGGCTGAACGGATAGCCAGATGGACTGTTGTATGCACGATGGATGAGTCCTTGAATGGACAGATCATTGGCTGAACGGATAGCCAGATGGACTGTTGTATGCACGATGGATGAGTCCTTGAATGGACAGATCATTGCCTGAACGGATAGCCAGATGGATTGTTGTATGCGTGATGGATGAGTCCTTGAATGGACAGACCATTGGCTGAACGGATGGCCAGATAGATGCTTGTTTGCGTGATGGATTTGTACTTGAATGGACAGATCATTGTCTGAATGGATAGCCAGATGGATTGTTGTATGCGTGATGGATGAGTCCTTGAATGGACAGACCATTGGCTGAACGGATGGCCAGATGGATGCTTGTATGCGTGATGGATGTGTCCTTGAATGGACAGATCATTGTCTGAATGGATAGCCAGATGGATTGTTGTATGCGTGATGGATGAGTCCTTGAATGGACAGACCATTGGCTGAACGGATGGCCAGATGGATGGTTGTATGCATGATGGATGAGTCCTTGAATTGACAGATCATTGGCTGAACGGATAGCCAGATGGGCTGTTTAAGCACGATGGATGAGTCCTTGAATGGACAGATCATTGGCTGAACGGATAGCCAGATGGATTGTTGTTTGCACGATGGATGAGTCCTTGAATGGACGGCTCATTGGCTGAACGGATAGCCAGATGGACTGTTGTATGCACGATGGATGAGTCCTTGAATTGACAGATCATTGGCTGAACGGATAGCCAGATGGACTGTTGTATGCACGATGGATGAGTCCTTGAATTGACAGATCATTGGCTGAACGGATAGCCAGATGGACTGTTGTATGCACGATGGATGAGTCCTTGAATGGACAGATCATTGGCTGAACGGATAGCCAGATGGACTGTTGTATGCACGATGGATGAGTCCTTGAATGGACAGATCATTGTCTGAACGGATAGCCAGATGGATTGTTGTATGCGTGATGGATGAGTCCTTGAATGGACAGACCATTGGCTGAACGGATGGCCAGATAAATGCTTGTATGCGTGATGGATGTGTCCTTGAATGGACAGATTATTGTCTGAACGGATAGCCAGATGGATTGTTGTATGCCTGATGGATGAGTCCTTGAATGGACAGACATTGGCTGAACGGATGGCCAGATGGATAGTTGTATGCATGATGGATGTGTCCTTGAATGAACAGACCATTGGCTGAACGGATAGCCAGATGGACTGTTGTATGCACGATGGATGAGTCCTTGAATTGACAGATCATGGGTTGAACGGATAGCCAGGTGGACTGTTGTATGCACGATGGATGAGTCCTTGAATGGACAGATCATTGGCTGAACGGATAGCCAGATGGACTGTTGTATGCACGATGGATGAGTCCTTGAATGGACAGTTCGTTGTCTGAACGGATAGCCAGATGGATTGTTGTATGCGTGATGGATGAGTCCTTGAATGGACAGACCATT
Source organism: Ambystoma mexicanum (assembly GCF_040938575.1). NCBI lineage: Eukaryota > Metazoa > Chordata > Amphibia > Caudata > Ambystomatidae > Ambystoma > Ambystoma mexicanum. Next base: position 6,534,570 of record NC_090938.1, read on the forward strand.
GGCTGAACGGATTGGCAGATGGATGGTTGTATGCATGATGGATGTGTCCTTGAATTGACAGATCATTGGCTGAACGGATAGCCAGATGGACTGTTGTATGCACGATGGATGAGTTCTTGAATAGACAGATCATTGGCTGAACGGATAGCCAGATGGTTTGTTGTATGCATGATGGATGAGTCCTTGAATGGACGGCTCTTTGGCTGAACGGATAGCCAGATGGATTGTTGTATGCATGATGGATGAGTCCTTGAATGGACAGATCATTGTCTGAACGGATAGCCAGATGGATTGTTGTATGCGTGCTGGATGAGTCCTTGAATGGATAGATCATTGTCTGAATGGATAGCCAGATGGATTCTTGCCTGCACGATGGATGAGTCCTTGAATGGACAGATCATTGGCTGAACGGATAGCCAGATGGATGGTTGTATGCACGATGGATGAGTCCTTGAATTGACAGATCATTGGCTGAACGGATAGCCAGATGGACTGTTGTATGCACGATGGATGAGTCCTTGAATTGACAGATCATTGGCTGAACGGATAGCCAGATGGATTGTTGTATGCGTGATGGATGAGTCCTTGAATGGACAGATCATTGGCTGAACGGATAGCCAGATGGACTGTTGTATGCACGATGGATGAGCCCTTGAATGGACAGATCATTGTTTGAATGGATAGCCAGATGGATTCTTGCATGCACGATGGATGAGTCCTTGAATGGACAGATCATTGGCTGAACGGATAGCCAGATGGATGGTTGTATGCACGATGGATGAGTCCTTGAATTGACAGATCATTGGCTGAACGGATAGCCAGATGGACTGTTGTATGCACGATGGATGAGTCCTTGAATTGACAGATCATTGGCTGAACGGATAGCCAGATGGATTGTTGTATGCGTGATGGATGAGTCCTTGAATGGACAGATCATTGGCTGAACGGATAGCCAGATGGACTGTTGTATGCACGATGGATGAGTCCTTGAATGGACAGATCATTGGCTGAACAGATAGCAGGATTGATTCTTGTGTGCACGATGGATGAGCCCTTGAATGGACAGATCACTGGCCGAACGGATAGCCAGATGGACTGTTGTATGCACGATGGATGAGTCCTTGAAATGACAGATCATTGGCTGAACGGATAGCCAGATGGACTGTTGTATGCACGATGGATGAGTCCTTCAATTGACAGATCATTGGCTGAACGGATAGCCAGATGGACTGTTGTATGCATGATGGATGAGTCCTTGAATGGACAGATCATTGGCTGAACGGATAGCCAGATGGACTGTTGTATGCACGATGGATGAGTCCTTGAATTGACAGATCATTGGCTGAACGGATAGCCAGATGGACTGTTGTATGCATGATGGATGAGTCCTTGAATGGACAGATCATTGGCTGAACGGATAGCCAGATGGACTGTTGTATGCACGATGGATGAGTCCTTGAATGGATCATTGTCTGAACGGATAGCCAGATGGATTGTTGTATGCGTGATGGATGAGTCCTTGAATGGACAGACCATTGGCTGAACGGATTGGCAGATGGATGGTTGTATGCATGATGGATGTGTCCTTGAATGGACAGGTCATTGGCTGGACGGATAGCCAGATGGATTGCTGTATGCGTGATGTATGACTCCTTGAATGGACAGATCATTAGCTGGACGGATAGCCAGATGGATTGTTGTATGCACGATGGATGAGTCTTTGAATTGACAGATCATTGGCTGAACGGATAGCCAGATGGACTGTTGTATGCACGATGGATGAGTCCTTGAATAGACAGATCATTGGCTGAACGGATAGCAAGATGGATTGTTGTATGCATGATGGATGAGTCCTTGAATGGACGGCTCTTTGGCTGAACGGATAGCCAGATGGATTGTTGTATGCACGATGGATGAGTCCTTGAATTGACAGATCATTGGCTGAACGGATAGCCAGATGGACTGTTTATGCACGATGGATGAGTCCTTGAATGGACAGATCATTGGCTGAACGGATAGCCAGATGGATTGTTGTATGCACGATGGATGAGTCCTTGAATGGACGGCTCATTGGCTGAACGGATAGTCAGATGGATTGTTGTATGCACGATGGATGAGTGCTTGAATTGACAGATCATTGGCTGAACGGATAGCCAGATGGACTGTTTTATGCACGATGGATGAGTCCTTGAATTGACAGATCATTGGCTGAACGGATAGCCAGATGGACTGTTGTATGCACGATGGATGAGTCCTTGAATTGACAGATCATTGGCTGAACGGATAGCCAGATGGACTGTTGTATGCACGATGGATGAGTCCTTGACTGGACAGATCATTGGCTGAACGGATAGCCCGATGGACTGTTGTATGCACGATGGATGAGTCCTTGAATGGACAGATCATTGTCTGAACGGATAGCTAGATGAATTGTTGTATGCGTGATGGATGAGTCCTTGAATGGACAGACCATTGGCTGAACGGATGGCCAGATGGATGGTTGTATGCAAGATGGATGTGTCATTGAATGGACAGACCATTGGCTGAACTGATAGCCAGATGGACTGTTATATGCACAATGGATGAGTCCTTGAATTGACAGATCATGGGCTGAACGGATAGCCAGATGGACTGTTGTATGCACGATGGATGAGTCCTTGAATGGACAGATCATTGGCTGAACGGATAGCCAGATGGACTGTTGTATGCACGATGGATGAGTCCTTGAATGGACAGACCATTGGCTGAACGGATTGGCAGATGGATGGTTGTATGCATGATGGATGTGTCCTTAAATTGACAGATCATTGGCTGAACGGATAGCCAGATGGACTGTTGTATGCACGATGGATGAGTCCTTGAATAGACAGATCATTGGCTGAACGGATAGCCAGATGGATTGTTGTATGCATGATGGATGAGTCCTTGAATGGACAGCTCTTTGGCTGAACGGATAGCCAGATGGATTGTTGTATGCATGATGGATGAGTCCTTGATGGACGGCTCATTGGCTGAACGGATAGCCAGATGGATTGTTGTATGCATGATGGATGAGTCCTTGAATGGACAGATCATTGGCTGAACGGATAGCCAGATGGACTGTTGTATGCACGATGGATGAGTCCTTGAATGGACAGATCATTGTCTGAATGGATAGCCAGATGGATTCTTGCATGCACGATGGATGAGTCCTTGAATGGACAGATCATTGGCTGAACGGATAGCCAGATGGATGGTTGTATGCACGATGGATGAGTCCTTGAATTGACAGATCATTGGCTGAATGGATAGCCAGATGGACTGTTGTATGCACGATGGATGAGTCCTTGAATTGACAGATCATTGGCTGAACGGATAGCCAGATTGATTGTTGTATGCGTGATGGATGAGTCCTTGAATGGACAGATCATTGGCTGAACGGATCGCCAGATGGACTGTTGTATGCACGATGGATGAGTCCTTGAATGGACAGATCATTGGCTGAACAGATAGCAGGATTGATTCTTGTGTGCACGATGGATGAGCCCTTGAATGGACAGATCATTGGCCGAACGGATAGCCAGATGGACTGTTGTATGCACGATGGATGAGTCCTTGAATGGACAGATCATTGGCTGAACGGATAGCCAGATGGACTGTTGTATGCACGATGGATGAGTCCTTGAATTGACAGATCATTGGCTGAACGGATAGCCAGATGGACTGTTGTATGCACGATGGATGATTCCTTGAATGGACAGATCATTGGCTGAACGGATAGCCAGATGGACTGTTGTATGCACGATGGATGAGTCCTTGAATGGACAGATCATTGTCTGAACGGATAGCCAGATGGATTGTTGTATGCGTGATGGATGAGTCCTTGAATGGACAGACCATTGGCTGAAAGGATTGGCAGATGGATGGTTGTATGCATGATGGATGTGTCCTTGAATGGACAGGTCATTGGCTGGACGGATAGCCAGATGGATTGCTGTATGCGTGATGGATGACTCCTTGAATGGACAGATCATTAGCTGGACGGAGAGCCAGATGGATTGTTGTATGCATGATGGATGAGTCCTTGAATGGACAGATCATTGGCTGAACGGATAGCCAGATGGACTGTTGTATGCACAATGGATGAGTCCTTGAATTGACAGATCATTGGCTGAACGGATAGCCAGATGGACTGTTGTATGCACGATAGATGAGTCCTTGAATGGACAGATCATTGGCTGTACGGATAGCCAGATGGACTGTTGTATGCACGATGGATGAGTCCTTGAATGGACAGACCATTGGCTGAACGGATTGGCAGATGGATGGTTGTATGCACAATGGATGTGTCCTTGAATTGACAGATCATTGGCTGAACGGATAGCCAGATGGACTGTTGTATGCACGATGGATGAGTCCTTGAATAGACAGATCATTGGCTGAACGGATAGCCAGATGGATTGTTGTATGCATGATGGATGAGTCCTTGAATGGACGGCTCTTTGGCTGAACGGATAGCCAGATGGATTGTTGTATGCATGATGGATGAGTCCTTGATGGACGGCTCTTTGGCTGAACGGATAGCCAGATGGATTGTTGTATGCACGATGGATGAGTCCTTGAATGGACAGATCATTGGCTGAACGGATAGCCAGATGGACTGTTGTATGCACGATGGATGAGTCCTTGAATGGACAGATCATTGTCTGAATGGATAGCCAGATGGATTCTTGCATGCACGATGGATGAGTCCTTGAATGGACAGATCATTGGCTGAACGGATAGCCAGATGGATGGTTGTATGCACGATGGATGAGTCCTTGAATTGACGGATCATTGGCTGAACGGATAGCCAGATGGACTGTTGTATGCACGATGGATGAGTCCTTGAATTGACAGATCATTGGCTGAACGGATAGCCAGATGGATTGTTGTATGCGTGATGGATGAGTCCTTGAATGGACAGATCATTGGCTGAACGGATAGCCAGATGGACTGTTGTATGCACGATGGATGAGTCCTTGAATGGACAGATCATTGGCTGAACAGATAGCAGGATTGATTCTTGTGTGCACGATGGATGAGCCCTTGAATGGACAGATCATTGGCCGAACGGATAGCCAGATGGACTGTTGTATGCACGATGGATGAGTCCTTGAATTGACAGATCATTGGCTGAACGGATAGCCAGATGGACTGTTGTATGCACGATGGATGAGTCCTTGAATTGACAGATCATTGGCTGAACGGATAGCCAGATGGACTGTTGTATGCATGATGGATGAGTCCTTGAATGGACAGATCATTGGCTGAACGGATAGCCAGATGGACTGTTGTATGCACGATGGATGAGTCCTTGAATGGACAGATGATTGTCTGAACGGATAGCCAGATGGATTGTTGTATGCGTGATGGATGAGTCCTTGAATGGACAGACCATTGGCTGAACGGATTGGCAGATGGATGGTTGTATGCATGATGGATGTGTCCTTGAATGGACAGGTCATTGGCTGGACGGATAGCCAGATGGATTGCTGTATGCGTGATGGATGACTCCTTGAATGGACAGATCATTAGCTGGACGGATAGCCAGATGGATTGTTGTATGCACGATGGATGAGTCCTTGAATGGACAGATCATTGGCTGAACGGATAGCCAGATGGACTGTTGTATGCACAATGGATGAGTCCTTGAATTGACAGATCATTGGCTGAACGGATAGGCAGATGGACTGTTGTATGCACGATGGATGAGTCCTTGAATAGACAGATCATTGGCTGAACTGATAGCCAGATGGATTGTTGTATGCATGATGGATGAGTCCTTGAATGGACGGCTCTTTGGCTGAACGGATAGCCAGATGTATTGTTGTATGCACGATGGATGAGTCCTTGAATTGACAGATCATTGGCTGAACGGATAGCCAGATGGACTGTTTATGCACGATGGATGAGTCCTTGAATGGACAGATAATTGGCTGAACGGATAGCCAGATGGATTGTTGTATGCACGATGGATGAGTCCTTGAATGGACGGCTCATTGGCTGAACGGATAGCCAGATGGATTGTTGTATGCACGATGGATGAGTGCTTGAATTGACAGATCATTGGCTGAACAGATAGCCAGATGGACTGTTGTATGCACGATGGATGAGTCCTTGAATTGACAGATCATTGGCTGAACGGATAGCCAGATGGACTGTTGTATGCACGATGGATGAGTCTTTGAATTGACAGATCATTGGCTGAACGGATAGCCAGATGAACTGTTGTATGCACGATGGATGAGTCCTTGAATGGACAGATCATTGGCTGAACGGATAGCCAGATGGACTGTTGTATGCACGATGGATGAGTCCTTGAATGGACAGATCATTGTCTGAACGGATAGCCAGATGGATTGTTGTATGCGTGATGGATGAGTCCTTGAATGGACAGACCATTGGCTGAACGGATGGCGAGATGGATGGTTGTATGCGTGATGGATGTGTCCTTGAATGGACAGATCATTGTCTGAACGGATAGCCAGATGGATTGTTGTATGCGTGATGGATGAGTCCTTGAATGGACAGACCATTGGCTGAACGGATGGCCAGATGGATGGTTGTATGCATGATGGATGTGTCCTTGAATGGACAGACCATTGGCTGAACGGATAGCCAGATGGACTGTTGTATGCACGATGGATGAGTCCTTGAATTGACAGATCATGGGCTGAACAGATAGCCAGATGGACTGTTGTATGCACGATGGATGAGTCCTTGAATGGACAGATCATTGGCTGAACGGATAGCCAGATGGACTGTTGTATGCACGATGGATGACTCCTTGAATTTACAGACCATTGGCTGAACGGATTGGCAGATGGATGGTTGTATGCATGATGGATGTGTCCTTGAATTGACAGATCATTGGCTGAACGGATAGCCAGATGGACTGTTGTATGCACGATGGATGAGTCCTTGAATAGACAGATCATTGGCTGAACGGATAGCCAGATGGATTGTTGTATGCATGATGGATGAGTCCTTGAATGGACGGCTCTTTGGCTGAACGGATAGCCAGATGGATTGTTGTATGCATGATGGATTAGTCCTTGATGGACGGCTCATTGGCTGAACGGATAGCCAGATGGATTGTTGTATGCATGATGGATGAGTCCTTGAATAGACGGCTCTTTGGCTGAACGGATAGCCAGATGGATTGTTGTATGCACGATGGATGAGTCCTTGAATTGACAGATCATTGGCTGAAAGGATAGCCAGATGGACTGTTTATGCACGATGGATGAGTCCTTGAATGGACAGATCATTGGCTGAACGGATAGCCAGATGGATTGTTGTATGCACGATGGATGAGTCCTTATATGGACGGCTCATTGGCTGAACGGATAGCCAGATGGATTGTTGTATGCACGATGGATGAGTCCTTGAATTGACAGATCATTGGCTGAACGGATAGCCAGATGGACTGTTGTATGCACGATGGATGAGTCCTTGAATTGACAGATCATTGGCTGAACGGATAGCCAGATGGACTGTTGTATGCACGATGGATGAGTCCTTGAATTGACAGATCATTGGCTGAACGGAGAGCCAGATGGACTGTTGTATGCACGATGGATGAGTCCTTGAATGGACAGATCATTGTCTGAACAGATAGCCAGATGGATTGTTGTATGCGTGATGGATGAGTCCTTGTATGGACAGACCATTGGCTGAACGGATGGCCAGATGGATGGTTGTATGCGTGATGGATGTTTCCTTGAATGGACAGATCATTGTCTGAACGGATAGCCAGATGGATTGTTGTATGCGTGATGGATGAGTCCTTGAATGGACAGACCATTGGCTGAACGGATGGCCAGATGGATGGTTGTATGCATGATGGATGTGTCCTTGAATGGACAGACCATTGGCTGAACGGATAGCCAGATGGACTGTTGTATGCACGATGGATGAGTCCTTGAATTGACAGATCATTGGCTGAACGGATAGCCAGATGGACTGTTGTATGCACGATGGATGAGTCCTTGAATGGACAGATCATTGGCTGAACGGATAGCCAGATGGACTGTTGTATGCACGATGGATGAGTCCTTGAATGGACAGATCGTTGTCTGAACGGATAGCCAGATGGATTGTTGTATGCTTGATGGATGAGTCCTTGAATGGACAGACCATTGGCTGAACGGATTGGCAGATGGATGGTTGTATGCATGGTGGATGTGTCCTTGAATTGACAGATCATTGGCTGAACGGATAGCCAGATGGACTGTTGTATGCACAATGGATGAGTCCTTGAATTGACAGATCATTGGCTGAACTGATAGCCAGATGGACTGTTGTATGCACGATGGATGAGTCCTTGAATGGACAGATCATTGGCTGAACGGATAGCCAGATGGACTGTTGTATGCACGATGGATGATTCCTTGAATGGACAGATCGTTGTCTGAACGGATAGCCAGATGGATTGTTGTATGCGTGATGGATGAGTCCTTGAATGGACAGACCATTGGCTGAACGGATTGGCAGATGGATTGTTGTATGCATGATGGATGTGCCCTTGAATGGACAGGTCATTGGCTGGATGGATAGCCAGATGGATTGCTGTATGCGTGATGGATGACTCCTTGAATGGACAGATCATTAGCTGGACGGATAGCCAGATGGATTGTTGTATGCACGATGGATGAGTCCTTGAATGGACAGATCATTGGCTGAACGGATAGCCAGATGGACTGTTGTATGCACGATGGATGAGTCCTTGAATTGACAGATCATTGGCTGAACGGATAGCCAGATGGATTGTTGTATGCGTGATGGATGAGTCCTTGAATGGACAGATCATTGGCTGAACGGATAGCCAGATGGACTGTTGTATGCACGATGGATGAGTCCTTGAATGGACAGATCATTGGCTGAACAGATAGCAGGATTGATTCTTGTGTGCACGATGGATGAGCCCTTGAATGGACAGATCATTGGCCGAACGGATAGCCAGATGGACTGTTGTATGCACGATGGATGAGTCCTTGAATTGACAGATCATTGGCTGAACGGATAGCCAGATGGACTGTTGTATGCACGATGGATGAGTCCTTGAATTGACAGATCATTGGCTGAACGGATAGCCAGATGGACTGTTGTATGCATGATGGATGAGTCCTTGAATGGACAGATCATTGGCTGAACGGATAGCCAGATGGACTGTTGTATGCACGATGGATGAGTCCTTGAATGGACAGATCATTGTCTGAACGGATAGCCAGATGGATTGTTGTATGCGTGATGGATGAGTCCTTGAATGGACAGACCATTGGCTGAACGGATTGGCAGATGGATGGTTGTATGCATGATGGATGTGTCCTTGAATGGACAGGTCATTGGCTGGACGGATAGCCAGATGGATTGCTGTATGCGTGATGGATGACTCCTTGAATGGACAGATCATTAGCTGGATGGATAGCCAGATGGATTGTTGTATGCACGATGGATGAGTCCTTGAATAGACAGATCATTGGCTGAACGGATAGCCAGATGAATTGTTGTATGCATGATGGATGAGTCCTTGAATGGACGGCTCTTTGGCTGAACGGATAGCCAGATGGATTGTTGTATGCACGATGGATGAGTCCTTGAATTGACAGATCATTGGCTGAACGGATAGCCAGATGGACTGTTGTATGCACGATGGATGAGTCCTTGAATGGACAGATAATTGGCTGAACGGATAGCCAGATGGACTGTTGTATGCACGATGGATGAGTCCTTGAATGGACAGATCATTGTCTGAACGGATACCCAGATGAATTGTTGTATGCGTGATGGATGAGTCCTTGAATGGACAGACCATTGGATGAACGGATGGCGAGATGGATGGTTGTATGCGTGATGGATGTGTCCTTGAATGGACAGATCATTGTCTGAACGGATAGCCAGATGGATTGTTGTATGCGTGATGGATGAGTCCTTGAATGGACAGACCATTGGCTGAACGGATGGCCAGATGGATGGTTGTATGCATGATGGATGTGTCCTTGAATGGACAGACCATTGGCTGAACGGATAGCCAGATGGACTGTTGTATGCACGATGGATGAGTCCTTGAATTGACAGATCATGGGCTGAACAGATAGCCAGATGGACTGTTGTATGCACGATGGATGAGTCCTTGAATGGACAGATCATTGGCTGAACGGATAGCCAGATGGACTGTTGTATGCACGATGGATGAGTCCTTGAATGGACAGACCATTGGCTGAACGGATTGGCAGATGGATGGTTGTATGCATGATGGATGTGTCCTTGAATTGACAGATCATTGGCTGAACGGATAGCCAGATGGACTGTTGTATGCACGATGGATGAGTCCTTGAATAGACAGATCATTGGCTGAACGGATAGCCAGATGGATTGTTGTATGCATGATGGATGAGTCCTTGAATGGACGGCTCTTTGGCTGAACGGATAGCCAGATGGATTGTTATATGCATGATGGATGAGTCCTTGATGGACGGCTCATTGGCTGAACGGATAGCCAGATGGATTGTTGTATGCATGATGGATGAGTCCTTGAATAGACGGCTCTTTGGCTGAACGGATAGCCAGATGGATTGTTGTATGCACGATGGATGAGTCCTTGAATTGACAGATCATTGGCTGAACGGATAGCCAGATGGACTGTTGTATGCACGATGGATGAGTCCTTGAATGGACAGATCGTTGTCTGAACGGATAGCCAGATGGATTGTTGTATGCGTGATGGATGAGTCCTTGAATGGACAGACCATTGGCTGAACGGATTGGCAGATGGATGGTTGTATGCATGATGGATGTGTCCTTGAATTGACAGATCGTTGTCTGAACGGATAGCCAGATGGACTGTTGTATGCACGATGGATGAGTCCTTGAATTGACAGATCATTGGCTGAACGGATAGCCAGATGGACTGTTGTATGCACGATGGATGAGTCCTTGAATTGACAGATCATTGGCTGAACGGATAGCCAGATGGACTTTTGTATGCACGATGGATGAGTCCTTGAATGGACAGATCATTGGATGAACGGATAGCCAGATGGACTGTTGTATGCACGATGGATGAGTCCTTGAATGGACAGATCATTGTCTGAACAGATAGCCAGATGGATTGTTGTATGCGTGATGGATGAGTCCTTGAATGGACAGACCATTGGCTGAACGGATGGCCAGATGGATGGTTGTATGCGTGATGGATGTTTCCTTGAATGGACAGATCATTGTCTGAACGGATAGCCAGATGATTTGTTGTATGCGTGATGGATGAGTCCTTGATGGACGGCTCATTGGCTGAACGGATAGCCAGATGGATTGTTGTATGCATGATGGATGAGTCCTTGAATAGACGGCTCTTTGGCTGAACGGATAGCCATATGGATTGTTGTATGCATGATGGATGAGTCCTTGATGGACGGCTCATTGGCTGAACGGATAGCCAGATGGATTGTTGTATGCATGATGGATGAGTCCTTGAATAGACGGCTCTTTGGCTGAACGGATAGCCAGATGGATTGTTGTATGCACGATGGATGAGTCCTTGAATTGACAGATCATTGGCTGAACGGATAGCCAGATGGACTGTTTATGCACGATGGATGAGTCCTTGAATGGACAGATCATTGGCTGAACGGATAGCCAGATGGATTGTTGTATGCACGATGGATGAGTCCTTGAATGGACAGCTCATTGGCTGAACGGATAGCCAGATGGATTGTTGTATGCACGATGGATGAGTGCTTGAATTGACAGATCATTGGCTGAACGGATAGCCAGATGGACTGTTGTATGCACGATGGATGAGTCCTTGAATTGACAGATCATTGGCTGAACGGATAGCCAGATGGATTGTTGTATGCACGATGGATGAGTGCTTGAATTGACAGATCATTGGCTGAACGGATAGCCAGATGGACTGTTGTATGCACGATGGATGAGTCCTTGAATTGACAGATCATTGGCTGAACGGATAGCCAGATGGACTGTTGTATGCACGATGGATGAGTCCTTGAATTGACAGATCATTGGCTGAACGGATAGCCAGATGGACTGTTGTATGCACGATGGATGAGTCCTTGAATGGACAGATAATTGGCTGAACGGATAGCCAGATGGACTGTTGTATGCACGATGGATGAGTCCTTGAATGGACAGATCATTGTCTGAACGGATACCCAGATGAATTGTTGTATGCGTGATGGATGAGTCCTTGAATGGACAGACTATTGGCTGAACGGATGGCGAGATGGATGGTTGTATGCGTGATGGATGTGTCCTTGAATGGACAGATCATTGTCTGAACGGATAGCCAGATGGATTGTTGTATGCGTGATGGATGAGTCCTTGAATTGACAGACCATTGGCTGAACGGATGGCCAGATGGATGGTTGTATGCATGATGGATGTGTCCTTGAATGGACAGACCATTGGCTGAACGGATAGCCAGATGGACTGTTGTATGCACGATGGATGAGTCCTTGAATTGACAGATCATGGGCTGAACAGATAGCCAGATGGACTGTTGTATGCACGATGGATGAGTCCTTGAATGGACAGATCATTGGCTGAACGGATAGCCAGATGGACTGTTGTATGCACGATGGATGAGTCCTTGAATGGACAGACCATTGGCTGAACGGATTGGCAGATGGATGGTTGTATGCATGATGGATGTGTCCTTGAATTGACAGATCATTGGCTGAACGGATAGCCAGATGGACTGTTGTATGCACGATGGATGAGTCCTTGAATAGACAGATCATTGGCTGAACGGATAGCCAGATGGATTGTTGTATGCATGATGGATGAGTCCTTGAATGGATGGCTCTTTGGCTGAACGGATAGCCAGATGGATTGTTATATGCATGATGGATGAGTCCTTGATGGACGGCTCATTGGCTGAACGGATAGCCAGATGGATTGTTGTATGCATGATGGATGAGTCCTTGAATAGACGGCTCTTTGGCTGAACGGATAGCCAGATGGATTGTTGTATGCACGATGGATGAGTCCTTGAATTGACAGATCATTGGCTGAAAGGATAGCCAGAGGGACTGTTTATGCACGATGGATGAGTCCTTGAATGGACAGATCATTGGCTGAACGGATAGCCAGATGGATTGTGGTATGCACGATGGATGAGTCCTTATATGGACGGCTCATTGGCTGAACGGATAGCCAGATGGATTGTTGTATGCACGATGGATGAGTCCTTGAATTGACAGATCATTGGCTGAACGGATAGCCAAATGGACTGTTGTATGCACGATGGATGAGTCCTTGAATTGACAGATCATTGGCTGAACGGATAGCCAGATGGACTGTTGTATGCACGATGGATGAGTCCTTGAATTGACAGATCATTGGCTGAACGGATAGCCAGATGGACTTTTGTATGCACGATGGATGAGTCCTTGAATGGACAGATCATTGGCTGAACGGATAGCCAGATGGACTGTTGTATGCACGATGGATGAGTCCTTGAATGGACAGATCATTTTCTGAACAGATAGCCAGATGGATTGTTGTATGCGTGATGGATGAGTCCTTGAATGGACAGACCATTGGCTGAACGGATGGCCAGATGGATGGTTGTATGCGTGATGGATGTTTCCTTGAATGGACAGATCATTGTCTGAAAGGATAGTCAGATGATTTGTTGTATGCGTGATGGATGAGTCCTTGAATGGACAGACCAATGGCTGAACGGATGGCCAGATGGATGGTTGTATGCATGATGGATGTGTCCTTGAATGGACAGATCATTGGCTGAACGGATAGCCAGATGGACTGTTGTATGCACGATGGATGAGTCCTTGAATGGACAGATCGTTGTCTGAACGGATAGCCAGATGGATTGTTGTATGCGTGATGGATGAGTCCTTGAATGGACAGACCATTGGCTGAACGGATTGGCAGATGGATGGTTGTATGCATGGTGGATGTGTCCTTGAATTGACAGATCATTGGCTGAACGGATAGCCAGATGGACTGTTGTATGCACGATGGATGAGTCCTTGAATTGACAGATCATTGGCTGAACGGATAGCCAGATGGACTGTTGTATGCACGATGGATGAGTCCTTGAATGGACAGATCATTGGCTGAACGGATAGCCAGATGGACTGTTGTATGCACGATGGATGATTCCTTGAATGGACAGATCGTTGTCTGAACGGATAGCCAGATGGATTGTTGTATGCGTGATGGATGAGTCCTTGAATGGACAGACCATTGGCTGAACGGATTGGCAGATGGATTGTTGTATGCATGATGGATGTGCCCTTGAATGGACAGGTCATTGGCTGGACGGATAGCCAGATGGATTGCTGTATGCGTGATGGATGAGTCCTTGAATGGACAGATCATTAGCTGGACGGATAGCCAGATGGATTGTTGTATGCACGATGGATGAGTCCTTGAATGGACATATCATTGGCTGAACGGATAGCCAGATGGACTGTTGTATGCACCATGGATGAGTCCTTGAATTGACAGATCATTGGCTGAACGGATAGCCAGATGGACTGTTGTATGCACGATGGATGAGTCCTTGAATAGACAGATCATTGGCTGAACGGATATCCAGATGGATTGTTGTATGCATGATGGATGAGTCCTTGAATGGACGGCTCTTTGGCTGAACGGATAGCCAGATGGATTGTTGTATGCGCGATGGATGAGTCCTTGAATTGACAGATCATTGCTGAACTGATAGCCAGATGGACTGTTGTATGCACGATGGATGAGTCCTTGAATGGACAGATCATTGGCTGAACGGATAGCCAGATGGATTGTTGTATGCGTGATGGATGAGTCCTTGAATGGACAGACCATTGGCTGAACGGATGGCCAGATGGATGGTTGTATGCGTGATGGATGTGTCCTTGAATGGACAGATCATTGGCTGAACGGATAGCCAGATGGATTGTTGTATGCGTGATGGATGAGTCCTTGAATGGACGGCTCATTGTCTGAACGGATAGCCAGATGGATGCTTGTGTGCACGATGGATGAGTCCTTGAGTGGACGGCTCATTGGCTGAATGGATAGCCAGATGGATGCTTGTGTGTGTGATGGATGAGTCCTTGATGGACGGCTCATTGGCTGAATGGATAGCCGGATGGATGCTTGTGTGCGTGATGGATGAGTCCTTGAATGGACAGATCATTGTCTGAACGGATAGCCAGATGGATTGTTGTATGCGTGCTGGATGAGTCCTTGAATGGACAGATCATTGTCTGAATGGATAGCCAGATGGATTCTTGCATGCACGATGGATGAGTCCTTGAATGGACAGATCATTGGCTGAACGGATAGCCAGATGGATTGTTGTATGCACGATGGATGAGTACTTGAATTGACAGATCATTGGCTGAACGGATAGCCAGATGGACTGTTGTATGCACGATGGATGAGTCCTTGAATTGACAGATCATTGGCTGAACCGATAGCCAGATGGATTGTTGTATGCGTGATGGATGAGTCCTTGAATGGACAGATCATTGGCTGAACGGATAGCCAGATGGACTGTTGTATGCACGATGGATGAGTCCTTGAATGGACAGATCATTGGCTGAACAGATAGCAGGATTGATTCTTGTGTGCACGATGGATGAGCCCTTGAATGGACAGATCATTGGCCGAACGGATAGCCAGATGGATTGTTGTATGCATGATGCATGAGTCCTTGATGGACGGCTCATTGGCTGAATGGATAGCCAGATGGACTGTTGTATGCACGATGGATGAGTACTTGAATGGACAGATCATTGGCTGAACGGATAGCCAGATGGACTGTTGTATGCACGATGGATGAGTCCTTGAATTGACAGATCATTGGCTGAACGGATAGCCAGATGGACTGTTGTATGCATGATGGATGAGTCCTTGAATGGACAGATCATTGGCTGAATGGATAGCCAGATGGACTGTTGTATGCACGATGGATGAGTCCTTGAATGGACAGATCATTGTCTGAACGGATAGCCAGATGGATTGTTGTATGCGTGATGGATGAGTCCTTGAATGGACAGACCATTGGCTGAACGGATTGGCAGATGGATGGTTGTATGCATGATGGATGTGTCCTTGAATGGACAGGTCATTGGCTGCATGGATAGCCAGATGGATTGCTGTATGCGTGATGGATGAGACCTTGAATGGACAGATCATTAGCTGAACGGATAGCCAGATGGACTGTTGTATGCACGATGGATGAGTCCTTGAATTGACAGATCATTGGCTGAACGGATAGCCAGATGGACTGTTGTATGCATGATGGATGAGTCCTTGAATGGACAGATCGTTGTCTCAACGGATATCCAGATGGATTGTTGTATGCGTGATGGATGAGTCCTTGAATGGACAGACCATTGGCTGAACGGATTGGCCGATGGATGGTTGTATGCATGATGGATGTGTCCTTGAATTGACAGATCATTGGCTGAACGTATAGCCAGATGGACTGTTGTATGCACGATGGATGAGTCCTTGAATGGACAGATCATTGGCTGAACTGATAGCCAGATGGACTGTTGTATGCACGATGGATGAGTCCTTGAATTGACAGATCATTGGCTGAACGGATAGCCAGATGGACTGTTGTATGCACGATGGATGAGTCCTTGAATGGACAGACCAGTGGCTGAACGGATTGGCAGATGGATGGTTGTATGCGTGATGGATGTGTCCTTGAATGGACAGGTCATTGGCTGGACCGATAGCCAGATTGATTGCTGTATGCGTGATGGATGAGTCCTTGAATGGACAGATCATTAGCTGGACGGATAGCCAGATGGATTGCTGTATGCGTGATGGATGAGTCCTTGAATGGACAGATCATTAGCTGGACGGATAGCCACATGGACTGTTGTATGCACGATGGATGAGTCCTTGAATTGACAGATCATTGGCTGAACGGATAGCCAGATGGACTGTTGTATGGACGATGGATGAGTACTTGAATAGACAGATCATTGGCTGAACGGATAGCCAGATGGATTGTTGTATGCATGATGGATGAGTCCTTGAATGGACAGATCATTGGCTGAACGGATAGCCAGATGGACTGTTGTATGCACGATGGATGAGTCCTTGATGGACGGCTCATTGGCTGAATGGATAGCCAGATGGACTGTTGTATGCACGATGGATGAGTACTTGAATGGACAGATCATTGGCTGAACGGATAGCCAGATGGACTGTTGTATGCACGATGGATGAGTCCTTGAATTGACAGATCATTGGCTGAACGGATAGCCAGATGGACTGTTGTATGCATGATGGATGAGTCCTTAAATGGACAGATCATTGGCTGAACGGATAGCCAGATGGACTGTTGTATGCATGATGGATGATTCCTTGAATGGACAGATCATTGTCTGAACGGATAGCCAGATGGATTGTTGTATGCGTGATGGATGAGTCCTTGAATGGACAGACCATTGGCTGAACGGATTGGCAGATGGATGGTTGTATGCATGATGGATGTGTCCTTGAATGGACAGGTCATTGGCTGGACGGATAGCCAGATGGATTGCTGTATGCGTGATGGATGAGTCCTTGAATGGACAGATCATTAGCTGAACGGATAGCCAGATGGACTGTTGTATGCACGATGGATGAGTCCTTGAATTGACAGATCATTGGCTGAACGGATAGCCAGATGGACTGTTGTATGCACGATGGATGAGTCCTTGAATGGACAGATCGTTGTCTGAACGGATAGCCAGATGGATTGTTGTATGCGTGATGGATGAGTCCTTGAATGGACAGACCATTGGCTGAACGGATTGGCAGATGGATGGTTGTATGCATGATGGATGTGTCCTTGAATTGACAGATCATTGGTTGAACGGATAGCCAGATGGACTGTTGTATGCACGATGGATGAGTCCTTGAATGGACAGATCATTGGCTGAACGGATAGCCAGATGGACTGTTGTATGCACGATGGATGAGTCCTTGAATTGACAGATCATTGGCTGAACGGATAGCCAGATGGACTGTTGTATGCACGATGAATGAGTCCTTGAATGGACAGATCATTGGGTGAACGGATAGCCAGATGGACTGTTGTATGCACGATGGATGAGTCCTTGAATGGACAGATCGTTGTCTGAACGGATAGCCAGATGGATTGTTGTATGCGTGATGGATGAGTCCTTGAATGGACAGACCATTGGCTGAACGGATTGGCAGATGGATGGTTGTATGCATGATGGATGTGTCCTTGAATGGACAGGTCATTGGCTGGACGGATAGCCAGATGGATTGCTGTATGCGTGATGGATGAGTCCTTGAATGGACAGATCATTAGCTGGACGGATAGCCAGATGGATTGCTGTATGCGAGATGGATGAGTCCTTGAATGGACAGATCATTAGCTGGACGGATAGCCAGATGGACTGTTGTATGCACGATGGATGAGTCCTTGAATTGACAGATCATTGGCTGAACGGATAGCCAGATGGACTGTTGTATGCACGATGGATGAGTCCTTGAATAGACAGATCATTGGCTGAACGGATAGCCAGATGGATTGTTGTATGCATGATGGATGAGTCCTTGAATGGACGGCTCTTTGGCTGAACAGATAGCCAGATGGATTGTTGTATGCACGATGGATGAGTCCTTGAATTGACAGATCATTGCTGAAAGGATAGCCAGGTGGACTGTTGTATGCACTATTGATGAGTCCTTGAATGGACAGATCATTGGCTGAACAGATAGCCAGATGGACCGTTGTATGCACGATGGATGAGTCCTTGAATGGACAGATCATTGTCTGAACGGATAGCCAGATGGATTGTTGTATGCGTGATGGATGAGTCCTTGAATGGACAGATCATTGGCTGAAAGGATAGCCAGAGGGACTGTTTATGCACGATGGATGAGTCCTTGAATGGACAGATCATTGGCTGAACGGATAGCCAGATGGATTGTTGTATGCACGATGGATGAGTCCTTATATGGACGGCTCATTGGCTGAACGCATAGCCAGATGGATTGTTGTATGCATGATGGATGAGTCCTTGAATAGACGGCTCTTTGGCTGAACGGATAGCCAGATGGATTGTTGTATGCATGATGGATGAGTCCTTGATGGACGGCTCATTGGCTGAACGGATAGCCAGATGGATTGTTGTATGCATGATGGATGAGTCCTTGAATAGACGGCTCTTTGGCTGAACGGATAGCCAGATGGATTGTTGTATGCACGATGGATGAGTGCTTGAATTGACAGATCATTGGCTGAACGGATAGCCAGATGGACTGTTGTATGCACGATGGATGAGTCCTTGAATTGACAGATCATTGGCTGAACGGATAGCCAGATGGACTGTTGTATGCACGATGGATGAGTCCTTGAATTGACAGATCATTGGCTGAACGGATAGCCAGATGGACTGTTGTATGCACGATGGATGAGTCCTTGAATGGACAGATAATTGGCTGAACGGATAGCCAGATGGACTGTTGTATGCACGATGGATGAGTCCTTGAATGGACAGATCATTGTCTGAACGGATGGCGAGATGGATGGTTGTATGCGTGATGGATGAGTCCTTATATGGACGGCTCATTGGCTGAACGGATAGCCAGATGGACTTTTGTATGCACGATGGATGAGTCCTTGAATGGACAGATCATTGGCTGAACGGATAGCCAGATGGACTGTTGTATGCACGATGGATGAGTCCTTGAATGGACAGATCATTGTCTGAACAGATAGCCAGATGGATTGTTGTATGCGTGATGGATGAGTCCTTGAATGGACAGACCATTGGCTGAACGGATGGCCAGATGGATGGTTGTATGCGTGATGGATGTTTCCTTGAATGGACAGATCATTGTCTGAACGGATAGCCAGATGATTTGTTGTATGCGTGATGGATGAGTCCTTGATGGACGGCTCATTGGCTGAACGGATAGCCAGATGGATTGTTGTATGCATGATGGATGAGTCCTTGAATAGACGGCTCTTTGGCTGAACGGATAGCCAGATGGATTGTTGTATGCATGATGGATGAGTCCTTGATGGACGGCTCATTGGCTGAACGGATAGCCAGATGGATTGTTGTATGCATGATGGATGAGTCCTTGAATAGACGGCTCTTTGGCTGAACGGATAGCCAGATGGATTGTTGTATGCACGATGGATGAGTCCTTGAATTGACAGATCATTGGCTGAACGGATAGCCAGATGGACTGTTTATGCACGATGGATGAGTCCTTGAATGGACAGATCATTGGCTGAACGGATAGCCAGATGGATTGTTGTATGCACGATGGATGAGTCCTTGAATGGACGGCTCATTGGCTGAACGGATAGCCAGATGGATTGTTGTATGCACGATGGATGAGTGCTTGAATTGACAGATCATTGGCTGAACGGATAGCCAGATGGACTGTTGTATGCACGATGGATGAGTCCTTGAATTGACAGATCATTGGCTGAACGGATAGCCAGATGGACTGTTGTATGCACGATGGATGAGTCCTTGAATTGACAGATCATTGGCTGAACGGATAGCCAGATGGACTGTTGTATGCACGATGGATGAGTCCTTGAATGGACAGATAATTGGCTGAACGGATAGCCAGATGGACTGTTGTATGCACGATGGATGAGTCCTTGAATGGACAGATCATTGTCTGAACGGATACCCAGATGAATTGTTGTATGCGTGATGGATGAGTCCTTGAATGGACAGACCATTGGCTGAACGGATGGCGAGATGGATGGTTGTATGCGTGATGGATGTGTCCTTAAATGGACAAATCATTGTCTGAACGGATAGCCAGATGGATTGTTGTATGCGTGATGGATGAGTCCTTGAATGGACAGACCATTGGCTGAACGGATGGCCAGATGGATGGTTGTATGCATGATGGATGTGTCCTTGAATGGACAGACCATTGGCTGAACGGATAGCCAGATGGACTGTTGTATGCACGATGGATGAGTCCTTGAATTGACAGACCATTGGCTGAACGGATAGCCAGATGGATTGTTGTATGCATGATGGATGAGTCCTTGAATGGACGGCTCATTGTCTGAACGGATAGCCAGATGGATGCTTGTGTGCACGATGGATGAGTCCTTGAGTGGACGGCTCATTGGCTGAATGGATAGCCAGATGGATGCTTGTGTGTGTGATGGATGAGTCCTTGATGGACGGCTCATTGGCTGAATGGATAGCCGGATGGATGCTTGTGTGCGTGATGGATGAGTCCTTGAATGGACAGATCATTGTCTGAACGGATAGCCAGATGGATTGTTGTATGCGTGCTGGATGAGTCCTTGAATGGACAGATCATTGTCTGAATGGATAGCCAGATGGATTCTTGCATGCACGATGGATGAGTCCTTGAATGGACAGATCATTGGCTGAACGGATAGCCAGATGGATTGTTGTATGCACGATGGATGAGTACTTGAATTGACAGATCATTGGCTGAACGGAAAGCCAGATGGACTGTTGTATGCACGATGGATGAGTCCTTGAATTGACAGATCATTGGCTGAACGGATAGCCAGATGGATTGTTGTATGCGTGATGGATGAGTCCTTGAATGGACAGATCATTGGCTGAACGGATAGCCAGATGGACTGTTGTATGCACGATGGATGAGTCCTTGAATGGACAGATCATTGGCTGAACAGATAGCAGGATTGATTCTTGTGTGCACGATGGATGAGCCCTTGAATGGACAGATCATTGGCCGAACGGATAGCCAGATGGATTGTTGTATGCATGATGCATGAGTCCTTGATGGACGGCTCATTGGCTGAATGGATAGCCAGATGGACTGTTGTATGCACGATGGATGAGTACTTGAATGGACAGATCATTGGCTGAACGGATAGCCAGATGGACTGTTGTATGCACGATGGATGAGTCCTTGAATTGACAGATCATTGGCTGAACGGATAGCCAGATGGACTGTTGTATGCATGATGGATGAGTCCTTGAATGGACAGATCATTGGCTGAATGGATAGCCAGATGGACTGTTGTATGCACGATGGATGAGTCCTTGAATGGACAGATCATTGTCTGAACGGATAGCCAGATGGATTGTTGTATGCGTGATGGATGAGTCCTTGAATGGACAGACCATTGGCTGAACGGATTGGCAGATGGATGGTTGTATGCATGATGGATGTGTCCTTGAATGGACAGGTCATTGGCTGGATGGATAGCCAGATGGATTGCTGTATGCGTGATGGATGAGACCTTGAATGGACAGATCATTAGCTGAACGGATAGCCAGATGGACTGTTGTATGCACGATGGATGAGTCCTTGAATTGACAGATCATTGGCTGAACGGATAGCCAGATGGACTGTTGTATGCATGATGGATGAGTCCTTGAATGGACAGATCGTTGTCTCAACGGATATCCAGATGGATTGTTGTATGCGTGATGGATGAGTCCTTGAATGGACAGACCATTGGCTGAACGGATTGGCAGATGGACGGTTGTATGCATGATGGATGTGTCCTTGAATTGACAGATCATTGGCTGAACGGATAGCCAGATGGACTGTTGTATGCACGATGGATGAGTCCTTGAATGGACAGATCATTGGCTGAACTGATAGCCAGATGGACTGTTGTATGCACGATGGATGAGTCCTTGAATTGACAGATCATTGGCTGAACGGATAGCCAGATGGACTGTTGTATGCACGATGGATGAGTCCTTGAATGGACAGACCAGTGGCTGAACGGATTGGCAGATGGATGGTTGTATGCGTGATGGATGTGTCCTTGAATGGACAGGTCATTGGCTGGACCGATAGCCAGATTGATTTCTGTATGCGTGATGGATGAGTCCTTGAATGGACAGATCATTAGCTGGACGGATAGCCAGATGGATTGCTGTATGCGTGATGGATGAGTCCTTGAATGGACAGATCATTAGCTGGACGGATAGCCACATGGACTGTTGTATGCACGATGGATGAGTCCTTGAATTGACAGATCATTGGCTGAACGGATAGCCAGATGGACTGTTGTATGGACGATGGATGAGTACTTGAATAGACAGATCATTGGCTGAACGGATAGCCAGATGGATTGTTGTATGCATGATGGATGAGTCCTTGAATGGACAGATCATTGGCTGAACGGATAGCCAGATGGACTGTTGTATGCACGATGGATGAGTCCTTGATGGACAGCTCATTGGCTGAATGGATAGCCAGATGGACTGTTGTATGCACGATGGATGAGTACTTGAATGGACAGATCATTGGCTGAACGGATAGCCAGATGGACTGTTGTATGCACGATGGATGAGTCCTTGAATTGACAGATCATTGGCTGAACGGATAGCCAGATGGACTGTTGTATGCATGATGGATGAGTCCTTAAATGGACAGATCATTGGCTGAACGGATAGCCAGATGGACTGTTGTATGCATGATGGATGATTCCTTGAATGGACAGATCATTGTCTGAACGGATAGCCAGATGGATTGTTGTATGCGTGATGGATGAGTCCTTGAATGGACAGACCATTGGCTGAACGGATTGGCAGATGGATGGTTGTATTCATGATGGATGTGTCCTTGAATGGACAGGTCATTGGCTGGACGGATAGCCAGATGGATTGCTGTATGCGTGATGGATGAGTCCTTGAATGGACAGATCATTAGCTGAACGGATAGCCAGATGGACTGTTGTATGCACGATGGATGAGTCCTTGAATTGACAGATCATTGGCTGAACGGATAGCCAGATGGACTGTTGTATGCACGATGGATGAGTCCTTGAATGGACAGATCGTTGTCTGAACGGATAGCCAGATGGATTGTTGTATGCGTGATGGATGAGTCCTTGAATGGACAGACCATTGGCTGAACGGATTGGCAGATGGATGGTTGTATGCATGATGGATGTGTCCTTGAATTGACAGATCGTTGTCTGAACGGATAGCCAGATGGACTGTTGTATGCACGATGGATGAGTCCTTGAATGGACAGATCATTGGCTGAACGGATAGCCAGATGGACTGTTGTATGCACGATGGATGAGTCCTTGAATTGACAGATCATTGGCTGAACGGATAGCCAGATGGACTGTTGTATGCACGATGAATGAGTCCTTGAATGGACAGATCATTGGGTGAACGGATAGCCAGATGGACTGTTGTATGCACGATGGATGAGTCCTTGAATGGACAGATCGTTGTCTGAACGGATAGCCAGATGGATTGTTGTATGCGTGATGGATGAGTCCTTGAATGGACAGACCATTGGCTGAACGGATTGGCAGATGGATGGTTGTATGCATGATGGATGTGTCCTTGAATGGACAGGTCATTGGCTGGACGGATAGCCAGATGGATTGCTGTATGCGTGATGGATGAGTCCTTGAATGGACAGATCATTATCTGGACGGATAGCCAGATGGATTGCTGTATGCGAGATGGATGAGTCCTTGAATGGACAGATCATTAGCTGGACGGATAGCCAGATGGACTGTTGTATGCACGATGGATGAGTCCTTGAATTGACAGATCATTGGCTGAACGGATAGCCAGATGGACTGTTGTATGCACGATGGATGAGTCCTTGAATAGACAGATCATTGGCTGAACGGATAGCCAGATGGATTGTTGTATGCATGATGGATGAGTCCTTGAATGGACGGCTCTTTGGCTGAACAGATAGCCAGATGGATTGTTGTATGCACGATGGATGAGTCCTTGAATTGACAGATCATTGCTGAAAGGATAGCCAGGTGGACTGTTGTATGCACTATTGATGAGTCCTTGAATGGACAGATCATTGGCTGAACAGATAGCCAGATGGACCGTTGTATGCACGATGGATGAGTCCTTGAATGGACAGATCATTGTCTGAACGGATAGCCAGATGGATTGTTGTATGCGTGATGGATGAGTCCTTGAATGGACAGATCATTGGCTGAAAGGATAGCCAGAGGGACTGTTTATGCACGATGGATGAGTCCTTGAATGGACAGATCATTGGCTGAACGGATAGCCAGATGGATTGTTGTATGCACGATGGATGAGTCCTTATATGGACGGCTCATTGGCTGAACGCATAGCCAGATGGATTGTTGTATGCATGATGGATGAGTCCTTGAATAGACGGCTCTTTGGCTGAACGGATAGCCAGATGGATTGTTGTATGCATGATGGATGAGTCCTTGATGGACGGCTCATTGGCTGAACGGATAGCCAGATGGATTGTTGTATGCATGATGGATGAGTCCTTGAATAGACGGCTCTTTGGCTGAACGGATAGCCAGATGGATTGTTGTATGCACGATGGATGAGTGCTTGAATTGACAGATCATTGGCTGAACGGATAGCCAGATGGACTGTTGTATGCACGATGGATGAGTCCTTGAATTGACAGATCATTGGCTGAACGGATAGCCAGATGGACTGTTGTATGCACGATGGATGAGTGCTTGAATTGACAGATCATTGGCTGAACGGATAGCCAGATGGACTGTTGTATGCACGATGGATGAGTCCTTGAATGGACAGATAATTGGCTGAACGGATAGCCAGATGGACTGTTGTATGCACGATGGATGAGTCCTTGAATGGACAGATCATTGTCTGAACGGATACCCAGATGAATTGTTGTATGCGTGATGGATGAGTCCTTGAATGGACAGACCATTGGCTGAACGGATGGCGAGATGGATGGTTGTATGCGTGATGGATGTGTCCTTGAATGGACAGATCATTGTCTGAACGGATAGCCAGATGGATTGTTGTATGCGTGATGGATGAGTCCTTGAATGGACAGACCATTGGCTGAACGGATGGCCAGATGGATGGTTGTATGCATGATGGATGTGTCCTTGAATGGACAGACCATTGGCTGAACGGATAGCCAGATGGACTGTTGTATGCACGATGGATGAGTCCTTGAATTGACAGATCATGGGCTGAACAGATAGCCAGATGGACTGTTGTATGCACGATGGATGAGTCCTTGAATGGACAGATCATTGGCTGAACGGATAGCCAGATGGACTGTTGTATGCACGATGGATGAGTCCTTGAATGGACAGACCATTGGCTGAACGGATTGGCAGATGGATGGTTGTATGCATGATGGATGTGTCCTTGAATAGACAGATCATTGGCTGAACGGATAGCCAGATGGACTGTTGTATGCACGATGGATGAGTCCTTGAATAGACAGATCATTGGCTGAACGGATAGCCAGATGGATTGTTGTATGCATGATGGATGAGTCCTTGAATGGACGGCTCTTTGGCTGAACGGATAGCCAGATGGATTGTTATATGCATGATGGATGAGTCCTTGATGGACGGCTCATTGGCTGAACGGATAGCCAGATGGATTGTTGTATGCATGATGGATGAGTCCTTGAATAGACGGCTCTTTGGCTGAACGGATAGCCAGATGGATTGTTGTATGCACGATGGATGAGTCCTTGAATTGACAGATCATTGGCTGAAAGGATAGCCAGAGGGACTGTTTATGCACGATGGATGAGTCCTTGAATGGACAGATCATTGGCTGAACGGATAGCCAGATGGATTGTTGTATGCACGATGGATGAGTCCTTATATGGACGGCTCATTGGCTGAACGGATAGCCAGATGGATTGTTGTATGCACGATGGATGAGTCCTTGAATTGACAGATCATTGGCTGAACGGATAGCCAAATGGACTGTTGTATGCACGATGGATGAGTCCTTGAATTGACAGATCATTGGCTGAACGGATAGCCAGATGGACTGTTGTATGCACGATGGATTAGTCCTTGAATTGACAGATCATTGGCTGAACGGATAGCCAGATGGACTTTTGTATGCACGATGGATGAGTCCTTGAATGGACAGATCATTGGCTGAACGGATAGCCAGATGGACTGTTGTATGCACGATGGATGAGTCCTTGAATGGACAGATCATTGTCTGAACAGATAGCCAGATGGATTGTTGTATGCGTGATGGATGAGTCCTTGAATGGACAGACCATTGGCTGAACGGATGGCCAGATGGATGGTTGTATGCGTGATGGATGTTTCCTTGAATGGACAGATCATTGTCTGAACGGATAGCCAGATGATTTGTTGTATGCGTGATGGATGAGTCCTTGATGGACGGCTCATTGGCTGAACGGATAGCCAGATGGATTGTTGTATGCATGATGGATGAGTCCTTGAATAGACGGCTCTTTGGCTGAACGGATAGCCAGATGGATTGTTGTATGCATGATGGATGAGTCCTTGATGGACGGCTCATTGGCTGAACGGATAGCCAGATGGATTGTTGTATGCATGATGGATGAGTCCTTGAATAGACGGCTCTTTGGCTGAACGGATAGCCAGATGGATTGTTGTATGCACGATGGATGAGTCCTTGAATTGACAGATCATTGGCTGAACGGATAGCCAGATGGACTGTTTATGCACGATGGATGAGTCCTTGAATGGACAGATCATTGGCTGAACGGATAGCCAGATGGATTGTTGTATGCACAATGGATGAGTCCTTGAATGGACGGCTCATTGGCTGAACGGATAGCCAGATGGATTGTTGTATGCACGATGGATGAGTGCTTGAATTGACAGATCATTGGCTGAACGGATAGCCAGATGGACTGTTGTATGCACGATGGATGAGTCCTTGAATTGACAGATCATTGGCTGAACGGATAGCCAGATGGATTGTTGTATGCACGATGGATGAGTGCTTGAATTGACAGATCATTGGCTGAACGGATAGCCAGATGGACTGTTGTATGCACGATGGATGAGTCCTTGAATTGACAGATCATTGGCTGAACGGATAGCCAGATGGACTGTTGTATGCACGATGGATGAGTCCTTGAATTGACAGATCATTGGCTGAACGGATAGCCAGATGGACTGTTGTATGCACGATGGA
Source organism: Ambystoma mexicanum (assembly GCF_040938575.1). NCBI lineage: Eukaryota > Metazoa > Chordata > Amphibia > Caudata > Ambystomatidae > Ambystoma > Ambystoma mexicanum. The sequence goes on from NC_090938.1 coordinate 6,562,514, forward strand.
TGAGTCCTTGAATGGACAGATAATTGGCTGAACGGATAGCCAGATGGACTGTTGTATGCACGATGGATGAGTCCTTGAATGGACAGATCATTGTCTGAACGGATACCCAGATGAATTGTTGTATGCGTGATGGATGAGTCCTTGAATGGACAGACCATTGGCTGAACGGATGGCGAGATGGATGGTTGTATGCGTGATGGATGTGTCCTTGAATGGACAAATCATTGTCTGAACGGATAGCCAGATGGATTGTTGTATGCGTGATGGATGAGTCCTTGAATGGACAGACCATTGGCTGAACGGATGGCCAGATGGATGGTTGTATGCATGATGGATGTGTCCTTGAATGGACAGACCATTGGCTGAACGGATAGCCAGATGGACTGTTGTATGCACGATGGATGAGTCCTTGAATTGACAGATCATGGGCTGAACAGATAGCCAGATGGACTGTTGTATGCACGATGGATGAGTCCTTGAATGGACAGATCATTGGCTGAACGGATAGCCAGATGGACTGTTGTATGCACGATGGATGAGTCCTTGAATGGACAGACCATTGGCTGAACGGATTGGCAGATGGATGGTTTTATGCATGATGGATGTGTCCTTGAATTGACAGATCATTGGCTGAACGGATAGCCAGATGGACTGTTGTATGCACGATGGATGAGTCCTTGAATAGACAGATCATTGGCTGAACGGATAGCCAGATGGATTGTTGTATGCATGATGGATGAGTCCTTGAATGGACGGCTCTTTGGCTGAACGGATAGCCAGATGGATTGTTATATGCATGATGGATGAGTCCTTGATGGACGGCTCATTGGCTGAACGGATAGCCAGATGGATTGTTGTATGCATGATGGATGAGTCCTTGAATAGACGGCTCTTTGGCTGAACGGATAGCCAGATGGATTGTTGTATGCACGATGGATGAGTCCTTGAATTGACAGATCATTGGCTGAAAGGATAGCCAGAGGGACTGTTTATGCACGATGGATGAGTCCTTGAATGGACAGATCATTGGCTGAACGGATAGCCAGATGGATTGTTGTATGCACGATGGATGAGTGCTTATATGGACGGCTCATTGGCTGAACGGATAGCCAGATGGATTGTTGTATGCACGATGGATGAGTCCTTGAATTGACAGATCATTGGCTGAACGGATAGCCAAATGGGCTGTTGTATGCACGATGGATGAGTCCTTGAATGGACAGATAATTGGCTGAACGGATAGCCAGATGGACTGTTGTATGCACGATGGATGAGTCCTTGAATGTGTTAGGGAGAATTCTCTGTTTAGGCTGAATTTCCCTACCTAGTGAGTCCCCCAGCAGCTTTGCTGGATTTCTGGGGTTTAATTTTTTTCTCCTGCCAAGAGTGAGACTCTTTTACCCTCACTCTTGGACATGTTGAAGTGTGTTTTCTTGGTTAAACCTTGTGTTGAATGGGCTATGGGGTCTCTTACTCCATAGGGCCTCATGTATTTTTGTGATGTGGGTCACACAGCACCCTCTGTGCCGTGACCCAGGGGTGTCCTAGGGACTCCCCAACATAGACTCCATACCCTGGGACTGACTACTGTCTCCCAGGGCATGTAAAGTCACCAAAGACTTTGCTAGTCTTGAATCCTGAACAGAACCAGTACAAACCATCATATTGTGGACGTACTGGCTGGGGCAATTCGATTGCCCCAGGGTCTGTTAGTCGAGGGGGCACGTCTCCGTCCCCCCTGATCGAGTTTTGGCTGGTGGCAGTGGAAACTACTTTTTATATTCGACCGCGAATATTTCCCTATGGGATTTCCCATTGTTTTAGGCTAACACATTTAATTATTTATTTACGGTAGCCTTAAACATACCGCCGGTTTATATATTTATTTTTATAACTCCGGTTGGGACTTTTTGCCAAAACTTGATTCTAAAATGGCGTTGGTGTTCGCCTCTGTAACTCTGACCCAAAGTGGAGCCCTTTGTTCCACTTTTGGCGGGCTTCTCCACAGAAGCCCTCCAAAGTGGTGCCACTCTGTCTGGGGTACTTAGGAGGGGTGGAGGGGGATTTAGGCACCCTGGACTGAGTTACCTTGGTAACTCAAGTCGCACTCCGTCCTGATTGGCCCAAGTGGTGAGCCGCCCGGCTCACCACTTAGCATGGTTGAGTGACAGCTAGGCTGGGTGAATGGGGGTTTGCTGCATAAAAGCAGGGCTTTGGGGACTGGGACTTCAGAAGTCGCCACAGGACCAAGAATCCGACGAGGGAAGAGCTGAGCCGACCTGCTTCGACGACACCACCCGGTGGAGCCCTGCTGAACCGTCTCACCACTTTTTCCCGACGACCGAGGAGAACTCTTAACGGAGTGGCTCCTTCCCTTGACTGGTGGGGACAACCAGTTTTCGCCTTCTTTCCGTTCTTTGAGGTATCTCGTGGCCGCCTTGCCTGTGCCAAGCACCCCGGCAACCGGAATACCACACTTTACCCCCATACCGCGAAAGTCGGTACCAACCCTTTAACCGGAGGACTCCGCGGCTGGTTTCTTCCCGGGCAGTGCAACGACCCTCTTCTTCTGCTCTTCAGCGAGAACTTCTTCTCCCCTGACCGACGTCGAGCCCTGCTGCCACTGCCTGGAACAACTGCCACCGCTGGAGGATCCTTTCCGCTTAAGGTACTGTGTTCTGCCTGGCTTCCCTTGCTACCGACTGTACGGGGTAGATTTAGTCCCCGGCTTTCGAACCTGGGAGTGCCTGGGACACTTTGGCTAAACTTTCTGAGCCACTCTAACCTCTTTTTGACTCTTTGCAAGACTTTGAATCTCTAACTAACAGTGTGATCTTGGGCACATTTTCGCTCCGGCTACTCTAAGAGTGGGCCCTGCCTAGTGACTTTTGCTCACCTGTGACTTTATTCTTCTTTAAGCCTATTGCAAGTGCTCTGGACCTTAGAGTGGTGTGTCTAACCCATTTCTGCTTTTTCTCTCCCTTTCTTGGAAACTACTAGAGTGTCATCTAACGTTAAGCACTCACCTCTGTTTTAATTAAGTGGTGTTTACTTAGAGTTGTCTAGATAGGAGAAAGGATTGAATCTACTTTCATTATAACTGTGTTGAAGTGCTTTTACTATATTTTTGCTAGAGTGTTTTTAACTTATGTGTATTTTAAATAAATAACTATATACTTTTGAAACCAAGCTCTGGTCAGTGTTTGCTTGTGCTATTGTGTTTTGGTACATATTGTGTATACTTTACATACTGCCTAACTCTTCTTGAGAGAGGTCTGACTGCTCAGCCACAGCTACCAGGTAAATCTGGGTGGTGCAGACTGCTACCAAAGGGGTTTACTGCTCTACCTGTAGTCTTAAATCTTTTGCAGTGTTCCCCAAGGGAACTGCACAGGTTTCTGCCTAACACTGGTGTACAGCGGTGGGATTTGTATTGAGTATACATTTTATTGTGCTTTAGATACCTTAGTGCAACTAACCACAAAGCTTAGCACTGAAAAAGTAAAACCTCTAACATGTCAGTTATAGAAAGCTATAGTCAAGAGTCCCTTGCAGCCAAAACTGCTGATTGTTTAAGAGTGCTCTGTAAACATAAGGATCTCCTGACTAAGGGCAAGAAAATGGAGCTGATTGAAAGATTGTTAGCTAACCAAAGTCTGGGTGATGGTTCAGAGGAACCTACCACTCCAGCAACTGTAGATGACAGTGTTGAAGTTAACATGGAGCAAAATGTTGATGTTTCTGAGGAAGAGTCAGAAGAGGAGGGTGAGGCTGTTGTAACTGTCCCCCCTAGGCCTCTGCCTGCTCTACCTGCTGTACCTACTGGACCTTTACCAGGTCCCACATTTAGTCCTCAGTACTTTGAACTAGAGAAAATGAAGCTAGAATTGGAGTATAAGAAACTGAATGCTCAAACTGACAAAGAACTAAGGCTAAGGGAAATGGAGCTCAAGTATGACTTAGAAATGAAGAAATTATCTGTTGAGAATGTTTCTCTCTCTGGCTCCTCTAGAAGTTCCAGTCCTAAAAGACCCCGGATGCCTAAAGAATTGGTTGGTATGTATGAGCCTAAGTTGGATGTGTTGGATTGGTTGTCTCTGTTTGAATATAATCATGGGCTCCAGAACATCACAGGAAATGACTTACTCACCTGGTTGTTCTCTAGGCTTCCCCCTGTTGCAACTGATGTGGTAATGGAGATGGGGGAGGAGGATAGGAAGGACTATGAATGTGTGAAACTAGCTTTGATAGCTAGGTTTGGGAAGACCCCTTCCCAGTATCTTAAGAGGTTTAGGAGCCTCAAAAAGCATGATGGTACCCCTTGGGCTACCTGGGTGAATGAATGTTTGAAAAACTTAGAGGGATGGATTAAGGGTTACAAGGTGAACACTTATGAAGGTATGAAGAATTTGTTTATGTTGGAGACTATTTATGATGCCTGCTCTCCTGAGCTCAGACAACACTTGGCTGATTCCAGGGAATTAGATTCCCGGAAGCTAGCTAAGGCTGCTGACTTGTGGGTTGCCAACAGGGCCACTCACAAGGATTCTGGGGTAACTCAGAAGAAGGATGGGGAAAAACAGTCTAAGAAGGACTCCAAAGAGAATTCTAATACTACAAATTCCAAAGAGGGCCCCAAACAAAACTATAAGGGTAAGCCACAAGGGAAACCAAATCAGGCTAGTGTACCTTCTGGTCCCAGACCAGAAGGAGGTCAGAACAAGCCTCCATTCCAGCGAGCCTTTGGCTCATGCTTTGTTTGTAAGGCTACTGACCATGTGAAAGGAGATCCCAGATGTAAGGGTAAACCTTCAGGGGTCCAGCTTGCCTCCTTAGCCTTCGCTCCAGAAGAGGAAGTACCCATGGCAAGTGGAAACTTTCTATTACTAGCTGATGAACCCACTGGAGTCTCAGCTAGTGTTTCTTTAGTCTCTCTGGGGTTGTGGGAGCAACAGAATTTAGATGTCTATAACTCTATCCCAGATAATACTAAAGAGTATTATAAGGACAGTGTCCAGGTGAATGGTCAGGAGACTCCTGCCATTAGGGACACTGGAGCCAGCATAACTGTGGTGGATGAATCATTTTTCAAGGCAGAGGATGTTGCTAAGGCACCCAAATGCCTCACCAAGTTAGCTGGTGGGCCTGTGCAGATGTGTCCCCAGTTACCAGTTCTCATCCATTGTAATGATATGGCTGTAAAAATACCTGTCAGTGTACAATGTGAAGTGCCAGGTAGGGTTCTGTTGGGTAATGACCTCAAAGCTCTTGGAGTTGTATCTCATACCCCCAGACCTCCTAGCAAAAGGTTTCAGGAACTCACAAAACCTGCAAGGGAGAAAACCCTGAGAGGGTTATCTCAGGAGATGATGACAGAAATCACTCCTCTACCACTGGAGCAACTTACTGCAGTAACTACCAGATCAGGAGCAAAGGGGCAACCCAAGACTCCTAGGAAAAAGCCAGCAGCAAGCACTCCAGTGCTTCCAACAAGGACTTCCCCTAGGTTGTCCAAAGTTACACCTGTAACTCCACCTCCAGCTGAGGCTGAGAGGGAGGTACAACCCTGTGTGGTTGAGCTAGACTCTGAGGAAGAGCTAGAAGGAGGCCCCAACCTTATTGGAGATTTGGACCCTGAGGACCATCCTGAGCTGCAGTCTTTACTGGCAGAAGGTGGGCCTAGCAGGGCAGCTTTTCGTAAGGGGCAAAGAGAATGTCCAACTCTGGAGGGTCTCCGCCACCAGGCAGCTTCTCAAGCTGATGGGCAAGAGCCTGGGAAGTATAGGTTGCACTGGGAAGATGGCCTCTTCTACAGTGAACCCACTGAGTCTGAACCTGGAGACTACAAACGCCTTGTAGTCCCACAGGAAAACAGACAACAGTTCTTACAACTAGCCCATGAGATACCTTTGGCTGGCCACTTGAGTTTCAAGAAGACCAAGGAAAGGCTCTCACTCTACTTTTATTGGCCAAAGATGGGGGCCGAAGTAGATAGATATTGTAAGAGCTGCCATACCTGCCAGACTTCTGGTAAGGTTGGTTCCAAGAATGTGGCACCTTTAGTGCCTCTCCCAGTTGTGGGAGTCCCATTTGAGAGGGTAGGGATTGACATTGTTGGTCCCCTTGATCCTCCAACCTCCTCAGGCAACAGGTTTATCCTTGTTGTAGTAGACCATGCTACTAGGTACCCGGAGGCCATTCCTATGAGGACTGTTACAGCTCCGGCTGTGGCTAAGGCCCTCCTTGGTATTTTTACCAGGGTTGGGTTTCCTAAGGAGGTAATCTCTGACAGGGGGTCAAACTTTATGTCCCACTACATGAAGGCCATGTGGAAAACCTGTGGAGTTACCTACAAGTTCTCAACCGCCTACCACCCTCAGACAAACGGGTTGGTTGAAAGGTTTAACAGAACCATGAAGAGCATGATAGGTGCTTTGGAAGAACCCCTTAAGAAAAAGTGGGACCTTCTACTGCCATGCCTTCTCTTTGCTTATAGAGAAGTCCCTCAGGAGGGAGTAGGTTATTCTCCCTTTGAGCTTCTCTATGGCCATCCAGTCAGAGGTCCATTGGCCCTGATTAAGGAGGGGTTGGAAGGTGCTCCTCCCCTCAAGCCAGTCAGAGTGACTGACTATGTGATAGGTCTCCGGAGGAGAATGTCACACATGATGGCAGAAGCAAGTGACAACTTGAAAGCTGGTCAAGCCCTGGTCAAACATTGGCACGACCAGAAGGCTAACATGGTTGAGTTTACTCAAGACCAGCTTGTTCTAGTTATGCTCCCAACAAGGCAGAGGGCCTTGCAAGACAAATGGATGGGACCCTTCAAGGTTGTGGGAAAACTTGGAGAGGTCAACTATCTGGTGGATCTGGGCAGACCCAGGGAAGCTCCTAGAGTCTTCCACACCAACCGACTAAAAGCCTACATCTCCAGACCTGATGTAGGAGCCTTGCTCCTAGCTTCAGCTGCAGAGGAGGAAGAGAGTGAATCTCTCCCTGATCTCCTCAGAGGTGTACCTTTAGATGAAAAAGTTGAAGGAGTCAATCTCTCTTCAGACCTGACACCTGAGCAACAAGAGGAGTGCAAATCTATGTTAAATCAGTTTGCCTCCCTGTTCTCACTGTCACCAGGCTTGACCCCTTGGGGCCAGCATGAGATACTCACTGGTGACTGTCTGCCAGTCAAAAGCAGAGGATACAGAATGTCAGAACATATCAGAGCCCACATCAAAGGAGAGGTCAAGAAGATGCTTGATCTCGGGGTAATAGAACCCTCTACTAGTCCATGGTCTAGCCCAGTTGTGTTAGTACCAAAGGCAGGATCCAAAGACTTGAGATTCTGTGTGGACTATAGAGCTCTAAATGCAGTCACCAAGACTGATGCCCACCCTTTGCCCAGGACAGATGAGTTGGTGGATAAACTTGGTGCAGCCAAGTACCTCAGCACATTTGACCTGACGTCAGGCTATTGGCAAATAGCCCTGACAGACCATGCCAAGGAGAAAACTGCATTTTCAACCCCAGTTGGCTTGTACCAGTTTAAGGTCATGCCTTTTGGACTGAAAAACGCACCTGCCACATTCCAAAGGATGGTGAACCAAGTTCTGGCTGGGATGGAAGATTTCTGCATGGCATACTTGGATGACATTGCAGTCTTCAGCCACTCCTGGGAAGAACATGTGAACCACCTAGGCCATGTGTTGCAGGCTCTGAAACAGGCCCATTTGACAATCAAAGCCAGTAAGTGCCAGATTGGTCAAAGTAAAGTGGTCTACCTTGGACATGAGGTAGGAGGTGGAGAAATAAGGCCTTTGCCCAGCAAGATTGAAGCTGTGCAAAATTGGACAACACCAACTACTCAAACCCAAGTGAGAGCTTTTCTAGGCCTCACTGGGTATTACAGGAATTTCATTGAGAACTATGGGACCATAGCTTCTCCACTGAATGTAATCTCCTCTCCCAAATTCCCTAAAAGGGTAAAATGGAATGAGGAGTGCAATCAGGCCTTTGAAAAACTGAAGAGAGCTCTTTGCCAGGCTCCAGTATTGAGAGCTCCTGACTACCACCAACCTTTCATTGTACAAACTGATGCTTCCAATGTAGGTATAGGTGCAGTTCTAAGCCAACTGGATGAGAAGGGTAGGGAGCACCCCATTTGCTTCATCAGTAGGAAACTGAAGGATCCTGAGACAAGGTGGGCAACTATCGAAAGAGAATGCTTTGCTATTGTGTGGGCACTGAAGAAGTTTAGGCCATACTTGTATGGTTCTACTTTTGTTATTCAGACTGACCACCAACCCTTGAGATGGTTAATGCAAATGAAAGGGGAAAATCCAAAACTATTGAGATGGTCAATCTGCCTGCAAGGGTTTGATTTCACCATTGAGCACAGGTCAGGGTGTCACCATCAAAATGCTGATGGACTCTCTAGGATGTATATCATCGACTAGAGGTATGAGGTTCATCCAGGAGTGGATTAAATCCTCCTGTCCCTTAGTCTGGGGGGGGCGAGTGTTAGGGAGAATTCTCTGTTTAGGCTGAATTTCCCTACCTAGTGAGTCCCCCAGCAGCTTTGCTGGATTTCTGGGGTTTAATTTTTTTCTCCTGCCAAGAGTGAGACTCTTTTACCCTCACTCTTGGACATGTTGAAGTGTGTTTTCTTGGTTAAACCTTGTGTTGAATGGGCTATGGGGTCTCTTACTCCATAGGGCCTCATGTATTTTTGTGATGTGGGTCACACAGCACCCTCTGTGCCGTGACCCAGGGGTGTCCTAGGGACTCCCCAACATAGACTCCATACCCTGGGACTGACTACTGTCTCCCAGGGCATGTAAAGTCACCAAAGACTTTGCTAGTCTTGAATCCTGAACAGAACCAGTACAAACCATCATATTGTGGACGTACTGGCTGGGGCAATTCGATTGCCCCAGGGTCTGTTAGTCGAGGGGGCACGTCTCCGTCCCCCCTGATCGAGTTTTGGCTGGTGGCAGTGGAAACTACTTTTTATATTCGACCGCGAATATTTCCCTATGGGATTTCCCATTGTTTTAGGCTAACACATTTAATTATTTATTTACGGTAGCCTTAAACATACCGCCGGTTTATATATTTATTTTTATAACTCCGGTTGGGACTTTTTGCCAAAACTTGATTCTAAAATGGCGTTGGTGTTCGCCTCTGTAACTCTGACCCAAAGTGGAGCCCTTTGTTCCACTTTTGGCGGGCTTCTCCACAGAAGCCCTCCAAAGTGGTGCCACTCTGTCTGGGGTACTTAGGAGGGGTGGAGGGGGATTTAGGCACCCTGGACTGAGTTACCTTGGTAACTCAAGTCGCACTCCGTCCTGATTGGCCCAAGTGGTGAGCCGCCCGGCTCACCACTTAGCATGGTTGAGTGACAGCTAGGCTGGGTGAATGGGGGTTTGCTGCATAAAAGCAGGGCTTTGGGGACTGGGACTTCAGAAGTCGCCACAGGACCAAGAATCCGACGAGGGAAGAGCTGAGCCGACCTGCTTCGACGACACCACCCGGTGGAGCCCTGCTGAACCGTCTCACCACTTTTTCCCGACGACCGAGGAGAACTCTTAACGGAGTGGCTCCTTCCCTTGACTGGTGGGGACAACCAGTTTTCGCCTTCTTTCCGTTCTTTGAGGTATCTCGTGGCCGCCTTGCCTGTGCCAAGCACCCCGGCAACCGGAATACCACACTTTACCCCCATACCGCGAAAGTCGGTACCAACCCTTTAACCGGAGGACTCCGCGGCTGGTTTCTTCCCGGGCAGTGCAACGACCCTCTTCTTCTGCTCTTCAGCGAGAACTTCTTCTCCCCTGACCGACGTCGAGCCCTGCTGCCACTGCCTGGAACAACTGCCACCGCTGGAGGATCCTTTCCGCTTAAGGTACTGTGTTCTGCCTGGCTTCCCTTGCTACCGACTGTACGGGGTAGATTTAGTCCCCGGCTTTCGAACCTGGGAGTGCCTGGGACACTTTGGCTAAACTTTCTGAGCCACTCTAACCTCTTTTTGACTCTTTGCAAGACTTTGAATCTCTAACTAACAGTGTGATCTTGGGCACATTTTCGCTCCGGCTACTCTAAGAGTGGGCCCTGCCTAGTGACTTTTGCTCACCTGTGACTTTATTCTTCTTTAAGCCTATTGCAAGTGCTCTGGACCTTAGAGTGGTGTGTCTAACCCATTTCTGCTTTTTCTCTCCCTTTCTTGGAAACTACTAGAGTGTCATCTAACGTTAAGCACTCACCTCTGTTTTAATTAAGTGGTGTTTACTTAGAGTTGTCTAGATAGGAGAAAGGATTGAATCTACTTTCATTATAACTGTGTTGAAGTGCTTTTACTATATTTTTGCTAGAGTGTTTTTAACTTATGTGTATTTTAAATAAATAACTATATACTTTTGAAACCAAGCTCTGGTCAGTGTTTGCTTGTGCTATTGTGTTTTGGTACATATTGTGTATACTTTACATACTGCCTAACTCTTCTTGAGAGAGGTCTGACTGCTCAGCCACAGCTACCAGGTAAATCTGGGTGGTGCAGACTGCTACCAAAGGGGTTTACTGCTCTACCTGTAGTCTTAAATCTTTTGCAGTGTTCCCCAAGGGAACTGCACAGGTTTCTGCCTAACAGAATGGACAGATCATTGTCTGAACGGATACCCAGATGAATTGTTGTATGCGTGATGGATGAGTCCTTGAATGGACAGACCATTGGCTGAACGGATGGCGAGATGGATGGTTGTATGCGTGATGGATGTGTCCTTGAATGGACAGATCATTGTCTGAACGGATAGCCAGATGGATTGTTGTATGCGTGATGGATGAGTCCTTGAATGGACAGACCATTGGCTGAACGGATGGCCAGATGGATGGTTGTATGCATGATGGATGTGTCCTTGAATGGACAGACCATTGGCTGAACGGATAGCCAGATGGACTGTTGTATGCACGATGGATGAGTCCTTGAATTGACAGATCATGGGCTGAACAGATAGCCAGATGGACTGTTGTATGCACGATGGATGAGTCCTTGAATGGACAGATCATTGGCTGAACGGATAGCCAGATGGACTGTTGTATGCACGATGGATGAGTCCTTGAATGGACAGATCATTGGCTGAAAGGATAGCCAGAGGGACTGTTTATGCACGATGGATGAGTCCTTGAATGGACAGATCATTGGCTGAACGGATAGCCAGATGGATTGTTGTATGCACGATGGATGAGTCCTTGAATAGACGGCTCTTTGGCTGAACGGATAGCCAGATGGATTGTTGTATGCATGATGGATGAGTCCTTGATGGACGGCTCATTGGCTGAACGGATAGCCAGATGGATTGTTGTATGCATGATGGATGAGTCCTTGAATAGACGGCTCTTTGGCTGAACGGATAGCCAGATGGATTGTTGTATGCATGATGGATGAGTCCTTGATGGACGGCTCATTGGCTGAACGGATAGCCAGATGGATTGTTGTATGCGTGATGGATGAGTCCTTGAATAGACGGCTCTTTGGCTGAACGGATAGCCAGATGGATTGTTGTATGCACGATGGATGAGTGCTTGAATTGACAGATCATTGGCTGAACGGATAGCCAGATGGACTGTTGTATGCACGATGGATGAGTCCTTGAATTGACAGATCATTGGCTGAACGGATAGCCAGATGGACTGTTGTATGCACGATGGATGAGTCCTTGAATTGACAGATCATTGGCTGAACGGATAGCCAGATGGACTGTTGTATGCACGATGGATGAGTCCTTGAATGGACAGATAATTGGCTGAACGGATAGCCAGATGGACTGTTGTATGCACGATGGATGAGTCCTTGAATGGACAGATCATTGTCTGAACGGATGGCGAGATGGATGGTTGTATGCGTGATGGATGAGTCCTTATATGGACGGCTCATTGGCTGAACGGATAGCCAGATGGACTTTTGTATGCACGATGGATGAGTCCTTGAATGGACAGATCATTGGCTGAACGGATAGCCAGATGGACTGTTGTATGCACGATGGATGAGTCCTTGAATGGACAGATCATTGTCTGAACAGATAGCCAGATGGATTGTTGTATGCGTGATGGATGAGTCCTTGAATGGACAGACCATTGGCTGAACGGATGGCCAGATGGATGGTTGTATGCGTGATGGATGTTTCCTTGAATGGACAGATCATTGTCTGAACGGATAGCCAGATGATTTGTTGTATGCGTGATGGATGAGTCCTTGATGGACGGCTCATTGGCTGAACGGATAGCCAGATGGATTGTTGTATGCATGATGGATGAGTCCTTGAATAGACGGCTCTTTGGCTGAACGGATAGCCAGATGGATTGTTGTATGCATGATGGATGAGTCCTTGATGGACGGCTCATTGGCTGAACGGATAGCCAGATGGATTGTTGTATGCATGATGGATGAGTCCTTGAATAGACGGCTCTTTGGCTGAACGGATAGCCAGATGGATTGTTGTATGCACGATGGATGAGTCCTTGAATTGACAGATCATTGGCTGAACGGATAGCCAGATGGACTGTTTATGCATGATGGATGAGTCCTTGAATGGACAGATCATTGGCTGAACGGATAGCCAGATGGATTGTTGTATGCACGATGGATGAGTCCTTGAATGGACGGCTCATTGGCTGAACGGATAGCCAGATGGATTGTTGTATGCACGATGGATGAGTGCTTGAATTGACAGATCATTGGCTGAACGGATAGCCAGATGGACTGTTGTATGCACGATGGATGAGTCCTTGAATTGACAGATCATTGGCTGAACGGATAGCCAGATGGATTGTTGTATGCACGATGGATGAGTGCTTGAATTGACAGATCATTGGCTGAACGGATAGCCAGATGGACTGTTGTATGCACGATGGATGAGTCCTTGAATTGACAGATCATTGGCTGAACGGATAGCCAGATGGACTGTTGTATGCACGATGGATAAGTCCTTGAATTGACAGATCATTGGCTGAACGGATAGCCAGATGGACTGTTGTATGCATGATGGATGAGTCCTTGAATGGACAGATAATTGGCTGAACGGATAGCCAGATGGACTGTTGTATGCACGATGGATGAGTCCTTGAATGGACAGATCATTGTCTGAACGGATACCCAGATGAATTGTTGTATGCGTGATGGATGAGTCCTTGAATGGACAGACCATTGGCTGAACGGATGGCGAGATGGATGGTTGTATGCGTGATGGATGTGTCCTTGAATGGACAAATCATTGTCTGAACGGATAGCCAGATGGATTGTTGTATGCGTGATGGATGAGTCCTTGAATGGACAGACCATTGGCTGAACGGATGGCCAGATGGATGGTTGTATGCATGATGGATGTGTCCTTGAATGGACAGACCATTGGCTGAACGGATAGCCAGATGGACTGTTGTATGCACGATGGATGAGTCCTTGAATTGACAGACCATTGGCTGAACGGATAGCCAGATGGATTGTTGTATGCATGATGGATGAGTCCTTGAATGGACAGCTCATTGTCTGAACGGATAGCCAGATGGATGCTTGTGTGCACGATGGATGAGTCCTTGAGTGGACGGCTCATTGGCTGAACGGATAGCCAGATGGATGCTTGTGTGTGTGATGGATGAGTCCTTGATGGACGGCTCATTGGCTGAATGGATAGCCGGATGGATGCTTGTGTGCGTGATGGATGAGTCCTTGAATGGACAGATCATTGTCTGAACGGATAGCCAGATGGATTGTTGTATGCGTGCTGGATGAGTCCTTGAATGGACAGATCATTGTCTGAATGGATAGCCAGATGGATTCTTGCATGCACGATGGATGAGTCCTTGAATGGACAGATCATTGGCTGAACGGATAGCCAGATGGATTGTTGTATGCACGATGGATGAGTACTTGAATTGACAGATCATTGGCTGAACGGATAGCCAGATGGACTGTTGTATGCACGATGGATGAGTCCTTGAATTGACAGATCATTGGCTGAACGGATAGCCAGATGGATTGTTGTATGCGTGATGGATGAGTCCTTGAATGGACAGATCATTGGCTGAACGGATAGCCAGATGGACTGTTGTATGCACGATGGATGAGTCCTTGAATGGACAGATCATTGGCTGAACAGATAGCAGGATTGATTCTTGTGTGCACGATGGATGAGCCCTTGAATGGACAGATCATTGGCCGAACGGATAGCCAGATGGATTGTTGTATGCATGATGCATGAGTCCTTGATGGACGGCTCATTGGCTGAATGGATAGCCAGATGGACTGTTGTATGCACGATGGATGAGTACTTGAATGGACAGATCATTGGCTGAACGGATAGCCAGATGGACTGTTGTATGCATGATGGATGAGTCCTTGAATGGACAGATCATTGGCTGAATGGATAGCCAGATGGACTGTTGTATGCACGATGGATGAGTCCTTGAATGGACAGATCATTGTCTGAACGGATAGCCAGATGGATTGTTGTATGCGTGATGGATGAGTCCTTGAATGGACAGACCATTGGCTGAACGGATTGGCAGATGGATGGTTGTATGCATGATGGATGTGTCCTTGAATGGACAGGTCATTGGCTGGATGGATAGCCAGATGGATTGCTGTATGCGTGATGGATGAGACCTTGAATGGACAGATCATTAGCTGAACGGATAGCCAGATGGACTGTTGTATGCACGATGGATGAGTCCTTGAATTGACAGATCATTGGCTGAACGGATAGCCAGATGGACTGTTGTATGCATGATGGATGAGTCCTTGAATGGACAGATCATTGGCTGAATGGATAGCCAGATGGACTGTTGTATGCACGATGGATGAGTCCTTGAATGGACAGATCATTGTCTGAACGGATAGCCAGATGGATTGTTGTATGCGTGATGGATGAGTCCTTGAATGGACAGACCATTGGCTGAACGGATTGGCAGATGGATGGTTGTATGCATGATGGATGTGTCCTTGAATGGACAGGTCATTGGCTGGATGGATAGCCAGATGGATTGCTGTATGCGTGATGGATGAGACCTTGAATGGACAGATCATTAGCTGAACGGATAGCCAGATGGACTGTTGTATGCACGATGGATGAGTCCTTGAATTGACAGATCATTGGCTGAACGGATAGCCAGATGGACTGTTGTATGCATGATGGATGAGTCCTTGAATGGACAGATCGTTGTCTCAACGGATATCCAGATGGATTGTTGTATGCGTGATGGATGAGTCCTTGAATGGACAGACCATTGGCTGAACGGATTGGCAGATGGATGGTTGTATGCATGATGGATGTGTCCTTGAATTGACAGATCATTGGCTGAACGGATAGCCAGATGGACTGTTGTATGCACGATGGATGAGTCCTTGAATGGACAGATCATTGGCTGAACTGATAGCCAGATGGACTGTTGTATGCACGATGGATGAGTCCTTGAATTGACAGATCATTGGCTGAACGGATAGCCAGATGGACTGTTGTATGCACGATGGATGAGTCCTTGAATGGACAGACCAGTGGCTGAACGGATTGGCAGATGGATGGTTGTATGCGTGATGGATGTGTCCTTGAATGGACAGGTCATTGGCTGGACCGATAGCCAGATTGATTGCTGTATGCGTGATGGATGAGTCCTTGAATGGACAGATCATTAGCTGGACGGATAGCCAGATGGATTGCTGTATGCGTGATGGATGAGTCCTTGAATGGACAGATCATTAGCTGGACGGATAGCCACATGGACTGTTGTATGCACGATGGATGAGTCCTTGAATTGACAGATCATTGGCTGAACGGATAGCCAGATGGACTGTTGTATGGACTGTTAGGCAGAAACCTGTGCAGTTCCCTTGGGGAACACTGCAAAAGATTTAAGACTACAGGTAGAGCAGTAAACCCCTTTGGTAGCAGTCTGTACCACCCAGATTTACCTGGTAGCTGTGGCTGAGCAGTCAGACTTCTCTCAAGAAGAGTTAGGCAGTATGCAAAGTATACACAATATGTACCAAAACACAATAGCACAAGCAAACACTGACCAGAGCTTGGTTTCAAAAGTATATAGTTATTTATTTAAAATACACATAAGTTAAAAACACTCTAGCAAAATATAGTAAACACTTCAAACACAGTTATAACGAAAGTAGATTCAATCCTTTCTCCTATCTAGACAACTCTAGGTTAACACCACTTAATTAAAACAGAGGTGAGTGCTTAACGTTAGATGACACTCTAGTAGTTTCCAAGAAAGGGAGAGAAAAAGCAGAAATGGGTTAAACACACCACTCTAAGGTCCAGAACACTTGCAATAGGCTCAAAGAAGCACAAAGTCACAGGTGAGCAAAAGTCACTGGGCAGGGCCCACTCTTAGAGTAGCCGGAGCGAAAATGTGCCCAAGATCACACTGTTATTAGGGATTCAAAGTCTTGCAAAGAGTTAGAAAGAGGTTAGAGTGGCTTAGAAAGTTTAGCCAGGGTGTTCCAGGCACTCCCAGGTTCGAAAGCCGGGGGCTAAATCTACCCCGTACAGTCGGTAGCAAGGGAAGCCAGGCGGAACACGGTACCTTAAGCGGAAAGGATCCTCCAGCGGTGGCAGTTGTTCCAGGCAGTGGCAGCTGGGCTCGACGTCGGTCAGGGGAGAGAGAAGTTCTCGCTGAAGAGCAGAAGAAGAGGGTCGTTGCACTGCCCGGGAAGAAACCAGCCGCGGAGTCCTCCGGTTGAAGGGTTGTACCGACTTTCGTGGTTTGGGGTAAAAGTGGTGGGGTTCCGGTTGCCGGGGTGCTTGGCACTGGCAAGGCGGCCACGAGATACCTCGAGAAGCGAAAAGAAGGCGAAAACTGGTTGTCCCCACCAGTCAAGGGAAGGAGCCACTCCGTTAAGAGTTCTCCTCGGTCGTCGGGAAAAGTGGTGAGACGGTTCAGCAGGGCTCCACCGGGTGGTGTCGTCGAAGCAGGTCGGCTCAGCTCTTCCCTCGTCGGATTCTTGGTCCTGTGGCGACTTCTGAAGTTCCAGTCCCCAAAGCCCTGCTTTTATGCAGCAAACCCCCATTCACCCAGCCTAGCTGTCACTCAAACATGCTAAGTGGTGAGCCGGCCGGCTCACCACTTGGGCCAATCAGGACGGAGTGCGACTTGAGTTACCAAGGTAACTCAGTCCAGGGTGCCTAAATCCCCCTCCACCCCTCCTAAGTACCCCAGACAGAGTGGCACCACTTTGGAGGGCTTCTGTGGAGAAGCCCGCCAAAAGTGGAACAAAGGGCTCCACTTTGGGTCAGAGTTACAGAGGCGAACACCAACGCCATTTTAGAATCAAGTTTTGGCAAAAAGTCCCAACCGGAGTTATAAAAATAAATATATAAACCGGTGGTATGTTTAAGGCTACCGTAAATAAATAATTAAATGTGTTAGCCTAAAACAATGGGAAATCCCATAGGAAAATATTCGCGGTCGAATATAAAACGTAGTTTCCACTGCCACCAGCCAAAACTCGATCAGGGGGGACGGAGACGTGCCCCCTCGACTAACAGACCCTGGGGCAATCGAATTGCCCCAGCCAGTACGTCCACAATATGATGGTTTGTACTGGTTCTGTTCAGGATTCAAGACTAGCAAAGTCTTTGGTGACTTTACATGCCCTGGGAGACAGTAGTCAGTCCCAGGGTATGGAGTCTATGTTGGGGAGTCCCTAGGACACCCCTGGGTCACGGCACAGAGGGTGCTGTGTAACCCACATCACAAAAATACATGAGGCCCTATGGAGTAAAAGACCCCATAGCCCATTCAACACAAGGTTTGTCCAAGATAACACAGTTCAACATGTCCAAGAGTGAGGGTAAAAGAGTCTCACTCTTGGCAGGAGAAAAAATTAAACCCCAGAAATCCAGCAAAGCTGCTGGGGGACTCACTAGGTAGGGAAATTCAGCCTAAACAGAGAATTCTCCCTAACACTCGCCCCCCCCAGACTAAGGGACAGGAGGATTTAATCCACTCCTGGATGAACCTCATACCTCTAGTCGATGATATACATCCTAGAGAGTCCATCAGCATTTTGATGGTGACACCTTGACCTATGTTCAATGGAGAACTCAAAGGTTTTCTTTTGCAAGCTAACGGACCTACAGACCCTTTGAGGAACATCAGTCTTTTTGTTATAGGGGGTCTGGTTGACCAGTCCCTCAGAAGTTGGTACAACTTCTGAACCTATGTTAGGCTTTTTCAAGGGGTCCTTATAAAGGATTCCCTTAGATCTAGAGGGGCCTCCAAGGTTCCTCACCACCTCTCTTGTGGGAGCAGGTTGGGTCTTAGGCCTCTTGGTTGGAGGGGTTGGGGTTAGGCAATGTACCTGCTTCCCCTTCCTCTTAGATCTACCCTTACCTATTTTAGGAGTTTCCCCCCTAATATTAGGTTTTGAGTTGGGGTCTTCAGTAGAAGGTCCAACAGTCTGAAGGTTTTTGGCCTTAGACTTTTCTTTTCTGGTTTTCCACCAGCACTGAGAATTACCAGTTCTCTCAGGTTCAGATAGGGGCCTAGTTGGTCTATCCACCTCTTCCTCAGAAGCAGGGGGAGTCAGAGACTCTGAGACTAGGGGAACAATGATGGAGCTTGGTTGGGGCTCCCATGTTCCTAGCATACTATCCTCAAATGTGCCTGAGTTAGAGGTCAACTTACTAACACCAGGGCTTGTAGTGGGGTTCTCAGTAGAGGGTCCCACAGGCTTAGAAGGGTCCTTCAAGGTAGCCTTTCTAGCCAATTTGGTTAAGTTCTGCTTCTCCATACTGGGAGGCCTGGGGGTATGTGACACTACTCCTAGAGTTCTTAGGTCATTCCCTAACAGGACCTTCCCAGGTACCTCAGTCTGAACACTGACAGGGATCCTTACTGTCATGTTGTTACATTGAATGAGGGCTGGTAGAATAGGAACCATTTGGACAGGGCCTCCAGACATCTTAGTGGGACCTTTGGGTGCTTTGGCCACATCCTCAGGTTGAAAGAAGCTTTCATCCACTACTGTTCTGCTGGCCCCAGTGTCTCTCCTGGCAGGAGTATCCTGGCCATTGACAAGAACACTGTCCACATAATACACCTTAGAGTTAACAGGTGGGGAGTTATACACAACCCTATTCTGGGGACTAACCAGACCCATAGGCTCTAAGTTTACAGTTGCTTGAAGACCCAAGGGTTCTTCAGCAAAGAGTTCAAAGTGGGCACTAGCCATCTGTACTTCATCCTCAGGAGTGAAGGCTAAGGAGACTGTGCTGATCCCTGCAGGTTTACCCTTGCACTTGGGATCTCCTTTGATATGGTCAGTACCCTGACAGACATAGCATTGTCCAAATGCTCTCTGGAAGGGTGGCTTGTTCTGACCTCCTTCTGGCTTGTGGCCAGAAGGTACACTAGCCTGATTCGGTTTACCCTGGGGCTTACCCTGGTTATTTGGTTGTTTGTGGCCCTCTTGGGTATGGGAGGTATTAGAATTCTCTTTGGAGTCCTTTTTAGGCTGTTTCTCCCCATCCTTCCTCTGAGTTACCCCAGAATCCTTGGGAGTGGCCCTGTTGGCAACCCACAAGTCAGCAGCCTTAGCTAGCTTCCTAGGATCCAATTCCTGTGAATCAGCCAAGTGCTGTCTGAGCTCAGGAGAGCAGGCATCATAAATTGACTCCAACATAAAGAGATTTCTCATCCCCTCATAAGTGTTCACCTTGTAACCCTTAATCCATCCCTCTAAGTTTTTCAAACATTCACTCACCCAGGTAGCCCAAGGGGTACCATCATGCTTTTTGAGGTTCCTAAACCTCTTAAGATACTGGGAAGGGGTCTTCCCAAACCTAGCTATCAAAGCTAGTTTCACACATTCATAGTCCTTCCTATCCTCCTCCCCCATCTCCATTACCACATCAGTTGCAACAGGGGGAAGCCTAGAGAACAACCAGGTGAGTAAGTCATTTCCTGTGATGTTCTGGAGCCCATGATTATATTCAAACAGAGACAACCAATCCAACACATCCAACTTAGGCTCATACATACCAACCAATTCTTTAGGCATCCGGGGTCTTTTAGGACTGGAACTTCTAGAGGAGCCAGAGAGAGAAACATTCTCAACAGATAATTTCTTCATTTCTAAGTCATACTTGAGCTCCATTTCCCTTAGCCTTAGTTCTTTGTCAGTTTGAGCATTAAGTTTCTTATACTCCAATTCTAGCTTCATTTTCTCCAGTTCAAAGTACTGAGGACTAAATGTGGGACCTGGTAAAGGTCCAGTAGGCACAGCAGGTAGAGCAGGCAGAGGCCTAGGGGGGACAGTTACAACAGCCTCACCCTCCTCTTCTGACTCTTCCTCAGAATCATCAACATTCTGCTCCATGTTAACTTCAACACTGTCATCTACAGTTGCTGGAGTGGTAGGTTCCTCTGAACCATCACCCAGACTTTGGTTAGCTAACAATCTTTCAATCAGCTCCATTTTCTTGCCCTTAGTCAGGAGATCCTTATGTTTACAGAGCACTCTTAAACAATCAGCAGTTTTGGCTGCAAGGGACTCTTGACTATAGCTTTCTATAACTGACATGTTAGAGGATTACTTTTACAGTGCTAAGCTTTGTGGTTAGTTGCACTAATGTATCTAAAGCACAATAAAATGTATACTCAATACAAATCCCACCGCTGTACACCAGTGTTAGGCAGAAACCTGTGCAGTTCCCTTGGGGAACACTGCAAAAGATTTAAGACTACAGGTAGAGCAGTAAACCCCTTTGGTAGCAGTCTGTACCACCCAGATTTACCTGGTAGCTGTGGCTGAGCAGTCAGACTTCTCTCAAGAAGAGTTAGGCAGTATGCAAAGTATACACAATATG
This sequence comes from Ambystoma mexicanum, assembly GCF_040938575.1. NCBI lineage: Eukaryota > Metazoa > Chordata > Amphibia > Caudata > Ambystomatidae > Ambystoma > Ambystoma mexicanum. The sequence goes on from NC_090938.1 coordinate 6,583,372, forward strand.
TACCAAAACACAATAGCACAAGCAAACACTGACCAGAGCTTGGTTTCAAAAGTATATAGTTATTTATTTAAAATACACATAAGTTAAAAACACTCTAGCAAAATATAGTAAACACTTCAAACACAGTTATAACGAAAGTAGATTCAATCCTTTCTCCTATCTAGACAACTCTAGGTTAACACCACTTAATTAAAACAGAGGTGAGTGCTTAACGTTAGATGACACTCTAGTAGTTTCCAAGAAAGGGAGAGAAAAAGCAGAAATGGGTTAAACACACCACTCTAAGGTCCAGAACACTTGCAATAGGCTCAAAGAAGCACAAAGTCACAGGTGAGCAAAAGTCACTGGGCAGGGCCCACTCTTAGAGTAGCCGGAGCGAAAATGTGCCCAAGATCACACTGTTATTAGGGATTCAAAGTCTTGCAAAGAGTTAGAAAGAGGTTAGAGTGGCTTAGAAAGTTTAGCCAGGGTGTTCCAGGCACTCCCAGGTTCGAAAGCCGGGGGCTAAATCTACCCCGTACAGTCGGTAGCAAGGGAAGCCAGGCGGAACACGGTACCTTAAGCGGAAAGGATCCTCCAGCGGTGGCAGTTGTTCCAGGCAGTGGCAGCTGGGCTCGACGTCGGTCAGGGGAGAGAGAAGTTCTCGCTGAAGAGCAGAAGAAGAGGGTCGTTGCACTGCCCGGGAAGAAACCAGCCGCGGAGTCCTCCGGTTGAAGGGTTGTACCGACTTTCGTGGTTTGGGGTAAAAGTGGTGGGGTTCCGGTTGCCGGGGTGCTTGGCACTGGCAAGGCGGCCACGAGATACCTCGAGAAGCGAAAAGAAGGCGAAAACTGGTTGTCCCCACCAGTCAAGGGAAGGAGCCACTCCGTTAAGAGTTCTCCTCGGTCGTCGGGAAAAGTGGTGAGACGGTTCAGCAGGGCTCCACCGGGTGGTGTCGTCGAAGCAGGTCGGCTCAGCTCTTCCCTCGTCGGATTCTTGGTCCTGTGGCGACTTCTGAAGTTCCAGTCCCCAAAGCCCTGCTTTTATGCAGCAAACCCCCATTCACCCAGCCTAGCTGTCACTCAAACATGCTAAGTGGTGAGCCGGCCGGCTCACCACTTGGGCCAATCAGGACGGAGTGCGACTTGAGTTACCAAGGTAACTCAGTCCAGGGTGCCTAAATCCCCCTCCACCCCTCCTAAGTACCCCAGACAGAGTGGCACCACTTTGGAGGGCTTCTGTGGAGAAGCCCGCCAAAAGTGGAACAAAGGGCTCCACTTTGGGTCAGAGTTACAGAGGCGAACACCAACGCCATTTTAGAATCAAGTTTTGGCAAAAAGTCCCAACCGGAGTTATAAAAATAAATATATAAACCGGTGGTATGTTTAAGGCTACCGTAAATAAATAATTAAATGTGTTAGCCTAAAACAATGGGAAATCCCATAGGAAAATATTCGCGGTCGAATATAAAACGTAGTTTCCACTGCCACCAGCCAAAACTCGATCAGGGGGGACAGAGACGTGCCCCCTCGACTAACAGACCCTGGGGCAATCGAATTGCCCCAGCCAGTACGTCCACAATATGATGGTTTGTACTGGTTCTGTTCAGGATTCAAGACTAGCAAAGTCTTTGGTGACTTTACATGCCCTGGGAGACAGTAGTCAGTCCCAGGGTATGGAGTCTATGTTGGGGAGTCCCTAGGACACCCCTGGGTCACGGCACAGAGGGTGCTGTGTAACCCACATCACAAAAATACATGAGGCCCTATGGAGTAAAAGACCCCATAGCCCATTCAACACAAGGTTTGTCCAAGATAACACAGTTCAACATGTCCAAGAGTGAGGGTAAAAGAGTCTCACTCTTGGCAGGAGAAAAAATTAAACCCCAGAAATCCAGCAAAGCTGCTGGGGGACTCACTAGGTAGGGAAATTCAGCCTAAACAGAGAATTCTCCCTAACACTCGCCCCCCCCAGACTAAGGGACAGGAGGATTTAATCCACTCCTGGATGAACCTCATACCTCTAGTCGATGATATACATCCTAGAGAGTCCATCAGCATTTTGATGGTGACACCTTGACCTATGTTCAATGGAGAACTCAAAGGTTTTCTTTTGCAAGCTAACGGACCTACAGACCCTTTGAGGAACATCAGTCTTTTTGTTATAGGGGGTCTGGTTGACCAGTCCCTCAGAAGTTGGTACAACTTCTGAACCTATGTTAGGCTTTTTCAAGGGGTCCTTATAAAGGATTCCCTTAGATCTAGAGGGGCCTCCAAGGTTCCTCACCACCTCTCTTGTGGGAGCAGGTTGGGTCTTAGGCCTCTTGGTTGGAGGGGTTGGGGTTAGGCAATGTACCTGCTTCCCCTTCCTCTTAGATCTACCCTTACCTATTTTAGGAGTTTCCCCCCTAATATTAGGTTTTGAGTTGGGGTCTTCAGTAGAAGGTCCAACAGTCTGAAGGTTTTTGGCCTTAGACTTTTCTTTTCTGGTTTTCCACCAGCACTGAGAATTACCAGTTCTCTCAGGTTCAGATAGGGGCCTAGTTGGTCTATCCACCTCTTCCTCAGAAGCAGGGGGAGTCAGAGACTCTGAGACTAGGGGAACAATGATGGAGCTTGGTTGGGGCTCCCATGTTCCTAGCATACTATCCTCAAATGTGCCTGAGTTAGAGGTCAACTTACTAACACCAGGGCTTGTAGTGGGGTTCTCAGTAGAGGGTCCCACAGGCTTAGAAGGGTCCTTCAAGGTAGCCTTTCTAGCCAATTTGGTTAAGTTCTGCTTCTCCATACTGGGAGGCCTGGGGGTATGTGACACTACTCCTAGAGTTCTTAGGTCATTCCCTAACAGGACCTTCCCAGGTACCTCAGTCTGAACACTGACAGGGATCCTTACTGTCATGTTGTTACATTGAATGAGGGCTGGTAGAATAGGAACCATTTGGACAGGGCCTCCAGACATCTTAGTGGGACCTTTGGGTGCTTTGGCCACATCCTCAGGTTGAAAGAAGCTTTCATCCACTACTGTTCTGCTGGCCCCAGTGTCTCTCCTGGCAGGAGTATCCTGGCCATTGACAAGAACACTGTCCACATAATACACCTTAGAGTTAACAGGTGGGGAGTTATACACAACCCTATTCTGGGGACTAACCAGACCCATAGGCTCTAAGTTTACAGTTGCTTGAAGACCCAAGGGTTCTTCAGCAAAGAGTTCAAAGTGGGCACTAGCCATCTGTACTTCATCCTCAGGAGTGAAGGCTAAGGAGACTGTGCTGATCCCTGCAGGTTTACCCTTGCACTTGGGATCTCCTTTGATATGGTCAGTACCCTGACAGACATAGCATTGTCCAAATGCTCTCTGGAAGGGTGGCTTGTTCTGACCTCCTTCTGGCTTGTGGCCAGAAGGTACACTAGCCTGATTCGGTTTACCCTGGGGCTTACCCTGGTTATTTGGTTGTTTGTGGCCCTCTTGGGTATGGGAGGTATTAGAATTCTCTTTGGAGTCCTTTTTAGGCTGTTTCTCCCCATCCTTCCTCTGAGTTACCCCAGAATCCTTGGGAGTGGCCCTGTTGGCAACCCACAAGTCAGCAGCCTTAGCTAGCTTCCTAGGATCCAATTCCTGTGAATCAGCCAAGTGCTGTCTGAGCTCAGGAGAGCAGGCATCATAAATTGACTCCAACATAAAGAGATTTCTCATCCCCTCATAAGTGTTCACCTTGTAACCCTTAATCCATCCCTCTAAGTTTTTCAAACATTCACTCACCCAGGTAGCCCAAGGGGTACCATCATGCTTTTTGAGGTTCCTAAACCTCTTAAGATACTGGGAAGGGGTCTTCCCAAACCTAGCTATCAAAGCTAGTTTCACACATTCATAGTCCTTCCTATCCTCCTCCCCCATCTCCATTACCACATCAGTTGCAACAGGGGGAAGCCTAGAGAACAACCAGGTGAGTAAGTCATTTCCTGTGATGTTCTGGAGCCCATGATTATATTCAAACAGAGACAACCAATCCAACACATCCAACTTAGGCTCATACATACCAACCAATTCTTTAGGCATCCGGGGTCTTTTAGGACTGGAACTTCTAGAGGAGCCAGAGAGAGAAACATTCTCAACAGATAATTTCTTCATTTCTAAGTCATACTTGAGCTCCATTTCCCTTAGCCTTAGTTCTTTGTCAGTTTGAGCATTAAGTTTCTTATACTCCAATTCTAGCTTCATTTTCTCCAGTTCAAAGTACTGAGGACTAAATGTGGGACCTGGTAAAGGTCCAGTAGGCACAGCAGGTAGAGCAGGCAGAGGCCTAGGGGGGACAGTTACAACAGCCTCACCCTCCTCTTCTGACTCTTCCTCAGAATCATCAACATTCTGCTCCATGTTAACTTCAACACTGTCATCTACAGTTGCTGGAGTGGTAGGTTCCTCTGAACCATCACCCAGACTTTGGTTAGCTAACAATCTTTCAATCAGCTCCATTTTCTTGCCCTTAGTCAGGAGATCCTTATGTTTACAGAGCACTCTTAAACAATCAGCAGTTTTGGCTGCAAGGGACTCTTGACTATAGCTTTCTATAACTGACATGTTAGAGGATTACTTTTACAGTGCTAAGCTTTGTGGTTAGTTGCACTAATGTATCTAAAGCACAATAAAATGTATACTCAATACAAATCCCACCGCTGTACACCAGTGTTAGGCAGAAACCTGTGCAGTTCCCTTGGGGAACACTGCAAAAGATTTAAGACTACAGGTAGAGCAGTAAACCCCTTTGGTAGCAGTCTGTACCACCCAGATTTACCTGGTAGCTGTGGCTGAGCAGTCAGACTTCTCTCAAGAAGAGTTAGGCAGTATGCAAAGTATACACAATATGTACCAAAACACAATAGCACAAGCAAACACTGACCAGAGCTTGGTTTCAAAAGTATATAGTTATTTATTTAAAATACACATAAGTTAAAAACACTCTAGCAAAATATAGTAAACACTTCAAACACAGTTATAACGAAAGTAGATTCAATCCTTTCTCCTATCTAGACAACTCTAGGTTAACACCACTTAATTAAAACAGAGGTGAGTGCTTAACGTTAGATGACACTCTAGTAGTTTCCAAGAAAGGGAGAGAAAAAGCAGAAATGGGTTAAACACACCACTCTAAGGTCCAGAACACTTGCAATAGGCTCAAAGAAGCACAAAGTCACAGGTGAGCAAAAGTCACTGGGCAGGGCCCACTCTTAGAGTAGCCGGAGCGAAAATGTGCCCAAGATCACACTGTTATTAGGGATTCAAAGTCTTGCAAAGAGTTAGAAAGAGGTTAGAGTGGCTTAGAAAGTTTAGCCAGGGTGTTCCAGGCACTCCCAGGTTCGAAAGCCGGGGGCTAAATCTACCCCGTACAGTCGGTAGCAAGGGAAGCCAGGCGGAACACGGTACCTTAAGCGGAAAGGATCCTCCAGCGGTGGCAGTTGTTCCAGGCAGTGGCAGCTGGGCTCGACGTCGGTCAGGGGAGAGAGAAGTTCTCGCTGAAGAGCAGAAGAAGAGGGTCGTTGCACTGCCCGGGAAGAAACCAGCCGCGGAGTCCTCCGGTTGAAGGGTTGTACCGACTTTCGTGGTTTGGGGTAAAAGTGGTGGGGTTCCGGTTGCCGGGGTGCTTGGCACTGGCAAGGCGGCCACGAGATACCTCGAGAAGCGAAAAGAAGGCGAAAACTGGTTGTCCCCACCAGTCAAGGGAAGGAGCCACTCCGTTAAGAGTTCTCCTCGGTCGTCGGGAAAAGTGGTGAGACGGTTCAGCAGGGCTCCACCGGGTGGTGTCGTCGAAGCAGGTCGGCTCAGCTCTTCCCTCGTCGGATTCTTGGTCCTGTGGCGACTTCTGAAGTTCCAGTCCCCAAAGCCCTGCTTTTATGCAGCAAACCCCCATTCACCCAGCCTAGCTGTCACTCAAACATGCTAAGTGGTGAGCCGGCCGGCTCACCACTTGGGCCAATCAGGACGGAGTGCGACTTGAGTTACCAAGGTAACTCAGTCCAGGGTGCCTAAATCCCCCTCCACCCCTCCTAAGTACCCCAGACAGAGTGGCACCACTTTGGAGGGCTTCTGTGGAGAAGCCCGCCAAAAGTGGAACAAAGGGCTCCACTTTGGGTCAGAGTTACAGAGGCGAACACCAACGCCATTTTAGAATCAAGTTTTGGCAAAAAGTCCCAACCGGAGTTATAAAAATAAATATATAAACCGGTGGTATGTTTAAGGCTACCGTAAATAAATAATTAAATGTGTTAGCCTAAAACAATGGGAAATCCCATAGGAAAATATTCGCGGTCGAATATAAAACGTAGTTTCCACTGCCACCAGCCAAAACTCGATCAGGGGGGACGGAGACGTGCCCCCTCGACTAACAGACCCTGGGGCAATCGAATTGCCCCAGCCAGTACGTCCACAATATGATGGTTTGTACTGGTTCTGTTCAGGATTCAAGACTAGCAAAGTCTTTGGTGACTTTACATGCCCTGGGAGACAGTAGTCAGTCCCAGGGTATGGAGTCTATGTTGGGGAGTCCCTAGGACACCCCTGGGTCACGGCACAGAGGGTGCTGTGTAACCCACATCACAAAAATACATGAGGCCCTATGGAGTAAAAGACCCCATAGCCCATTCAACACAAGGTTTGTCCAAGATAACACAGTTCAACATGTCCAAGAGTGAGGGTAAAAGAGTCTCACTCTTGGCAGGAGAAAAAATTAAACCCCAGAAATCCAGCAAAGCTGCTGGGGGACTCACTAGGTAGGGAAATTCAGCCTAAACAGAGAATTCTCCCTAACATGGACGATGGATGAGTACTTGAATAGACAGATCATTGGCTGAACGGATAGCCAGATGGATTGTTGTATGCATGATGGATGAGTCCTTGAATGGACAGATCATTGGCTGAACGGATAGCCAGATGGACTGTTGTATGCACGATGGATGAGTCCTTGATGGACGGCTCATTGGCTGAATGGATAGCCAGATGGACTGTTGTATGCACGATGGATGAGTACTTGAATGGACAGATCATTGGCTGAACGGATAGCCAGATGGACTGTTGTATGCACGATGGATGAGTCCTTGAATTGACAGACCATTGGCTGAACGGATAGCCAGATGGACTGTTGTATGCATGATGGATGAGTCCTTAAATGGACAGATCATTGGCTGAACGGATAGCCAGATGGACTGTTGTATGCATGATGGATGATTCCTTGAATGGACAGATCATTGTCTGAACGGATAGCCAGATGGATTGTTGTATGCGTGATGGATGAGTCCTTGAATGGACAGACCATTGGCTGAACGGATTGGCAGATGGATGGTTGTATGCATGATGGATGTGTCCTTGAATGGACAGGTCATTGGCTGGACGGATAGCCAGATGGATTGCTGTATGCGTGATGGATGAGTCCTTGAATGGACAGATCATTAGCTGAACGGATAGCCAGATGGACTGTTGTATGCACGATGGATGAGTCCTTGAATTGACAGATCATTGGCTGAACGGATAGCCAGATGGACTGTTGTATGCACGATGGATGAGTCCTTGAATGGACAGATCGTTGTCTGAACGGATAGCCAGATGGATTGTTGTATGCGTGATGGATGAGTCCTTGAATGGACAGACCATTGGCTGAACGGATTGGCAGATGGATGGTTGTATGCATGATGGATGTGTCCTTGAATTGACAGATCGTTGTCTGAACGGATAGCCAGATGGACTGTTGTATGCACGATGGATGAGTCCTTGAATGGACAGATCATTGGCTGAACGGATAGCCAGATGGACTGTTGTATGCACAATGGATGAGTCCTTGAATTGACAGATCATTGGCTGAACGGATAGCCAGATGGACTGTTGTATGCACGATGAATGAGTCCTTGAATGGACAGATCATTGGGTGAACGGATAGCCAGATGGACTGTTGTATGCACGATGGATGAGTCCTTGAATGGACAGATCGTTGTCTGAACGGATAGCCAGATGGATTGTTGTATGCGTGATGAATGAGTCCTTGAATGGACAGACCATTGGCTGAACGGATTGGCAGATGGATGGTTGTATGCATGATGGATGTGTCCTTGAATGGACAGGTCATTGGCTGGACGGATAGCCAGATGGATTGCTGTATGCGTGATGGATGAGTCCTTGAATGGACAGATCATTAGCTGGACGGATAGCCAGATGGATTGCTGTATGCGAGATGGATGAGTCCTTGAATGGACAGATCATTAGCTGGACGGATAGCCAGATGGACTGTTGTATGCACGATGGATGAGTCCTTGAATTGACAGATCATTGGCTGAACGGATAGCCAGATGGACTGTTGTATGCACGATGGATGAGTCCTTGAATAGACAGATCATTGGCTGAACGGATAGCCAGATGGATTGTTGTATGCGTGATGGATGAGTCCTTGAATGGACAGATCATTGGCTGAAAGGATAGCCAGAGGGACTGTTTATGCACGATGGATGAGTCCTTGAATGGACAGATCATTGGCTGAACGGATAGCCAGATGGATTGTTGTATGCACGATGGATGAGTCCTTATATGGACGGCTCATTGGCTGAACGCATAGCCAGATGGATTGTTGTATGCATGATGGATGAGTCCTTGAATAGACGGCTCTTTGGCTGAACGGATAGCCAGATGGATTGTTGTATGCATGATGGATGAGTCCTTGATGGACGGCTCATTGGCTGAACGGATAGCCAGATGGATTGTTGTATGCATGATGGATGAGTCCTTGAATAGACGGCTCTTTGGCTGAACGGATAGCCAGATGGATTGTTGTATGCACGATGGATGAGTGCTTGAATTGACAGATCATTGGCTGAACGGATAGCCAGATGGACTGTTGTATGCACGATGGATGAGTCCTTGAATTGACAGATCATTGGCTGAACGGATAGCCAGATGGACTGTTGTATGCACGATGGATGAGTGCTTGAATTGACAGATCATTGGCTGAACGGATAGCCAGATGGACTGTTGTATGCACGATGGATGAGTCCTTGAATGGACAGATAATTGGCTGAACGGATAGCCAGATGGACTGTTGTATGCACGATGGATGAGTCCTTGAATGGACAGATCATTGTCTGAACGGATACCCAGATGAATTGTTGTATGCGTGATGGATGAGTCCTTGAATGGACAGACCATTGGCTGAACGGATGGCGAGATGGATGGTTGTATGCGTGATGGATGTGTCCTTGAATGGACAGATCATTGTCTGAACGGATAGCCAGATGGATTGTTGTATGCGTGATGGATGAGTCCTTGAATGGACAGACCATTGGCTGAACGGATGGCCAGATGGATGGTTGTATGCATGATGGATGTGTCCTTGAATGGACAGACCATTGGCTGAACGGATAGCCAGATGGACTGTTGTATGCACGATGGATGAGTCCTTGAATTGACAGATCATGGGCTGAACAGATAGCCAGATGGACTGTTGTATGCACGATGGATGAGTCCTTGAATGGACAGATCATTGGCTGAACGGATAGCCAGATGGACTGTTGTATGCACGATGGATGAGTCCTTGAATGGACAGACCATTGGCTGAACGGATTGGCAGATGGATGGTTGTATGCATGATGGATGTGTCCTTGAATAGACAGATCATTGGCTGAACGGATAGCCAGATGGACTGTTGTATGCACGATGGATGAGTCCTTGAATAGACAGATCATTGGCTGAACGGATAGCCAGATGGATTGTTGTATGCATGATGGATGAGTCCTTGAATGGACGGCTCTTTGGCTGAACGGATAGCCAGATGGATTGTTATATGCATGATGGATGAGTCCTTGATGGACGGCTCATTGGCTGAACGGATAGCCAGATGGATTGTTGTATGCATGATGGATGAGTCCTTGAATAGACGGCTCTTTGGCTGAACGGATAGCCAGATGGATTGTTGTATGCACGATCGATGAGTCCTTGAATTGACAGATCATTGGCTGAAAGGATAGCCAGAGGGACTGTTTATGCACGATGGATGAGTCCTTGAATGGACAGATCATTGGCTGAACGGATAGCCAGATGGATTGTTGTATGCACGATGGATGAGTCCTTATATGGACGGCTCATTGGCTGAACGGATAGCCAGATGGATTGTTGTATGCACGATGGATGAGTCCTTGAATTGACAGATCATTGGCTGAACGGATAGCCAAATGGACTGTTGTATGCACGATGGATGAGTCCTTGAATTGACAGATCATTGGCTGAACGGATAGCCAGATGGACTGTTGTATGGACGATGGATTAGTCCTTGAATTGACAGATCATTGGCTGAACGGATAGCCAGATGGACTTTTGTATGCACGATGGATGAGTCCTTGAATGGACAGATCATTGGCTGAACGGATAGCCAGATGGACTGTTGTATGCACGATGGATGAGTCCTTGAATAGACAGATCATTGGCTGAACGGATATCCAGATGGATTGTTGTATGCATGATGGATGAGTCCTTGAATGGACGGCTCTTTGGCTGAACGTATAGCCAGATGGATTGTTGTATGCGCGAAGGATGAGTCCTTGAATTGACAGATCATTGCTGAACTGATAGCCAGATGGACTGTTGTATGCACGATGGATGAGTCCTTGAATGGACAGATCATTGGCTGAACGGATAGCCAGATGGATTGTTGTATGCGTGATGGATGAGTCCTTGAATGGACAGACCATTGGCTGAACGGATGGCCAGATGGATGGTTGTATGCGTGATGGATGTGTCCTTGAATGGACAGATCATTGTCTGAACGGATAGCCAGATGGATTGTTGTATGCGTGAGGGATGAGTCCTTGAATGGACAGACCATTGGCTGAATGGATGGCCAGATGGATGGTTGTATGCATGATGGATGTGTTCTTGAATGGACAGACCATTGGCTGAACGGATAGCCAGATGGACTGTTGTATGCACGATGGATGAGTCCTTGAATGGACAGATCATTGGCTGAACGGATAGCCAGATGGATTGTTGTATGCATGATGGATGAGTCCTTGAATGGACGGCTCATTGTCTGAACGGATAGCCAGATGGATTCTTGTGTGCACGATGGATGAGTCCTTGAGTGGACGGCTCATTGGCTGAATGGATAGCCAGATGGATGCTTGTGTGTGTGATGGATGAGTCCTTGATGGACGGCTCATTGGCTGAATGGATAGCCGGATGGATGCTTGTGTGCGTGATGGATGAGTCCTTGAATGGACAGATCATTGTCTGAACGGATAGCCAGATGGATTGTTGTATGCGTGCTGGATGAGTCCTTGAATGGACAGATCATTGTCTGAATGGATAGCCAGATGGATTCTTGCATGCACGATGGATGAGTCCTTGAATGGACAGATCATTGGCTGAACGGATAGCCAGATGGATGGTTGTATGCACGATGGATGAGTCCTTGAATTGACAGATCATTGGCTGAACGGATAGCCAGATGGACTGTTGTATGCACGATGGATGAGTCCTTGAATTGACAGATCATTGGCTGAACGGATAGCCAGATGAATTGTTGTATGCGTGATGGATGAGTCCTTGAATGGACAGATCATTGGCTGAACGGATAGCCAGATGGACTGTTGTATGCACGATGGATGAGTCCTTGAATGGACAGATCATTGGCTGAACAGATAGCAGGATTGATTCTTGTGTGCACGATGGATGAGCCCTTGAATGGACAGATCATTGGCCGAACAGATAGCCAGATGGATTGTTGTATGCATGATGCATGAGTCCTTGATGGACGGCTCATTGGCTGAATGGATAGCCAGATGGACTGTTGTATGCACGATGGATGAGTACTTGAATGGACAGATCATTGGATGAACGGATAGCCAGATGGACTGTTGTATGCACGATGGATGAGTCCTTGAATTGACAGATCATTGGCTGAACGGATAGCCAGATGGACTGTTGTATGCATGATGGATGAGTCCTTGAATGGACAGATCATTGGCTGAATGGATAGCCAGATGGACTGTTGTATGCACGATGGATGAGTCCTTGAATGGACAGATCATTGTCTGAACGGATAGCCAGATGGATTGTTGTATGCGTGATGGATGAGTCCTTGAATGGACAGACCATTGGCTGAACGGATTGGCAGATGGATGGTTGTATGCATGATGGATGTGTCCTTGAATTGACAGATCATTGGCTGAACGGATAGCCAGATGGACTGTTGTATGCACGATGGATGAGTCCTTGAATTGACAGATCATTGGCTGAACGGATAGCCAGATGGACTGTTGTATGCACGATGGATGAGTCCTTGAATGGACAGACCATTGGCTGAACGGATTGGCAGATGGATGGTTGTATGCATGATGGATGTGTCCTTGAATGGACAGGTCATTGGCTGGACCGATAGCCAGATGGATTGCTGTATGCGTGATGGATGAGTCCTTGAATGGACAGATCATTAGCTGGACGGATAGCCAGATGGATTGCTGTATGCGTGATGGATGAGTCCTTGAATGGACAGATCATTAGCTGGACGGATAGCCACATGGACTGTTGTATGCACGATGGATGAGTCCTTGAATGGACAGACCATTGGCTGAACGGATAGCCAGATGGATTGTTGTATGCATGATGGATGAGTCCTTGAATGGACAGATCATTGGCTGAACGGATAGCCAGATGGACTGTTGTATGCACGATGGATGAGTCCTTGATGGACGGCTCATTGGCTGAATGGATAGCCAGATGGACTGTTGTATGCACGATGGATGAGTACTTGAATGGACAGATCATTGGCTGAACGGATAGCCAGATGGACTGTTGTATGCACGATGGATGAGTCCTTGAATTGACAGATCATTGGCTGAACGGATAGCCAGATGGACTGTTGTATGCATGATGGATGAGTCCTTGAATGGACAGATCATTGGCTGAACGGATAGCCAGATGGACTGTTGTATGCATGATGGATGAGTCCTTGAATGGACAGATCATTGTCTGAACGGATAGCCAGATGGATTGTTGTATGCGTGATGGGTGAGTCCTTGAATGGACAGACCATTGGCTGAACGGATTGGCAGATGGATGGTTGTATGCATGATGGATGTGTCCTTGAATGGACAGGTCATTGGCTGGACGGATAGCCAGATGGATTGCTGTATGCGTGATGGATGAGTCCTTGAATGGACAGATCATTAGCTGAACGGATAGCCAGATGGATTGTTGTATGCACGATGGATGAGTCCTTGAATTGACAGATCATTGCTGAACGGATAGCCAGGTGGACTGTTGTATGCACGATTGATGAGTCCTTGAATGGACAGATCATTGGCTGAACAGATAGCCAGATGGACCGTTGTATGCACGATGGATGAGTCCTTGAATAGACGGCTCTTTGGCTGAACGGATAGCCAGATGGATTGTTGTATGCACGATGGATGAGTCCTTGAATTGACAGATCATTGGCTGAAAGGATAGCCAGAGGGACTGTTTATGCACGATGGATGAGTCCTTGAATGGACAGATCATTGGCTGAACGGATAGCCAGATGGATTGTTGTATGCACGATGGATGAGTCCTTATATGGACGGCTCATTGGCTGAACGGATAGCCAGATGGATTGTTGTATGCACGATGGATGAGTCCTTGAATTGACAGATCATTGGCTGAACGGATAGCCAAATGGACTGTTGTATGCACGATGGATGAGTCCTTGAATTGACAGATCATTGGCTGAACGGATAGCCAGATGGACTGTTGTATGCACGATGGATGAGTCCTTGAATTGACAGATCATTGGCTGAACGGATAGCCAGATGGACTTTTGTATGCACGATGGATGAGTCCTTGAATGGACAGATCATTGGCTGAACGGATAGCCAGATGGACTGTTGTATGCACGATGGATGAGTCCTTGAATGGACAGATCATTTTCTGAACAGATAGCCAGATGGATTGTTGTATGCGTGATGGATGAGTCCTTGAATGGACAGACCATTGGCTGAACGGATGGCCAGATGGATGGTTGTATGCGTGATGGATGTTTCCTTGAATGGACAGATCATTGTCTGAACGGATAGCCAGATGATTTGTTGTATGCGTGATGGATGAGTCCTTGAATGGACAGACCATTGGCTGAACGGATGGCCAGATGGATGGTTGTATGCATGATGGATGTGTCCTTGAATGGACAGACCATTGGCTGAACGGATAGCCAGATGGACTGTTGTATGCATGATGGATGAGTCCTTGAATTGACAGATCATTGGCTGAACGGATAGCCAGATGGACTGCTGTATGCACGATGGAAGAGTCCTTGAATGGACAGATCATTGGCTGAACGGATAGCCAGATGGACTGTTGTATGCACGATGGATGAGTCCTTGAATGGACAGATCGTTGTCTGAACGGATAGCCAGATGGATTGTTGTATGCGTGATGGATGAGTCCTTGAATGGACAGACCATTGGCTGAACGGATTGGCAGATGGATGGTTGTATGCATGGTGGATGTGTCCTTGAATTGACAGATCATTGGCTGAACGGATAGCCAGATGGACTGTTGTATGCACGATGGATGAGTCCTTGAATTGACAGATCATTGGCTGAACGGATAGCCAGATGGACTGTTGTATGCACGATGGATGAGTCCTTGAATGGACAGATCATTGGCTGAACGGATAGCCAGATGGACTGTTGTATGCACGATGGATGATTCCTTGAATGGACAGATCGTTGTCTGAACGGATAGCCAGATGGATTGTTGTATGCGTGATGGATGAGTCCTTGAATGGACAGACCATTGGCTGAACGGATTGGCAGATGGATTGTTGTATGCATGATGGATGTGCCCTTGAATGGACAGGTCATTGGCTGGACGGATAGCCAGATGGATTGCTGTATGCGTGATGGATGAGTCCTTGAATGGACAGATCATTAGCTGGACGGATAGCCAGATGGATTGTTGTATGCACGATGGATGAGTCCTTGAATGGACAGATCATTGGCTGAACGGATAGCCAGATGGACTGTTGTATGCACGATGGATGAGTCCTTGAATTGACAGATCATTGTCTGAACGGATAGCCAGATGGACTGTTGTATGCACGATGGATGAGTCCTTGAATGGACGGCTCTTTGGCTGAACGGATAGCCAGATGGATTGTTGTATGCGCGATGGATGAGTCCTTGAATTGACAGATCATTGCTGAACTGATAGCCAGATGGACTGTTGTATGCATGATGGATGAGTCCTTGAATGGACAGATCATTGGCTGAACGGATAGCCAGATGGATTGTTGTATGCGTGATGGATGAGTCCTTGAATGGACAGACCATTGGCTGAACGGATGGCCAGATGGATGGTTGTATGCGTGATGGATGTGTCCTTGAATGGACAGATCATTGTCTGAACGGATAGCCAGATGGATTCTTGTATGCGTGAGGGATGAGTCCTTGAATGGACAGACCATTGGCTGAACGGATGGCCAGATGGACTGTTGTATGCACGATGGATGAGTCCTTGAATGGACAGATCATTGGCTGAACGGATAGCCAGATGGATTGTTGTATGCATGATGGATGAGTCCTTGAATGGACGGCTAATTGTCTGAACGGATAGCCAGATGGATGCTTGTGTGCACGATGGATGAGTCCTTGAGTGGACGGCTCATTGGCTGAATGGATAGCCAGATGGATGCTTGTGTGTGTGATGGATGAGTCCTTGATGGACGGCTCATTGGCTGAATGGATAGCCGGATGGATGCTTGTGTGCGTGATGGATGAGTCCTTGAATGGACAGATCATTGTCTGAATGGATAGCCAGATGGATTGTTGTATGCGTGCTGGATGAGTCCTTGAATGGACAGATCATTGTCTGAATGGATAGCCAGATGGATTCTTGCATGCACGATGGATGAGTCCTTGAATGGACAGATCATTGGCTGAACGGATAGCCAGATGGATGGTTGTATGCACGATGGATGAGTCCTTGAATTGACAGATCATTGGCTGAACGGATAGCCAGATGGACTGTTGTATGCACGATGGATGAGTCCTTGAATTGACAGATCATTGGCTGAACGGATAGCCAGATGGATTGTTGTATGCGTGATGGATGAGTCCTTGAATGGACAGATCATTGGCTGAACGGATAGCCAGATGGACTGTTGTATGCACGATGGATGAGTCCTTGAATGGACAGATCATTGGCTGAACAGATAGCAGGATTGATTCTTGTGTGCACGATGGATGAGCCCTTGAATGGACAGATCATTGGCCGAACGGATAGCCAGATGGATTGTTGTATGCATGATGCATGAGTCCTTGATGGACGGCTCATTGGCTGAATGGAGAGCCAGATGGACTGTTGTATGCACGATGGATGAGTACTTGAATGGACAGATCATTGGCTGAACGGATAGCCAGATGGACTGTTGTATGCACGATGGATGAGTCCTTGAATTGACAGATCATTGGCTGAACGGATAGCCAGATGGACTGTTGTATGCATGATGGATGAGTCCTTGAATGGACAGATCATTGGCTGAATGGATAGCCAGATGGACTGTTGTATGCACGATGGATGAGTCCTTGAATGGACAGGTCATTGTCTGAACGGATAGCCAGATGGATTGTTGTATGCGTGATGGATGAGTCCTTGAATGGACAGACCATTGGCTGAACGGATTGGCAGATGGATGGTTGTATGCATGATGGATGTGTCCTTGAATGGACAGGTCATTGGCTGGATGGATCGCCAGATGGATTGCTGTATGCGTGATGGATGAGACCTTGAATGGACAGATCATTAGCTGAACGGATAGCCAGATGGACTGTTGTATGCACGATGGATGAGTCCTTGAATTGACAGATCATTGGCTGAACGGATAGCCAGATGGACTGTTGTATGCACGATGGATGAGTCCTTGAATGGACAGATCGTTGTCTGAACGGATATCCAGATGGATTGTTGTATGCGTGATGGATGAGTCCTTGAATGGACAGACCATTGGCTGAACGGATTGGCAGATGGATGGTTGTATGCATGATGGATGTGTCCTTGAATTGACAGATCATTGGCTGAACGGATAGCCAGATGGACTGTTGTATGCACGATGGATGAGTCCTTGAATGGACAGATCATTGGCTGAACTGATAGCCAGATGGACTGTTGTATGCACGATGGATGAGTCCTTGAATTGACAGATCATTGGCTGAACGGATAGCCAGATGGACTGTTGTATGCACGATGGATGAGTCCTTGAATGGACAGACCATTGGCTGAACGGATTGGCAGATGGATGGTTGTATGCATGATGGATGTGTCCTTGAATGGACAGGTCATTGGCTGGACCGATAGCCAGATGGATTGCTGTATGCGTGATGGATGAGTCCTTGAATGGACAGATCATTAGCTGGACGGATAGCCAGATGGATTGCTGTATGCGTGATGGATGAGTCCTTGAAAGAACAGATCATTAGCTGGACGGATAGCCACATGGACTGTTGTATGCACGATGGATGAGTCCTTGAATTGACAGATCATTGGCTGAACGGATAGCCAGATGGACTGTTGTATGGACGATGGATGAGTACTTGAATAGACAGATCATTGGCTGAACGGATAGCCAGATGGATTGTTGTATGCATGATGGATGAGTCCTTGAATGGACAGATCATTGGCTGAACGGATAGCCAGATGGACTGTTGTATGCACGATGGATGAGTCCTTGATGGACGGCTCATTGGCTGAATGGATAGCCAGATGGACTGTTGTATGCACGATGGATGAGTACTTGAATGGACAGATCATTGGCTGAACGGATAGCCAGATGGACTGTTGTATGCACGATGGATGAGTCCTTGAATTGACAGATCATTGGCTGAACGGATAGCCAGATGGACTGTTGTATGCATGATGGATGAGTCCTTGAATGGACAGATCATTGGCTGAACGGATAGCCAGATGGACTGTTGTATGCATGATGGATGAGTCCTTGAATGGACAGATCATTGTCTGAACGGATAGCCAGATGGATTGTTGTATGCGTGATGGATGAGTCCTTGAATGGACAGACCATTGGCTGAACGGACTGGCAGATGGATGGTTGTATGCGTGATGGATGAGTCCTTGAATGGACAGATCATTAGCTGGACGGATAGCCACATGGACTGTTGTATGCACGATGGATGAGTCCTTGAATTGACAGATCATTGGCTGAACGGATAGCCAGATGGACTGTTGTATGGACGATGGATGAGTACTAGAATAGACAGATCATTGGCTGAACGGATAGCCAGATGGATTGTTGTATGCATGATGGATGAGTCCTTGAATGGACAGATCATTGGCTGAACGGATAGCCAGATGGACTGTTGTATGCACGATGGATGAGTCCTTGATGGACGGCTCATTGGCTGAATGGATAGCCAGATGGACTGTTGTATGCACGATGGATGAGTACTTGAATGGACAGATCATTGGCTGAACGGATAGCCAGATGGACTGTTGTATGCACGATGGATGTGTCCTTGAATGGACAGGTCATTGGCTGGACGGATAGCCAGATGGATTGCTGTATGCGTGATGGATGAGTCCTTGAATGGACAGATCATTAGCTGAACGGATAGCCAGATGGACTGTTGTATGCACGATGGATGAGTCCTTGAATTGACAGATCATTGGCTGAACGGATAGCCAGATGGACTGTTGTATGCACGATGGATGAGTCCTTGAATGGACAGATCGTTGTCTGAACGGATAGCCAGATGGATTGTTGTATGCGTGATGGATGAGTCCTTGAATGGACAGACCATTGGCTGAACGGATTGGCAGATGGATGGTTGTATGCATGATGGATGTGTCCTTGAATTGACAGATCATTGGCTGAACGGATAGCCAGATGGACTGTTGTATGCACGATGGATGAGTCCTTGAATGGACAGATCATTGGCTGAACGGATAGCCAGATGGACTGTTGTATGCACGATGGATGAGTCCTTGAATTGACAGATCATTGGCTGAACGGATAGCCAGATGGACTGTTGTATGCACGATGGATGAGTCCTTGAATGGACAGATCATTGGCTGAACGGATAGCCAGATGGACTGTTGTATGCACGATGGATGAGTCCTTGAATGGACAGATCGTTGTCTGAACGGATAGCCAGATGGATTGTTGTATGCGTGATGGATGAGTCCTTGAATGGACAGACCATTGGCTGAACGGATTGGCAGATGGATGGCTGTATGCATGATGGATGTGTCCTTGAATGGACAGGTCATTGGCTGGACGGATAGCCAGATGGATTGCTCTATGCGTGATGGATGAGTCCTTAAATGGACAGATCATTAGCTGGACGGATAGCCAGATGGATTGCTGTATGCGTGATCGATGAGTCCTTGAATGGACAGATCATTAGCTGGACGGATAGCCAGATGGACTGTTGTATGCACGATGGATGAGTCCTTGAATTGACAGATCATTGGCTGAACGGATAGCCAGATGGATGAGTCCTTGAATAGACAGATCATTGGCTGAACGGATAGCCAGATGGATTGTTGTATGCATGATGGATGAGTCCTTGAATGGACGGCTCTTTGGCTGAACGGATAGCCAGATGGATTGTTGTATGCACGATGGATGAGTCCTTGAATTGACAGATCATTGCTGAACGGATAGCCAGGTGGACTGTTGTATGCACGATTGATGAGTCCTTGAATGGACAGATCATTGGCTGAACAGATAGCCAGATGGACCGTTGTATGCACGATGGATGAGTCCTTGAATGGACAGATCATTGTCTGAACGGATAGCCAGATGGATTGTTGTATGCGTGATGGATGAGTCCTTGAATGGACAGACCATTGGCTGAACGGATGGCCAGATGGATGGTTGTATGCGTGATGGATGTGTCCTTGAATGGACAGATCATTGTCTGAACGGATAGCCAGATGGATTGTTGTATGCTTGATGGATGAGTCCTTGAATGGACAGACCATTGGCTGAACGGATGGCCAGATGGATGGTTGTATGCATGATGGATGTGTCCTTGAATGGACAGACCATTGGCTGAACGGATAGCCAGATGGACTGTTGTATGCACGATGGATGAGTCCTTGAATGGACAGATCATTGGCTGAACAGATAGCCAGATGGATTGTTGTATGCATGATGGATGAGTCCTTGAATGGACAGCTCATTGTCTGAACGGATAGCCAGATGGATGCTTGTGTGCACGATGGATAGAGTCCTTGAATGGACGACTCATTGGCTGAATGGATAGCCAGATGGATGCTTGCGTGTGTGATGGATGAGTCCTTGATGGACGGCTCATTGGCTGAATGGATAGCCGGAAGGATGCTTGTGTGCGTGATGGATGAGTCCTTGAATGGACAGATCATTGTCTGAACGGATAGCCAGATAGATTGTTGTATGCGTGCTGGATGAGTCCTTGAATGGACAGATCATTGTCTGAATGGATAGCCAGATGGATTCTTGCATGCACGATGGATGAGTCCTTGAATGGACAGATCATTGGCTGAACGGATAGCCAGATGGATGGTTGTATGCACGATGGATGAGTCCTTGAATTGACAGATCATTGGCTGAACGGATAGCCAGATGGATTGTTGTATGAGTGATGGATGAGTCCTTGAATGGACAGATCATTGGCTGAACGGATAGCCAGATGGACTGTTGTATGTGTTAGGGAGAATTCTCTGTTTAGGCTGAATTTCCCTACCTAGTGAGTCCCCCAGCAGCTTTGCTGGATTTCTGGGGTTTATTTTTTTTCTCCTGCCAAGAGTGAGACTCTTTTACCCTCACTCTTGGACATGTTGAAGTGTGTTTTCTTGGTTAAACCTTGTGTTGAATGGGCTATGGGGTCTCTTACTCCATAGGGCCTCATGTATTTTTGTGATGTGGGTCACACAGCACCCTCTGTGCCGTGACCCAGGGGTGTCCTAGGGACTCCCCAACATAGACTCCATACCCTGGGACTGACTACTGTCTCCCAGGGCATGTAAAGTCACCAAAGACTTTGTTAGTCTTGAATCCTGAACAGAACCAGTACAAACCATCATATTGTGGACGTACTGGCTGGGGCAATTCGATTGCCCCAGGGTCTGTTAGTCGAGGGGGCACGTCTCCGTCCCCCCTGATCGAGTTTTGGCTGGTGGCAGTGGAAACTACTTTTTATATTCAACCGCGAATATTTCCCTATGGGATTTCCCATTGTTTTAGGCTAACACATTTAATTAATTATTTACGGTAGCCTTAAACATACCGCCGGTTTATATATTTATTTTTATAACTCCGGTTGGGACTTTTTGCCAAAACTTGATTCTAAAATGGCGTTGGTGTTCGCCTCTGTAACTCTGACCCAAAGTGGAGCCCTTTGTTCCACTTTTGGCGGGCTTCTCCACAGAAGCCCTCCAAAGTGGTGCCACTCTGTCTGGGGTACTTAGGAGGGGTGGAGGGGGATTTAGGCACCCTGGACTGAGTTACCTTGGTAACTCAAGTCGCACTCCGTCCTGATTGGCCCAAGTGGTGAGCCGCCCGGCTCACCACTTAGCATGTTTGAGTGACAGCTAGGCTGGGTGAATGGGGGTTTGCTGCATAAAAGCAGGGCTTTGGGGACTGGGACTTCAGAAGTCGCCACAGGACCAAGAATCCGACGAGGGAAGAGCTGAGCCGACCTGCTTCGACGACACCACCCGGTGGAGCCCTGCTGAACCGTCTCACCACTTTTTCCCGACGACCGAGGAGAACTCTTAACGGAGTGGCTCCTTCCCTTGACTGGTGGGGACAACCAGTTTTCGCCTTCTTTCCGTTCTTTGAGGTATCTCGTGGCCGCCTTGCCTGTGCCAAGCACCCCGGCAACCGGAATACCACACTTTACCCCCATACCGCGAAAGTCGGTACCAACCCTTTAACCGGAGGACTCCGCGGCTGGTTTCTTCCCGGGCAGTGCAACGACCCTCTTCTTCTGCTCTTCAGCGAGAACTTCTTCTCCCCTGACCGACGTCGAGCCCTGCTGCCACTGCCTGGAACAACTGCCACCGCTGGAGGATCCTTTCCGCTTAAGGTACTGTGTTCTGCCTGGCTTCCCTTGCTACCGACTGTACGGGGTAGATTTAGTCCCCGGCTTTCGAACCTGGGAGTGCCTGGGACACTTTGGCTAAACTTTCTGAGCCACTCTAACCTCTTTTTGACTCTTTGCAAGACTTTGAATCTCTAACTAACAGTGTGATCTTGGGCACATTTTCGCTCCGGCTACTCTAAGAGTGGGCCCTGCCTAGTGACTTTTGCTCACCTGTGACTTTATTCTTCTTTAAGCCTATTGCAAGTGCTCTGGACCTTAGAGTGGTGTGTCTAACCCATTTCTGCTTTTTCTCTCCCTTTCTTGGAAACTACTAGAGTGTCATCTAACGTTAAGCACTCACCTCTGTTTTAATTAAGTGGTGTTTACTTAGAGTTGTCTAGATAGGAGAAAGGATTGAATCTACTTTCATTATAACTGTGTTGAAGTGCTTTTACTATATTTTTGCTAGAGTGTTTTTAACTTATGTGTATTTTAAATAAATAACTATATACTTTTGAAACCAAGCTCTGGTCAGTGTTTGCTTGTGCTATTGTGTTTTGGTACATATTGTGTAGACTTTACATACTGCCTAACTCTTCTTGAGAGAAGTCTGACTGCTCAGCCACAGCTACCAGGTAAATCTGGGTGGTACAGACTGCTACCAAAGGGGTTTACTGCTCTACCTGTAGTCTTAAATCTTTTGCAGTGTTCCCCAAGGGAACTGCACAGGTTTCTGCCTAACACTGGTGTACAGCGGTGGGATTTGTATTGAGTATACATTTTATTGTGCTTTAGATACCTTAGTGCAACTAACCACAAAGCTTAGCATTGAAAAAGTAAAACCTCTAACATGTCAGTTATAGAAAGCTATAGTCAGGAGTCCCTTGCAGCCAAAACTGCTGATTGTTTAAGAGTGCTCTGTAAACATAAGGATCTCCTGACTAAGGGCAAGAAAATGGAGCTGATTGAAAGATTGTTAGCTAACCAAAGTCTGGGTGATGGTTCAGAGGAACCTACCACTCCAGCAACTGTAGATGACAGTGTTGAAGTTAACATGGAGCAAAATGTTGATGTTTCTGAGGAAGAGTCAGAAGAGGAGGGTGAGGCTGTTGTAACTGTCCCCCCTAGGCCTCTGCCTGCTCTACCTGCTGTACCTACTGGACCTTTACCAGGTCCCACATTTAGTCCTCAGTACTTTGAACTGGAGAAAATGAAGCTAGAATTGGAGTATAAGAAACTTAATGCTCAAACTGACAAAGAACTAAGGCTAAGGGAAATGGAGCTCAAGTATGACTTAGAAATGAAGAAATTATCTGTTGAGAATGTTTCTCTCTCTGGCTCCTCTAGAAGTTCCAGTCCTAAAAGACCCCGGATGCCTAAAGAATTGGTTGGTATGTATGAGCCCAAGTTGGATGTGTTGGATTGGTTGTCTCTGTTTGAATATAATCATGGGCTCCAGAACATCACAGGAAATGACTTACTCACCTGGTTGTTCTCTAGGCTCCCCCCTGTTGCAACTGATGTGGTAATGGAGATGGGGGAGGAGGATAGGAAGGACTATGAATGTGTGAAACTAGCTTTGATAGCTAGGTTTGGGAAGACCCCTTCCCAGTATCTTAAGAGGTTTAGGAACCTCAAAAAGCATGATGGTACCCCTTGGGCTACCTGGGTGAGTGAATGTTTGAAAAACTTAGAGGGATGGATTAAGGGTTACAAGGTGAACACTTATGAAGGTATGAAGAATTTGTTTATGTTGGAGACTATTTATGATGCCTGCTCTCCTGAGCTCAGACAACACTTGGCTGATTCCAAGGAATTAGATTCCCGGAAACTGGCTAGGGCTGCTGACTTGTGGGTTGCCAACAGGGCCACTCACAAGGATTCTGGGGTAACTCAGAAGAAGGATGGGGAGAAACAGCCAAAAAAAGACTCCAAAGAGAATTCTAATAATTCCTATCCCAAAGAGGGCCCCAAACCACAAAATAACCAGGGTAAGCCACATGGGAAACCTAGTCAGGCTACTGTACCTTCTGGCCACAAGCCAGAAGGAGGTCAGAACAAGCCACCCTTCCAGAGAGCATTTGGACAATGCTATGTCTGTCAGGGTACTGACCATATCAAAGGAGATCCCAAGTGCAAGGGTAAACCTGCAGGGATCAGCACAGTCTCCTTAGCCTTCACTCCTGAGGATGAAGTACAGATGGCTAGTGCCCACTTTGAACTCTTTGCTGAAGAACCCTTGGGTCTTCAAGCAACTGTAAACTTAGAGCCTATGGGTCTGGTTAGTCCCCAGAATAGGGTTGTGTATAACTCCCTACCTGTTAACTCTAAGGTGTATTATGTGGACAGTGTTCTTGTCAATGGCCAGGATACTCCTGCCAGGAGAGACACTGGGGCCAGCAGAACAGTAGTGGATGAAAGCTTCTTTCAACCTGAGGATGTGGCCAAAGCACCCAAAGGTCCCACTAAAATGTCTGGAGGCCCTGTCCAAATGGTTCCTATTCTACCAGCCCTCATTCAGTGTAACAACATGACAGTGAGGATCCCTGTCAGTGTTCAGACTGAGGTACCTGGGAAGGTCCTGTTGGGGAATGACCTAAGAACTCTAGGAGTAGTGTCACATACCCCCAGGCCTCCCAGTATGGAGAAGCAGAACTTAACCAAACTGGCTAGACAGGCTACCTTGAAGGACCCTTCTAAGCCTGTGGGACCCTCTACTGAGAACCCCACTACAAGCCCTGGTGTTAGTAAGTTGACCTCTAACCCAGGCACATTTCAGGATAGTATGCTAGGAACATGGGAGCCCCAACCAAGCTCCACCCTTGTTCCCCTAGTTTCCGAGTCTCTGACCCCCCCTGCTTCTGAGGAAGAGGTGGATAGACCAACTAGGCCCCTATCTGGACCTGAGAGAACTGGTAATTCTCAGTGCTGGTGGAAAACCAGAAAAGAAAAGTCTAAGGCCAAAAACCTTCGGACTGTTGGACCTTCTACTGAAGACCCCAACTCCAAGCCTAATATTAGGGGGGAAACTCCTAAAATAGGTAAAGGTAGATCTAAGAGGAAGGGGAAGCAGGTACATTGCCTAACCCCAACCCCTCCAACCAAGAGGCCTAAGACCCAACCTGCTCCCACAAGAGAGGTGGTGAGGAACCTTGGAGGCCCCTCTAGATCTAAGGGAATCCTTTATAAGGACCCCTTGAAAAAGCCTAACATAGGTTCAGAAGTTGTACCAACTTCTGAGGGACTGGTCAACCAGATCCCCTATAACAAAAAGACTGATGTTCCTCAAAGGGTCTGTAGGTCCGTTAGCTTGCAAAAGAAAACCTTTGAGTTCTCCATTGAACATAGGTCAAGGTGTCACCATCAAAATGCTGATGGACTCTCTAGGATGTATATCATCGACTAGAGGTATGAGGTTCATCCAGGAGTGGATTAAATCCTCCTGTCCCTTAGTCTGGGGGGGGCGAGTGTTAGGGAGAATTCTCTGTTTAGGCTGAATTTCCCTACCTAGTGAGTCCCCCAGCAGCTTTGCTGGATTTCTGGGGTTTATTTTTTTTCTCCTGCCAAGAGTGAGACTCTTTTACCCTCACTCTTGGACATGTTGAAGTGTGTTTTCTTGGTTAAACCTTGTGTTGAATGGGCTATGGGGTCTCTTACTCCATAGGGCCTCATGTATTTTTGTGATGTGGGTCACACAGCACCCTCTGTGCCGTGACCCAGGGGTGTCCTAGGGACTCCCCAACATAGACTCCATACCCTGGGACTGACTACTGTCTCCCAGGGCATGTAAAGTCACCAAAGACTTTGTTAGTCTTGAATCCTGAACAGAACCAGTACAAACCATCATATTGTGGACGTACTGGCTGGGGCAATTCGATTGCCCCAGGGTCTGTTAGTCGAGGGGGCACGTCTCCGTCCCCCCTGATCGAGTTTTGGCTGGTGGCAGTGGAAACTACTTTTTATATTCAACCGCGAATATTTCCCTATGGGATTTCCCATTGTTTTAGGCTAACACATTTAATTAATTATTTACGGTAGCCTTAAACATACCGCCGGTTTATATATTTATTTTTATAACTCCGGTTGGGACTTTTTGCCAAAACTTGATTCTAAAATGGCGTTGGTGTTCGCCTCTGTAACTCTGACCCAAAGTGGAGCCCTTTGTTCCACTTTTGGCGGGCTTCTCCACAGAAGCCCTCCAAAGTGGTGCCACTCTGTCTGGGGTACTTAGGAGGGGTGGAGGGGGATTTAGGCACCCTGGACTGAGTTACCTTGGTAACTCAAGTCGCACTCCGTCCTGATTGGCCCAAGTGGTGAGCCGCCCGGCTCACCACTTAGCATGTTTGAGTGACAGCTAGGCTGGGTGAATGGGGGTTTGCTGCATAAAAGCAGGGCTTTGGGGACTGGGACTTTAGAAGTCGCCACAGGACCAAGAATCCGACGAGGGAAGAGCTGAGCCGACCTGCTTCGACGACACCACCCGGTGGAGCCCTGCTGAACCGTCTCACCACTTTTTCCCGACGACCGAGGAGAACTCTTAACGGAGTGGCTCCTTCCCTTGACTGGTGGGGACAACCAGTTTTCGCCTTCTTTCCGTTCTTTGAGGTATCTCGTGGCCGCCTTGCCTGTGCCAAGCACCCCGGCAACCGGAATACCACACTTTACCCCCATACCGCGAAAGTCGGTACCAACCCTTTAACCGGAGGACTCCGCGGCTGGTTTCTTCCCGGGCAGTGCAACGACCCTCTTCTTCTGCTCTTCAGCGAGAACTTCTTCTCCCCTGACCGACGTCGAGCCCTGCTGCCACTGCCTGGAACAACTGCCACCGCTGGAGGATCCTTTCCGCTTAAGGTACTGTGTTCTGCCTGGCTTCCCTTGCTACCGACTGTACGGGGTAGATTTAGTCCCCGGCTTTCGAACCTGGGAGTGCCTGGGACACTTTGGCTAAACTTTCTGAGCCACTCTAACCTCTTTTTGACTCTTTGCAAGACTTTGAATCTCTAACTAACAGTGTGATCTTGGGCACATTTTCGCTCCGGCTACTCTAAGAGTGGGCCCTGCCTAGTGACTTTTGCTCACCTGTGACTTTATTCTTCTTTAAGCCTATTGCAAGTGCTCTGGACCTTAGAGTGGTGTGTCTAACCCATTTCTGCTTTTTCTCTCCCTTTCTTGGAAACTACTAGAGTGTCATCTAACGTTAAGCACTCACCTCTGTTTTAATTAAGTGGTGTTTACTTAGAGTTGTCTAGATAGGAGAAAGGATTGAATCTACTTTCATTATAACTGTGTTGAAGTGCTTTTACTATATTTTTGCTAGAGTGTTTTTAACTTATGTGTATTTTAAATAAATAACTATATACTTTTGAAACCAAGCTCTGGTCAGTGTTTGCTTGTGCTATTGTGTTTTGGTACATATTGTGTAGACTTTACATACTGCCTAACTCTTCTTGAGAGAAGTCTGACTGCTCAGCCACAGCTACCAGGTAAATCTGGGTGGTACAGACTGCTACCAAAGGGGTTTACTGCTCTACCTGTAGTCTTAAATCTTTTGCAGTGTTCCCCAAGGGAACTGCACAGGTTTCTGCCTAACAGTATGCACGATGGATGAGTCCTTGAATGGACAGATCATTGGCTGAACAGATAGCAGGATTGATTCTTGTGTGCACGATGGATGAGCCCTTGAATGGACAGATCATTGGCCGAACGGATAGCCAGATGGATTGTTGTATGCATGATGGATGAGTCCTTGATGGACAGCTCATTGGCTGAATGGATAGCCAGATGGACTGTTGTATGCACGATGGATGAGTCCTTGAATGGACAGATCATTGACTGAATGATTAGCCAGATGGACTGTTGTATGCACGATGGATGAGTCCTTGAATTGACAGATCATTGGCTGAACGGATAGCCAGATGGACTGTTGTATGCATGATGGATGAGTCCTTGAATGGACAGATCTTTGGCTGAACGGATAGCCAGATGGACTGTTGTATGCACGATAGATGAGTCCTTGAATTGACAGATCATTGTCTGAACGGATAGCCATTTGGATTGTTGTATGCGTGATGGATGAGTCCTTGAATGGACAGACCATTGGCTGAACGGATTGGCAGATGGATGGTTGTATGCATGATGGATGTGTCCTTGAATGGACAGATCATTAGCTGGACGGATAGCCAGATGGATTGTTGTATGCACGATGGATGAGTCCTTGAATGGACAGATCATTGGCTGAACGGATAGCCAGATGGACTGTTGTATGCACGATGGATGAGTCCTTGAATTGACAGATCATTGGCTGAACGGATAGCCTGATGGACTTTTGTATGCACGATGGATGAGTCCTTGAATAGACAGATCATTGGCTGAACGGATAGCCAGATGGATTGTTGTATGCACGATGGATGAGTCCTTGAATGGACGGTTCTTTGGCTGAACGGATGACCAGATCGATGGTTGTATGCGTGACAGATGTGTCCTTGAATGGACAGATCATTGTCTGAACGGATAGCCAGATGGATTGCTGTATGCGTGATGGATGAGTCCTTGAATGGACAGACCATTGGCTGAACGGATGGCCAGATGGATTGTTGTATGCACGATGGATGAGTCCTTGAATTGACAGATCATTGCTGAACGGATAGCCAGATGGACTGTTGTATGCACGATGGATGAGTCCTTGAATGGACAGATCATTGGCTGAACGGATAGCCAGATGGACTGTTGTATGTACGATGGATGAGTCCTTGAATGGACAGATCATTGTCTGAACGGATAGCCAGATGGATTGTTGTATGCGTGATGGATGAGTCCTTGAATGGACAGACCATTGGCTGAACGGATGGCCAGATGGATGGTTGTATGCGTCATGGATGTGTCCTTGAATGGACAGATCATTGTCTGAACGGATAGCCAGGTGGATTGTTGTATGCGTGATGGATGAGTCCATGAATGGACAGACCATTGGCTGAACGGATAGCCAGATGGACTGTTGTATGCACGATGGATGAGTCCTTGAATGGACAGATCATTGGCTGAACGGATAGCCAGATGGATTGTTGTATGCATGATGGATGAGTCCTTGAATGGACGGCTCATTGGCTGAATGGATAGCCAGATGGATGCTTGTGTGTGTGATGGATGAGTCCTTGATGGACGGCTCATTGGCTGAATGGATAGCCGGATGGATGCTTGTGTGCGTGATGGATGAGTCCTTGAATGGACAGATCATTGTCTGAACGGATAGCCAGATGGATTGTTGTATGCGTGCTGGATGAGTCCTTGAATGGACAGATCATTGTCTGAATGGATAGCCAGATGGATTCTTGCATGCACGATGGATGAGTCCTTGAATGGACATATCATTGGCTGAACAGATAGCCAGATGGATGGTTGTATGCACGATGGATGAGTCCTTGAATTGACAGATCATTGGCTGAACGGATAGCCAGATGGACTGTTGTATGCACGATGGATGAGTCCTTGAATTGACAGATCATTGGCTGAATGGATAGCCAGATGGATTGTTGTATGCGTGATGGATGAGTCCTTGAATGGACAGATCATTGGCTGAACGGATAGCCAGATGGACTGTTGTATGCACGATGGATGAGTCCTAGAATGGACAGATCATTGGCTGAACAGATAGCAGGATTGATTCTTGTGTGCACGATGGATGAGCCCTTGAATGGACAGATCATTGGCCGAACGGATAGCCAGATGGATTGTTGTATGCATGATGGATGAGTCCTTGATGGACGGCTCATTGGCTGAATGGATAGCCAGATGGACTGTTGTATGCACGATGGATGAGTCCTCGAATGGACAGATCATTGGCTGAACGGATAGCCAGATGGACTGTTGTATGCACGATGGATGAGTCCTTGAATGGACAGATCATTGGCTGAACGGATAGCCAGATGGACTGTTGTATGCACGATGGATGAGTCCTTGAATGGACAGATCATTGTCTGAATGGATAGCCAGATGGATTGTTGTATGCGTGATGGATGAGTCCTTGAATGGACAAACCATTGGCTGAACGGATTGGCAGATGGATGGTTGTATGCATGGTGGATGTGTCCTTGAATGGACAGGTCATTGGCTGGACGGATAGCCAGATGGATTGCTGTATGCGTGATGGATGAGTCCTTGAATGGACAGATCATTAGCTGAACGGATAACCAGATGGACTGTTGTATGCACGATGGATGAGTCCTTGAATTGACAGATCGTTGGCTGAACGGATAGCCAGATGGACTGTTGTATGCACGATGGATGAGTCCTTGAATGGACAGATCGTTGTCTGAACGGATAGCCAGATGGATTGTTGTATGCGTGATGGATGAGTCCTTGAATGGACAGACCATTGGCTGAACGGATTGGCAAATGGATGGTTGTATGCATGATGGATGTGTCCTTGAATTGACAGATCATTGGCTGAACGGATAGCCAGATGGACTGTTGTATGCACGATGGATGAGTCCTTGAATGGACAGATCATTGGCTGAACGGATAGCCAGATGGACTGTTGTATGCACAATGTATGAGTCCTTGAATTGACAGATCATTGGCTGAACGGATAGCCAGATGGACTGTTGTATGCACGATGGATGAGTCCTTGAATGGACAGATCATTGGCTGAACGGATAGCCAGATGGACTGTTGTATGCACGATGGATGAGTCCTTGAATGGACAGATCGTTGTCTGAACGGATAGCCAGATGGATTGTTGTATGCGTGATGGATGAGTCCTTGAATGGACAGACCATTGGCTGAACGGATTGGCAGATGGATGGTTGTATGCATGATGGATGTGTCCTTGAATGGACAGGTCATTGGCTGGATGGATAGCCAGATGGATTGCTGTATGCGTGATGGATGAGTCCTTGAATGGACAGATCATTAGCTGGACGGATAGCCAGATGGATTGCTCTATGCGTGATGGATGAGTCCTTGAATGGACAGATCATTAGCTGGACGGATAGCCAGATGGACTGTTGTATGCACGATGGATGAGTCCTTGAATTGACAGATCATTGGCTGAACGGATAGCCACATGGACTGTTGTATGCACGATGGATGAGTCCTTGAATAGGCAGATCATTAGCTGAACGGATAGCCAGATGGATTGTTGTATGCATGATGGATGAGTCCTTGAATGGACTGCTCATTGTCTGAAAGGATAGCCAGATGGATGCTTGTGTGCACGATGGATGAGTCCTTGAGTGGACGGCTCATTGGCTGAATGGATAGCCAGATGGTTGCTTGTGTGTGTGATGGATGAGTCCTTGATGGACGGCTCATTGGCTGAATGGATAGCCGGATGGATGCTTGTGTGCGTGATGGATGAGTCCTTGAATGGACAGATCATTGTCTGAATGGATAGCCAGATGGATTGTTGTATGCGTGCTGGATGAGTCCTTGAATGGACAGATCATTGTCTGAATGGATAGCCAGATGGATTCTTGCATGCACGATGGATGAGTCCTTGAATGGACAGATCATTGGCTGAACGGATAGCCAGATGGATGGTTGTATGCACGATGGATGAGTCCTTGAATTGACAGATCATTGGCTGAACGGATAGCCAGATGGACTGTTGTATGCACGATGGATGAGTCCTTGAATTGACAGATCATTGGCTGAACGGATAGCCAGATGGATTGTTGTATGCGTGATGGATGAGTCCTTGAATGGACAGATCATTGGCTGAACGGATAGCCAGATGGACTGTTGTATGCAAGATGGATGAGTCCTTGAATGGACAGATCATTGGCTGAACAGATAGCAGGATTGATTCTTGTGTGCACGATGGATGAGCCCTTGAATGGACAGATCATTGGCCGAACGGATAGCCAGATGGATTGTTGTATGCATGATGCATGAGTCCTTGATGGACGGCTCATTGGCTGAATGGATAGCCAGATGGACTGTTGTATGCACGATGGATGAGTACTTGAATGGACAGATCATTGGCTGAACGGATAGCCAGATGGACTGTTGTATGCACGATGGATGAGTCCTTGAATTGACAGATCATTGGCTGAACGGATAGCCAGATGGACTGTTGTATGCATGATGGATGAGTCCTTGAATGGACAGATCATTGGCTGAATGGATAGCCAGATGGACTGTTGTATGCACGATGGATGAGTCCTTGAATGGACAGATCATTGTCTGAACGGATAGCCAGATGGATTGTTGTATGCGTGATGGATGAGTCCTTGAATGGACAGACCATTGGCTGAACGGATTGGCAGATGGATGGTTGTATGCATGATGGATGTGTCCTTGAATGGACAGGTCATTGGCTGGATGGATAGCCAGATGGATTGCTGTATGCGTGATGGATGAGACCTTGAATGGACAGATCATTAGCTGAACGGATAGCCAGATGGACTGTTGTATGCACGATGGATGAGTCCTTGAATTGACAGATCATTGGCTGAACGGATAGCCAGATGGACTGTTGTATGCACGATGGATGAGTCCTTGAATGGACAGATCATTGGCTGAACGGATAGCCAGATGGACTGTTGTATGCACGATGGATGAGTCCTTGAATAGGCAGATCATTGGCTGAACGGATAGCCAGATGGATTGTTGTATGCATGATGGATGGGTCCTTGAATGGACTGCTCATTGTCTGAAAGGATAGCCAGATGGATGCTTGTGTGCACGATGGATGAGTCCTTGAGTGGACGGCTCATTGGCTGAATGGATAGCCAGATGGATGCTTGTGTGTGTGATAGATGAGTCCTTGATGGACGGCTCATTGGCTGAATGGATAGCCGGATGGATGCTTGTGTGCGTGATGGATGAGTCCTTGAATGGACAGATCATTGTCTGAATGGATAGCCAGATGGATTGTTGTATGCGTGCTGGATGAGTCCTTGAATGGACAGATCATTGTCTGAATGGATAGCCAGATGGATTCTTGCATGCACGATGGATGAGTCCTTGAATGGACAGATCATTGGCTGAACGGATAGCCAGATGGATGGTTGTATGCGTGATGGATGAGTCCTTGAATGGACAGATCATTGGCTGAACGGATAGCCAGATGGACTGTTGTATGCACGATGGATGAGTCCTTGAATGGACAGATCATTGGCTGAACAGATAGCAGGATTGATTCTTGTGTGCACGATGGATGAGCCCTTGAATGGACAGATCATTGGCCGAACGGATAGCCAGATGGATTGTTGTATGCATGATGCATGAGTCCTTGATGGACGGCTCATTGGCTGAATGGATAGCCAGATGGACTGTTGTATGCACGATGGATGAGTACTTGAATGGACAGATCATTGGCTGAACGGATAGCCAGATGGACTGTTGTATGCACGATGGATGAGTCCTTGAATTGACAGATCATTGGCTGAACGGATAGCCAGATGGACTGTTGTATGCATGATGGATGAGTCCTTGAATGGACAGATCATTGGCTGAATGGATAGCCAGATGGACTGTTGTATGCACGATGGATGAGTCCTTGAATGGACAGATCATTGTCTGAACGGATAGCCAGATGGATTGTTGTATGCATGATGGATGAGTCCTTGAATGGACAGACCATTGGCTGAACGGATTGGCAGATGGATGGTTGTATGCATGATGGATGTGTCCTTGAATGGACAGGTCATTGGCTGGATGGATAGCCAGATGGATTGCTGTATGCGTGATGGATGAGACCTTGAATGGACAGATCATTAGCTGAACGGATAGCCAGATGGACTGTTGTATGCACGATGGATGAGTCCTTGAATTGACAGATCATTGGCTGAACGGATAGCCAGATGGACTGTTGTATGCACGATGGATGAGTCCTTGAATGGACAGATCGTTGTCTGAACGGATATCCAGATGGATTGTTGTATGCGTGATGGATGAGTCCTTGAATGGACAGACCATTGGCTGAACGGATTGGCAGATGGATGGTTGTATGCATGATGGATGTGTCCTTGAATTGACAGATCACTGGCTGAACGGATAGCCAGATGGACTGTTGTATGCACGATGGATGAGTCCTTGAATGGACAGATCATTGGCTGAACTGATAGCCAGATGGACTGTTGTATGCACGATGGATGAGTCCTTGAATTGACAGATCATTGGCTGAACGGATAGCCAGATGGACTGTTGTATGCACGATGGATGAGTCCTTGAATGGACAGACCATTGGCTGAACGGATTGGCAGATGGATGGTTGTATGCATGATGGATGTGTCTTTGAATGGACAGGTCATTGGCTGGACCGATAGCCAGATGGATTGCTGTATGCGTGATGGATGAGTCCTTGAATGGACAGATCATTAGCTGGACGGATAGCCACATGGACTGTTGTATGCACGATGGATGAGTCCTTGAATTGACAGATCATTGGCTGAACGGATAGCCAGATGGACTGTTGTATGGACGATGGATGAGTACTTGAAAAGACAGATCATTGGCTGAACGGATAGCCAGATGGATTGTTGTATGCATGATGGATGAGTCCTTGAATGGACAGATCATTGGCTGAACGGATAGCCAGATGGACTGTTGTATGCACGATGGATGAGTCCTTGATGGACGGCTCATTGGCTGAATGGATAGCCAGATGGACTGTTGTATGCACGATGGATGAGTACTTGAATGGACAGATCATTGGCTGAACGGATAGCCAGATGGACTGTTGTATGCACGATGGATGAGTCCTTGAATTGACAGATCATTGGCTGAACAGATAGCCAGATGGACTGTTGTATGCATGATGGATGAGTCCTTGAATGGACAGATCATTGGCTGAACGGATAGCCAGATGGACTGTTGTATGCATGATGGATGAGTCCTTGAATGGACAGATCATTGTCTGAACGGATAGCCAGATGGATTGTTGTATGCGTGATGGATGAGTCCTTGAATGGACAGACCATTGGCTGAACGGATTGGCAGATGGATGGTTGTATGCATGATGGATGTGTCCTTGAATGGACAGGTCATTGGCTGGACGGATAGCCAGATGGATTGCTGTATGCGTGATGGATGAGTCCTTGAATGGACAGATCATTAGCTGAACGGATAGCCAGATGGACTGTTGTATGCACGATGGATGAGTCCTTGAATTGACAGATCATTGGCTGAACGGATAGCCAGATGGACTGTTGTATGCACGATGGATGAGTCCTTGAATGGACAGATCGTTGTCTGAACGGATAGCCAGATGGATTGTTGTATGCGTGATGGATGAGTCCTTGAATGGACAGACCATTGGCTGAACGGATTGGCAGATGGATGGTTGTATGCATGATGGATGTGTCCTTGAATTGACAGATCATTGGCTGAACGGATAGCCAGATGGACTGTTGTATGCACGATGGATGAGTCCTTGAATGGACAGATCATTGGCTGAACGGATAGCCAGATGGACTGTTGTATGCACGATGGATGAGTCCTTGAATTGACAGATCATTGGCTGAACGGATAGCCAGATGGACTGTTGTATGCACGATGGATGAGTCCTTGAATGGACAGATCATTGGCTGAACGGATAGCCAGATGGACTGTTGTATGCACGATGGATGAGTCCTTGAATGGACAGATCGTTGTCTGAACGGATAGCCAGATGGATTGTTGTATGCGTGATGGATGAGTCCTTGAATGGACAGACCATTGGCTGAACGGATTGGCAGATGGATGGTTGTATGCATGATGGATGTGTCCTTGAATGGACAGGTCATTGGCTGGACGGATAGCCAGATGGATTGCTGTATGCGTGATGGATGAGTCCTTGAATGGACAGATCATTAGCTGGACGGATAGCCAGATGGATTGCTGTATGCGTGATGGATGAGTCCTTGAATGGACAGATCATTAGCTGGACGGATAGCCAGATGGACTGTTGTATGCACGATGGATGAGTCCTTGAATTGACAGATCATTGGCTGAACGGATAGCCAGATGGATGAGTCCTTGAATAGACAGATCATTGGCTGAACGGATAGCCAGATGGATTGTTGTATGCATGATGGATGAGTCCTTGAATGGACGGCTCTTTAGCTGAACGGATAGCCAGATGGATTGTTGTATGCACGATGGATGAGTCCTTGAATTGACAGATCATTGCTGAACGGATAGCCAGGTGGACTGTTGTATGCACGATTGATGAGTCCTTGAATGGACAGATCATTGGCTGAACAGATAGCCAGATGGACCGTTGTATGCACGATGGATGAGTCCTTGAATGGACAGATCATTGTCTGAACGGATAGCCAGATGGATTGTTGTATGCGTGATGGATGAGTCCTTGAATGGACAGACCATTGGCTGAACGGATGGCCAGATGGATGGTTGTATGCGTGATGGATGTGTCCTTGAATGGACAGATCATTGTCTGAACGGATAGCCAGATGGATTGTTGTATGCGTGATGGATGAGTCCTTGAATGGACAGACCATTGGCTGAACGGATGGCCAGATGGATGGGTCCTTGAATGGACAGACCATTGGCTGAACGGATAGCCAGATGGACTGTTGTATGCACGATGGATGAGTCCTTGAATGGACAGATCATTGGCTGAACAGATAGCCAGATGGATTGTTGTATGCATGATGGATGAGTCCTTGAATGGACAGCTCATTGTCTGAACGGATAGCCAGATGGATGCTTGTGTGCACGATGGATAGAGTCCTTGAATGGACGACTCATTGGCTGAATGGATAGCCAGATGGATGCTTGTGTGTGTGATGGATGAGTCCTTGATGGACGGCTCATTGGCTGAATGGATAGCCGGAAGGATGCTTGTGTGCGTGATGGATGAGTCCTTGAATGGACAGATCATTGTCTGAACGGATAGCCAGATAGATTGTTGTATGCGTGCTGGATGAGTCCTTGAATGGACAGATCATTGTCTGAATGGATAGCCAGATGGATTCTTGCATGCACAACGGATGAGTCCTTGAATGGACAGATCATTGGCTGAACGGATAGCCAGATGGATGGTTGTATGCACGATGGATGAGTCCTTGAATTGACAGATCATTGGCTGAACGGATAACCAGATGGATTGTTGTATGAGTGATGGATGAGTCCTTGAATGGACAGATCATTGGCTGAACGGATAGCCAGATGGACTGTTGTATGCACGATGGATGAGTCCTTGAATGGACAGATCATTGGCTGAACAGATAGCAGGATTGATTCTTGTGTGCACGATGGATGAGCCCTTGAATGGACAGATCATTGGCCGAACGGATAGCCAGATGGATTGTTGTATGTGTTAGGCAGAAACCTGTGCAGTTCCCTTGGGGAACACTGCAAAAGATTTAAGACTACAGGTAGAGCAGTAAACCCCTTTGGTAGCAGTCTGTACCACCCAGATTTACCTGGTAGCTGTGGCTGAGCAGTCAGACTTCTCTCAAGAAGAGTTAGGCAGTATGTAAAGTATACACAATATGTACCAAAACACAATAGCACAAGCAAACACTGACCAGAGCTTGGTTTCAAAAGTATATAGTTATTTATTTAAAATACACATAAGTTAAAAACACTCTAGCAAAAATATAGTAAAAGCACTTCAACACAGTTATAATGAAAGTAGATTCAATCCTTTCTCCTATCTAGACAACTCTAAGTAAACACCACTTAATTAAAACAGAGGTGAGTGCTTAACGTTAGATGACACTCTAGTAGTTTCCAAGAAAGGGAGAGAAAAAGCAGAAATGGGTTAGACACACCACTCTAAGGTCCAGAGCACTTGCAATAGGCTTAAAGAAGAATAAAGTCACAGGTGAGCAAAAGTCACTAGGCAGGGCCCACTCTTAGAGTAGCCGGAGCGAAAATGTGCCCAAGATCACACTGTTAGTTAGAGATTCAAAGTCTTGCAAAGAGTCAAAAAGAGGTTAGAGTGGCTCAGAAAGTTTAGCCAAAGTGTCCCAGGCACTCCCAGGTTCGAAAGCCGGGGACTAAATCTACCCCGTACAGTCGGTAGCAAGGGAAGCCAGGCAGAACACAGTACCTTAAGCGGAAAGGATCCTCCAGCGGTGGCAGTTGTTCCAGGCAGTGGCAGCAGGGCTCGACGTCGGTCAGGGGAGAAGAAGTTCTCGCTGAAGAGCAGAAGAAGAGGGTCGTTGCACTGCCCGGGAAGAAACCAGCCGCGGAGTCCTCCGGTTAAAGGGTTGGTACCGACTTTCGCGGTATGGGGGTAAAGTGTGGTATTCCGGTTGCCGGGGTGCTTGGCACAGGCAAGGCGGCCACGAGATACCTCAAAGAACGGAAAGAAGGCGAAAACTGGTTGTCCCCACCAGTCAAGGGAAGGAGCCACTCCGTTAAGAGTTCTCCTCGGTCGTCGGGAAAAAGTGGTGAGACGGTTCAGCAGGGCTCCACCGGGTGGTGTCGTCGAAGCAGGTCGGCTCAGCTCTTCCCTCGTCGGATTCTTGGTCCTGTGGCGACTTCTGAAGTCCCAGTCCCCAAAGCCCTGCTTTTATGCAGCAAACCCCCATTCACCCAGCCTAGCTGTCACTCAACCATGCTAAGTGGTGAGCCGGGCGGCTCACCACTTGGGCCAATCAGGACGGAGTGCGACTTGAGTTACCAAGGTAACTCAGTCCAGGGTGCCTAAATCCCCCTCCACCCCTCCTAAGTACCCCAGACAGAGTGGCACCACTTTGGAGGGCTTCTGTGGAGAAGCCCGCCAAAAGTGGAACAAAGGGCTCCACTTTGGGTCAGAGTTACAGAGGCGAACACCAACGCCATTTTAGAATCAAGTTTTGGCAAAAAGTCCCAACCGGAGTTATAAAAATAAATACATAAACCGGCGGTATGTTTAAGGCTACCGTAAATAAATAATTAAATGTGTTAGCCTAAAACAATGGGAAATCCCATAGGGAAATATTCGCGGTCGAATATAGAAAGTAGTTTCCACTGCCACCAGCCAAAACTCGATCAGGGGGGACGGAGACGTGCCCCCTCGACTAACAGACCCTGGGGCAATCGAATTGCCCCAGCCAGTACGTCCACAATATGATGGTTTGTACTGGTTCTGTTCAGGATTCAAGACTAGCAAAGTCTTTGGTGACTTTACATGCCCTGGGAGACAGTAGTCAGTCCCAGGGTATGGAGTCTATGTTGGGGAGTCCCTAGGACACCCCTGGGTCACGGCACAGAGGGTGCTGTGTGACCCACATCACAAAAATACATGAGGCCCTAGGGAGTAAGAGACCCCATAGCCCATTCAACACAAGGTTTAACCAAGAAAACACACTTCAACATGTCCAAGAGTGAGGGTAAAAGAGTCTCACTCTTGGCAGGAGAAAAAAATTAAACCCCAGAAATCCAGCAAAGCTGCTGGGGGACTCACTAGGTAGGGAAATTCAGCCTAAACAGAGAATTCTCCCTAACACTCGCCCCCCCCAGACTAAGGGACAGGAGGATTTAATCCACTCCTGGATGAACCTCATACCTCTAGTCGATGATATACATCCTAGAGAGTCCATCAGCATTTTGATGGTGACACCTTGACCTATGCTTAAGGGAGAACTCAAAGGTTTTCTTTTGCAAGCTAAAGGACCTACAAACCCTTTGAGGAACATCAGTCTTTTTGTTATAGGGGATCTGGTTGACCAGTCCCTCAGAAGTTGGTACAACTTCTGAACCTATGTTAGGCTTTTTCAAGGGGTCCTTATAAAGGATTCCCTGAGATCTAGAGGGGCCTCCAAGGTTCCTCACCACCTCTCTTGTGGGAGCAGGTTGGGTCTTAGGCCTCTTGGTTGGAGGGGTTGGGGTTAGGCACTGCACCTGCTTCCCCTTCCTCTTAGATCTACCCTTACCTATTTTAGGAGTTTCCCCCCTAACATTAGGATTTGAGTTGGGGTCTTCAGTAGAAGGTCCAACAGTCTGAAGGTTTTTGGCCTTAGACTTTTCTTTTCTGGTTTTCCACCAGCACTGAGAATTACCAGTTCTCTCAGGTCCAGATAGGGGCCTAGTTGGTCTATCCACCTCTTCCTCAGAAGCAGGGGGAGTCAGAGACTCTGAGACTAGGGGAACAATGATGGAGCTTGGTTGGGGCACCCATGTTCCTAGCATACTATCCTGAAATGTGCCTGGGTTAGAGGTCAACTTACTAACACCAGGGCTTGTAGTGGGGTTCTCAGTAGAGGGTCCCACAGGCTTGGAAGGGTCCTTCAAGGTAGCCTTTCTAGCCAATTTGGTTAAGTTCTGCTTCTCCATACTGGGAGGCCTGGGGGTATGTGACACTACTCCTAGAGTTCTTAGGTCATTCCCTAACAGGACCTTCCCAGGTACCTCAGTCTGAACACTGACAGGGATCCTCACTGTCATGTTGTTACACTGAATGAGGGCTGGTAGAATAGGAACCATTTGGACAGGGCCTCCAGACATCTTAGTGGGACCTTTGGGTGCTTTGGCCACATCCTCAGGTTGAAAGAAGCTTTCATCCACTACTGTTCTGCTGGCCCCAGTGTCTCTCCTGGCAGGAGTATCCTGGCCATTGACAAGAACACTGTCCACATAATACACCTTAGAGTTAACAGGTAGGGAGTTATACACAACCCTATTCTGGGGACTAACCAGACCCATAGGCTCTAAGTTTACAGTTGCTTGAAGACCCAAGGGTTCTTCAGCAAAGAGTTCAAAGTGGGCACTAGCCATCTGTACTTCATCCTCAGGAGTGAAGGCTAAGGAGACTGTGCTGATCCCTGCAGGTTTACCCTTGCACTTGGGATCTCCTTTGATATGGTCAGTACCCTGACAGACATAGCATTGTCCAAATGCTCTCTGGAAGGGTGGCTTGCTCTGACCTCCTTCTGGCTTGT
The DNA here is from genome assembly GCF_040938575.1 of Ambystoma mexicanum. NCBI lineage: Eukaryota > Metazoa > Chordata > Amphibia > Caudata > Ambystomatidae > Ambystoma > Ambystoma mexicanum. Next base: position 6,624,254 of record NC_090938.1, read on the forward strand.
GGCCAGAAGGTACACTAGCCTGATTCGGTTTACCCTGGGGCTTACCCTGGTTATTTGGTTGTTTGTGGCCCTCTTGGGTATGGGAGGTATTAGAATTCTCTTTGGGGTCCTTTTTAGGCTGTTTCTCCCCATCCTTCTTCTGAGTTACCCCAGAATCCTTGTGAGTGGCCCTGTTGGCAACCCACAAGTCAGCAGCCTTAGCTAGCTTCCTAGGATCCAATTCCTGTGAATCAGCCAAGTGCTGTCTGAGCTCAGGAGAGCAGGCATCATAAATTGACTCCAACATAAAGAGATTTCTCATCCCCTCATAAGTGTTCACCTTGTAACCCTTAATCCATCCCTCTAAGTTTTTCAAACATTCACTCACCCAGGTAGCCCAAGGGGTACCATCATGCTTTTTGAGGCTCCTAAACCTCTTAAGATACTGGGAAGGGGTCTTCCCAAACCTAGCTATCAAAGCTAGTTTCACACATTCATAGTCCTTCCTATCCTCCTCCCCCATCTCCATTACCACATCAGTTGCAACAGGGGGAAGCCTAGAGAACAACCAGGTGAGTAAGTCATTTCCTGTGATGTTCTGGAGCCCATGATTATATTCAAACAGAGACAACCAATCCAACACATCCAACTTAGGCTCATACATACCAACCAATTCTTTAGGCATCCGGGGTCTTTTAGGACTGGAACTTCTAGAGGAGCCAGAGAGAGAAACATTCTCAACAGATAATTTCTTCATTTCTAAGTCATACTTGAGCTCCATTTCCCTTAGCCTTAGTTCTTTGTCAGTTTGAGCATTCAGTTTCTTATACTCCAATTCTAGCTTCATTTTCTCTAGTTCAAAGTACTGAGGACTAAATGTGGGACCTGGTAAAGGTCCAGTAGGTACAGCAGGTAGAGCAGGCAGAGGCCTAGGGGGGACAGTTACAACAGCCTCACCCTCCTCTTCTGACTCTTCCTCAGAAACATCAACATTTTGCTCCATGTTAACTTCAACACTGTCATCTACAGTTGCTGGAGTGGTAGGTTCCTCTGAACCATCACCCAGACTTTGGTTAGCTAACAATCTTTCAATCAGCTCCATTTTCTTGCCCTTAGTCAGGAGATCCTTATGTTTACAGAGCACTCTTAAACAATCAGCAGTTTTGGCTGCAAGGGACTCTTGACTATAGCTTTCTATAACTGACATGTTAGAGGTTTTACTTTTTCAGTGCTAAGCTTTGTGGTTAGTTGCACTAAGGTATCTAAAGCACAATAAAATGTATACTCAATACAAATCCCACCGCTGTACACCAGTGTTAGGCAGAAACCTGTGCAGTTCCCTTGGGGAACACTGCAAAAGATTTAAGACTACAGGTAGAGCAGTAAACCCCTTTGGTAGCAGTCTGTACCACCCAGATTTACCTGGTAGCTGTGGCTGAGCAGTCAGACTTCTCTCAAGAAGAGTTAGGCAGTATGTAAAGTATACACAATATGTACCAAAACACAATAGCACAAGCAAACACTGACCAGAGCTTGGTTTCAAAAGTATATAGTTATTTATTTAAAATACACATAAGTTAAAAACACTCTAGCAAAAATATAGTAAAAGCACTTCAACACAGTTATAATGAAAGTAGATTCAATCCTTTCTCCTATCTAGACAACTCTAAGTAAACACCACTTAATTAAAACAGAGGTGAGTGCTTAACGTTAGATGACACTCTAGTAGTTTCCAAGAAAGGGAGAGAAAAAGCAGAAATGGGTTAGACACACCACTCTAAGGTCCAGAGCACTTGCAATAGGCTTAAAGAAGAATAAAGTCACAGGTGAGCAAAAGTCACTAGGCAGGGCCCACTCTTAGAGTAGCCGGAGCGAAAATGTGCCCAAGATCACACTGTTAGTTAGAGATTCAAAGTCTTGCAAAGAGTCAAAAAGAGGTTAGAGTGGCTCAGAAAGTTTAGCCAAAGTGTCCCAGGCACTCCCAGGTTCGAAAGCCGGGGACTAAATCTACCCCGTACAGTCGGTAGCAAGGGAAGCCAGGCAGAACACAGTACCTTAAGCGGAAAGGATCCTCCAGCGGTGGCAGTTGTTCCAGGCAGTGGCAGCAGGGCTCGACGTCGGTCAGGGGAGAAGAAGTTCTCGCTGAAGAGCAGAAGAAGAGGGTCGTTGCACTGCCCGGGAAGAAACCAGCCGCGGAGTCCTCCGGTTAAAGGGTTGGTACCGACTTTCGCGGTATGGGGGTAAAGTGTGGTATTCCGGTTGCCGGGGTGCTTGGCACAGGCAAGGCGGCCACGAGATACCTCAAAGAACGGAAAGAAGGCGAAAACTGGTTGTCCCCACCAGTCAAGGGAAGGAGCCACTCCGTTAAGAGTTCTCCTCGGTCGTCGGGAAAAAGTGGTGAGACGGTTCAGCAGGGCTCCACCGGGTGGTGTCGTCGAAGCAGGTCGGCTCAGCTCTTCCCTCGTCGGATTCTTGGTCCTGTGGCGACTTCTAAAGTCCCAGTCCCCAAAGCCCTGCTTTTATGCAGCAAACCCCCATTCACCCAGCCTAGCTGTCACTCAAACATGCTAAGTGGTGAGCCGGGCGGCTCACCACTTGGGCCAATCAGGACGGAGTGCGACTTGAGTTACCAAGGTAACTCAGTCCAGGGTGCCTAAATCCCCCTCCACCCCTCCTAAGTACCCCAGACAGAGTGGCACCACTTTGGAGGGCTTCTGTGGAGAAGCCCGCCAAAAGTGGAACAAAGGGCTCCACTTTGGGTCAGAGTTACAGAGGCGAACACCAACGCCATTTTAGAATCAAGTTTTGGCAAAAAGTCCCAACCGGAGTTATAAAAATAAATATATAAACCGGCGGTATGTTTAAGGCTACCGTAAATAATTAATTAAATGTGTTAGCCTAAAACAATGGGAAATCCCATAGGGAAATATTCGCGGTTGAATATAAAAAGTAGTTTCCACTGCCACCAGCCAAAACTCGATCAGGGGGGACGGAGACGTGCCCCCTCGACTAACAGACCCTGGGGCAATCGAATTGCCCCAGCCAGTACGTCCACAATATGATGGTTTGTACTGGTTCTGTTCAGGATTCAAGACTAACAAAGTCTTTGGTGACTTTACATGCCCTGGGAGACAGTAGTCAGTCCCAGGGTATGGAGTCTATGTTGGGGAGTCCCTAGGACACCCCTGGGTCACGGCACAGAGGGTGCTGTGTGACCCACATCACAAAAATACATGAGGCCCTAGGGAGTAAGAGACCCCATAGCCCATTCAACACAAGGTTTAACCAAGAAAACACACTTCAACATGTCCAAGAGTGAGGGTAAAAGAGTCTCACTCTTGGCAGGAGAAAAAAATTAAACCCCAGAAATCCAGCAAAGCTGCTGGGGGACTCACTAGGTAGGGAAATTCAGCCTAAACAGAGAATTCTCCCTAACAGTATGCATGATGGATGAGTCCTTGATGGACAGCTCATTGCCTGAATGGATAGCCAGATGGACTGTTGTATGCACGATGGATGAGTCCTTGAATGGACAGATCATTGACTGAATGATTAGCCAGATGGACTGTTGTATGCACGATGGATGAGTCCTTGAATTGACAGATCATTGGCTGAACGGATAGCCAGATGGACTGTTGTATGCATGATGGATGAGTCCTTGAATGGACAGATCATTGGCTGAACGGATAGCCAGATGGACTGTTGTATGCACGATAGATGAGTCCTTGAATTGACAGATCATTGTCTGAACGGATAGCCATTTGGATTGTTGTATGCGTGATGGATGAGTCCTTGAATGGACAGACCATTGGCTGAACGGATTGGCAGATGGATGGTTGTATGCATGATGGATGTGTCCTTGAATGGACAGGTCATTGGCTGGACGGATAGCCAGATGGATTGCTGTATGCGTGATGGATGAGTCCTTGAATGGACAGATCATTAGCTGGACGGATAGCCAGGTGGATTGTTGTATGCACGATGGATGAGTCCTTGAATGGACAGATCATTGGCTGAACGGATAGCCAGATGGACTGTTGTATGCACGATGGATGAGTCCTTGAATTGACAGATCATTGGCTGAACGGATAGCCTGATGGACTTTTGTATGCACGATGGATGAGTCCTTGAATAGACAGATCATTGGCTGAACGGATAGCCAGATGGATTGTTGTATGCACGATGGATGAGTCCTTGAATGGACGGTTCTTTGGCTGAACGGATGACCAGATGGATGGTTGTATGCGTGATAGATGTGTCCTTGAATGGACAGATCATTGTCTGAACGGATAGCCAGATGGATTGCTGTATGCGTGATGGATGAGTCCTTGAATGGACAGACCATTGGCTGAACGGATGGCCAGATGGATTGTTGTATGCACGATGGATGAGTCCTTGAATTGACAGATCATTGCTGAACGGATAGCCAGATGGACTGTTGTATGCACGATGGATGAGTCCTTGAATGGACAGATCATTGGCTGAATGGATAGCCAGATGGACTGTTGTATGTACGATGGATGAGTCCTTGAATGGACAGATCATTGTCTGAACGGATAGCCAGATGGATGGTTGTATGCGTGATGGATGAGTCCTTGAATGGACAGACCATTGGCTGAACGGATGGCCAGATGGATGGTTGTATGCGTCATGGATGTGTCCTTGAATGGACAGATCATTGTCTGAACGGATAGCCAGGTGGATTGTTGTATGCGTGATGGATGAGTCCATGAATGGACAGACCATTGGCTGAACGGATAGCCAGATGGACTGTTGTATGCACGATGGATGAGTCCTTGAATGGACAGATCATTGGCTGAACGGATAGCCAGATGGATTGTTGTATGCATGATGGATGAGTCCTTGAATGGACGGCTCATTGGCTGAATGGATAGCCAGATGGATGCTTGTGTGTGTGATGGATGAGTCCTTGATGGACGGCTCATTGGCTGAATGGATAGCCGGATGGATGCTTGTGTGCGTGATGGATGAGTCCTTGAATGGACAGATCATTGGCTGAACGGATAGCCAGATGGATTGTTGTATGCACGATGGATGAGTCCTTGAATGGACGGTTCTTTGGCTGAACGGATGACCAGATGGATGGTTGTATGCGTGATAGATGTGTCCTTGAATGGACAGATCATTGTCTGAACGGATAGCCAGATGGATTGCTGTATGCGTGATGGATGAGTCCTTGAATGGACAGACCATTGGCTGAACGGATGGCCAGATGGATTGTTGTATGCACGATGGATGAGTCCTTGAATTGACAGATCATTGCTGAACGGATAGCCAGATGGACTGTTGTATGCACGATGGATGAGTCCTTGAATGGACAGATCATTGGCTGAATGGATAGCCAGATGGACTGTTGTATGTACGATGGATGAGTCCTTGAATGGACAGATCATTGTCTGAACGGATAGCCAGATGGATGGTTGTATGCGTGATGGATGAGTCCTTGAATGGACAGACCATTGGCTGAACGGATGGCCAGATGGATGGTTGTATGCGTCATGGATGTGTCCTTGAATGGACAGATCATTGTCTGAACGGATAGCCAGGTGGATTGTTGTATGCGTGATGGATGAGTCCATGAATGGACAGACCATTGGCTGAACGGATAGCCAGATGGACTGTTGTATGCACGATGGATGAGTCCTTGAATGGACAGATCATTGGCTGAACGGATAGCCAGATGGATTGTTGTATGCATGATGGATGAGTCCTTGAATGGACGGCTCATTGGCTGAATGGATAGCCAGATGGATGCTTGTGTGTGTGATGGATGAGTCCTTGATGGACGGCTCATTGGCTGAATGGATAGCCGGATGGATGCTTGTGTGCGTGATGGATGAGTCCTTGAATGGACAGATCATTGTCTGAACGGATAGCCAGATGGATTGTTGTATGCGTGCTGGATGAGTCCTTGAATGGACAGATCATTGTCTGAATGGATAGCCAGATGGAGTCTTGCAAGCACGATGGATGAGTCCTTGAATGGACATATCATTGGCTGAACAGATAGCCAGATGGATGGTTGTATGCACGATGGATGAGTCCTTGAATTGACAGATCATTGGCTGAACGGATAGCCAGATGGACTGTTGTATGCACGATGGATGAGTCCTTGAATTGACAGATCATTGGCTGAATGGATAGCCAGATGGATTGTTGTATGCGTGATGGATGAGTCCTTGAATGGACAGATCATTGGCTGAACGGATAGCCAGATGGACTGTTGTATGCACGATGGATGAGTCCTAGAATGGACAGATCATTGGCTGAACAGATAGCAGGATTGATTCTTGTGTGCACGATGGATGAGCCCTTGAATGGACAGATCATTGGCCGAACGGATAGCCAGATGGATTGTTGTATGCATGATGGATGAGTCCTTGATGGACGGCTCATTGGCTGAATGGATAGCCAGATGGACTGTTGTATGCACGATGGATGAGTCCTCGAATGGACAGATCATTGGCTGAACGGATAGCCAGATGGACTGTTGTATGCACGATGGATGAGTCCTTGAATGGACAGATCATTGGCTGAACGGATAGCCAGATGGACTGTTGTATGCACGATGGATGAGTCCTTGAATGGACAGATCATTGTCTGAACGGATAGCCAGATGGATTGTTGTATGCGTGATGGATGAGTCCTTGAATGGACAGACCATTGGCTGAACGGATTGGCAGATGGATGGTTGTATGCATGGTGGATGTGTCCTTGAATGGACAGGTCATTGGCTGGACGGATAGCCAGATGGATTGCTGTATGCGTGATGGATGAGTCCTTGAATGGACAGATCATTAGCTGAACCGATAACCAGATGGACTGTTGTATGCACGATGGATGAGTCCTTGAATTGACAGATCGTTGGCTGAACGGATAGCCAGATGGACTGTTGTATGCACGATGGATGAGTCCTTGAATGGACAGATCGTTGTCTGAACGGATAGCCAGATGGATTGTTGTATGCGTGATGGATGAGTCCTTGAATGGACAGACCATTGGCTGAACGGATTGGCAAATGGATGGTTGTATGCATGATGGATGTGTCCTTGAATTGACAGATCATTGGCTGAACGGATAGCCAGATGGACTGTTGTATGCACGATGGATGAGTCCTTGAATGGACAGATCATTGGCTGAACGGATAGCCAGATGGACTGTTGTATGCACAATGGATGAGTCCTTGAATTGACAGATCATTGGCTGGATGGATAGCCAGATGGACTGTTGTATGCACGATGGATGAGTCCTTGAATGGACAGATCATTGGCTGAACGGATAGCCAGATGGACTGTTGTATGCACGATGGATGAGTCCTTGAATGGACAGATCGTTGTCTGAACGGATAGCCAGATGGATTGTTGTATGCGTGATGGATGAGTCCTTGAATGGACAGACCATTGGCTGAACGGATTGGCAGATGGATGGTTGTATGCATGATGGATGTGTCCTTGAATGGACAGGTCATTGGCTGGATGGATAGCCAGATGGATTGCTGTATGCGTGATGGATGAGTCCTTGAATGGACAGATCATTAGCTGGACGGATAGCCAGATGGATTGCTCTATGCGTGATGGATGAGTCCTTGAATGGACAGATCATTAGCTGGACGGATAGCCAGATGGACTGTTGTATGCACGATGGATGAGTCCTTGAATTGACAGATCATTGGCTGAACGGATAGCCACATGGACTGTTGTATGCACGATGGATGAGTCCTTGAATAGGCAGATCATTGGCTGAACGGATAGCCAGATGGATTGTTGTATGCATGATGGATGAGTCCTTGAATGGACGGCTCTTTGGCTGAACGGATAGCCAGATGGATTGTTGTATGCACGATGGATGAGTCCTTGAATTGACAGATCATTGCTGAACGGATAGCCAGATGGACTGTTGTATGCACGATGGATGAGTCTTTGAATGGACAGATCATTGGCTGAACAGATAGCCAGATGGACCGTTGTATGCACGATGGATGAGTCCTTGAATGGACAGATCATTGTCTGAACGGATAGCCAGATGGATTGTTGTATGCGTGATGGATGAGTCCTTGAATGGACAGACCATTGGCTGAACGGATGGCCAGATGGATGGTTGTATGCGTGATGGATGTGTCCTTGAATGGACAGATCATTGTCTGAATGGATAGCCAGATGGATTGTTGTATGCGTGATGGATGAGTCCTTGAATGGACAGACCATTGGCTGAACGGATGGCCAGATGGATGGTTGTATGCATGATGGATGTGTCCTTGAATGGACAGACCATTGGCTGAACGGATAGCCAGATGGACTGTTGTATGCACGATGGATGAGTCCTTGAATGGACAGATCATTGGCTGAACGGATAGCCAGATGGATTGTTGTATGCATGATGGATGAGTCCTTGAATGGACAACTCATTGGCTGAATGGATAGCCAGATGGATGCTTGTGTGTGTGATGGATGAGTCCTTGATGGACGGCTCATTGGCTAAATGGATAGCCGAATGGATGCTTGTGTGCGTGATGGATGAGTCCTTGAATGGACAGATCATTGTCTGAACGGATAGCCAGATGGATTGTTGTATGCGTGCTGGATGAGTCCTTGAATGGACAGATCATTGTCTGAATGATAGCCAGATGGATTCTTGCATGCACGATGGATGAGTCCTTGAATGGACAGATCATTGGCTGAACGGATAGCCAGATGGATGGTTGTATGCACGATGGATGAGTCCTTGAATTGACAGATCATTGGCTGAACGGATAGCCAGATGGACTTTTGTATGCACGATGGATGAGTCCTTGAATTGACAGATCATTGGCTGAACGGATAGCCAGATGGATTGTTGTATGCGTGATGGATGAGTCCTTGAATGGACAGATCATTGGCTGAACGGATAGCCAGATGGACTGTTGTATGCACGATGGATGAGTCCTTGAATGGACAGATCATTGGCTGAACAGATAGCAGGATTGATTCTTGTGTGCATGATGGATGAGCCCTTGAATGGACAGATCATTTGCCGAACGGATAGCCAGATGGATGGTTGTATGCATGATGGATGAGTCCTTGATGGGCAGCTCATTGGCTGAATGGATAGCCAGATGGACTGTTGTATGCACGATGGATGAGTCCTTGAATGGACAGATCATTGGCTGAACGGATAGCCAGATGGACTGTTGTATGCACGATGGATGAGTCCTTGAATTGACAGATCATTGGCTGAACGGATAGCCAGATGGACTGTTGTATGCATGATGGATGAGTCCTTGAATGGACAGATCATTGGCTGAACGGATAGCCAGATGGACTGTTGTATGCACGATGGATGACTCCTTGAATGGACAGATCATTGTCTGAACGGATAGCCAGATGGATTGTTGTATGCGTGATGGATGAGTCCTTGAATGGACAGACCATTGGCTGAACGGATTGGCAGATGGATGGTTGTATGCGTGATGGATGTGTCCATGAATGGACAGGTCATTGGCTGGACGGATAGCCAGATGGATTGTTGTATGCGTGATGGATGAGTCTTTGAATGGACAGACCATTGGCTGAACGGATGGCCATATGGATGGTTGTATGCATGATGGATGTGTCCTTGAATGGACAGACCGTTGGCTGAACGGATAGCCAGATGGACTGTTGTATGCACGATGGATGAGTCCTTGAATGGACAGATCATTGGCTGAACGGATAGCCAGATGGATTGTTGTATGCATGATGGATGAGTCCTTGAATGGACGGCTCATTGGCTGAATGGATAGCCAGATGGATGCTTGTGCGTGTGATGGATGAGTCCTTGATGGACGGCTCATTGGCTGAATGGATAGCCAGATGGATGCTTGTGTGCGTGATGGATGAGTCCTTGAATGGACAGATCATTGTCTGAACGGATAGCCAGATGGATTTTTGTATGCGTGCTGGATGAGTCCTTGAATGGACAGATCATTGTCTGAATGGATAGCCAGATGGATGGTTGTATGCACGATTGATGAGTCCTTGAATTGACAGATCATTGGCTGAACGGATAGCCAGATGGACTGTTGTATGCGTGATGGATGAGTCCTTGAATTGACAGATCATTGGCTGAACGGATAGCCAGATGGATTGTTGTATGCGTGATGGATGAGTCCTTGAATGGACAGATCATTGGCTGAACGGATAGCCAGATGGACTGTTGTATGCACGATGGATGAGTCCTTGAATGGACAGACCATTGGCTGAACAGATAGCAGGATTGATTCTTGTGTGCACGATGGATGAGCCCTTGAATGGACAGATCATTGGCCGAACGGATAGCCAGATGGATTGTTGTATGCATGATGGATGAGTCCTTGATGGACGGCTCATTGGCTGAATGGATAGCCAGATGGATGCTTGTGTGCGTGATGGATGAGTCCTTGAATGGACAGATCATTGTCTGAACGGATAGCCAGATGGATTGTTGTATGCATGCTGGATGAGTCCTTGAATGGACAGATCATTGTCTGAATGATAGCCAGATGGATTCTTGCATGCACGATGGATGAGTCCTTGAATGGACAGATCATTGGCTGAACGGATAGCCAGATGGATGGTTGTATGCACGATGGATGAGTCCTTGAATTGACAGATCATTGGCTGAACGGATAGCCAGATGGACTTTTGTATGCACAATGGATGAGTCCTTGAATTGACAGATCATTGGCTGAACGGATAGCCAGATGGATTGTTGTATGCGTGATGGATGAGTCCTTGAATGGACAGATCATTGGCTGAACGGATAGCCAGATGGACTGTTGTATGCACGATGGATGAGTCCTTGAATGGACAGATCATTGGCTGAACAGATAGCAGGATTGATTCTTGTGTGCACGATGGATGAGCCCTTGAATGGACAGATCATTGGCTGAACGGATAGCCAGATGGACTGTTGTATGCATGATGGATGAGTCCTTGAATGGACAGATCATTGGCTGAACGGATAGCCAGATGGACTGTTGTATGCACGATGGATGACTCCTTGAATGGACAGATCATTGTCTGAACGGATAGCCAGATGGATTGTTGTATGCGTGATGGATGAGTCCTTGAATGGACAGACCATTGGCTGAACGGATTGGCAGATGGATGGTTGTATGCGTGATGGATGTGTCCATGAATGGACAGGTCATTGGCTGGACGGATAGCCAGATGGATTGTTGTATGCGTGATGGATGAGTCTTTGAACGGACAGACCATTGGCTGAACGGATGGCCATATGGATGGTTGTATGCATGATGGATGTGTCCTTGAATGGACAGACCGTTGGCTGAACGGATAGCCAGATGGACTGTTGTATGCACGATGGATGAGTCCTTGAATGGACAGATCATTGGCTGAACGGATAGCCAGATGGATTGTTGTATGCATAATGGATGAGTCCTTGAATGGACGGCTCATTGGCTGAATGGATAGCCAGATGGATGCTTGTGCGTGTGATGGATGAGTCCTTGATGGACGGCTCATTGGCTGAATGGATAGCCAGATGGATGCTTGTGTGCGTGATGGATGAGTCCTTGAATGGACAGATCATTGTCTGAACGGATAGCCAGATGGATTTTTGTATGCGTGCTGGATGAGTCCTTGAATGGACAGATCATTGTCTGAATGGATAGCCAGATGGATTCTTGCATGCACAATGGATGAGTCCTTGAATGGACAGATCATTGGCTGAACGGATAGCCAGATGGATGGTTGTATGCACGATGGATGAGTCCTTGAATTGACAGATCATTGGCTGAACGGATAGCCAGATGGACTGTTGTATGCGTGATGGATGAGTCCTTGAATTGACAGATCATTGGCTGAACGGATAGCCAGATGGATTGTTGTATGCGTGATGGATGAGTCCTTGAATGGACAGATCATTGGGTGAACGGATAGCCAGATGGACTGTTGTATGCACGATGGATGAGTCCTTGAATGGACAGACCATTGGCTGAACAGATAGCAGGATTGATTCTTGTGTGCACGATGGATGAGCCCTTGAATGGACAGATCATTGGCCGAACGGATAGCCAGATGGATTGTTGTATGCATGATGGATGAGTCCTTGATGGACAGCTCATTGGCTGAATGGATAGCCAGATGGACTGTTGTATGCACGATGGATGAGTCCTTGAATGGACAGATCATTGGCTGAACGGATAGCCAGATGGACTGTTGTATGCACGATGGATGAGTCCTTGAATTGACAGATCATTGGCTGAACGGGTAGCCAGAACGACTGTTGTATGCACGATGGATGAGTCCTTGAATGGACAGATCATTGGCTGAACGGATAGCCAGATGGACTGTTGTATGCACGATGGATGAGTCCTTGAATGGACAGATCATTGTCTGAACGGATAGCCACATGGATTGTTGTATGGTTGATGGATGAGTCCTTGAATGGACAGACCATTGGCTGAACGGATTGGCAGATGGATGGTTGTATGCGTGATGGATGTGTCCTTGAATGGACAGGTCATTGGCTGGACGGGTAGCCAGATGGATTGCTGTATGAGTGATGGATGAGTCCTTGAATGGACAGATCATTAGCTGGATGGATAGCCAGATGGATTATTGTATGCACGATGGATGAGTCCTTGAATGGACAGATCATTGGCTGAACGGATAGCCAGATGGACTGTTGTATGCACGATGGATGAGTCCTTGAATTGACAGATCATTGGCTGAACGGATAGCCAGATGGACTGTTGTATGCACGATGGATGAGTCCTTGAATTGACAGATCATTGGCTGAATGGATAGACAGATGGATTGTTGTATGCGTGATGGATGAGTCCTTGAATGGACAGATCATTGGCTGAACAGATAGCAGGATTGATTCTTGTGTGCACGATGGATGAGCCCTTGAATGGACAGATCATTGGCCGAACGGATAGCCAGATGGATTGTTGTATGCATGATGGATGAGTCCTTGATGGACGGCTCATTGGCTGAATGGATAGCCAGATGGACTGTTGTATGCACGATGGATGAGTCCTCGAATGGACAGATCATTGGCTGAACGGATAGCCAGATGGACTGTTGTATGCACGATGGATGAGTCCTTGAATGGACAGATCATTGGCTGAACAGATAGCCAGATGGACTGTTGTATGCACGATGGATGAGTCCTTGAATGGACAGATCATTGTCTGAACGGATAGCCAGATGGATTGTTGTATGCGTGATGGATGGGTCCTTGAATGGACAGACCATTGGCTGAACGGATTGGCAGATGGATGGTTGTATGCATGGTGGATGTGTCCTTGAATGGACAGGTCATTGGCTGGACGGATAGCCAGATGGATTGCTGTATGCGTGATGGATGAGTCCTTGAATGGACAGATCATTAGCTGAACGGATAGCCAGATGGACTGTTGTATGCACGATGGATGAGTCCTTGAATTGACAGATTGTTGGCTGAACGGATAGCCAGATGGACTGTTGTATGCACGATGGATGAGTCCTTGAATGGACAGATAGTTGTCTGAACGGATAGCCAGATGGATTGTTGTATGCGTGATGGATGAGTCCTTGAATGGACAGACCATTGGCTGAACGGATTGGCAAATGGATGGTTGTATGCATGATGGATGTGTCCTTGAATTGACAGATCATTGGCTGAACGGATAGCCAGATGGACTGTTGTATGCACAATGGATGAGTCCTTGAATTGACAGACCATTGGCTGAACGGATTGGCAAATGGATGGTTGTATGCATGATGGATGAGTCCTTGAATGGACAGATCATTGGCTGAACGGATAGCCAGATGGACTGTTGTATGCACAATGGATGAGTCCTTGAATTGACAGATCATTGGCTGAACGGATAGCCAGATGGACTGTTGTATGCACGATGGATGAGTCCTTGAATGGACAGATCATTGGCTGAACGGATAGCCAGATGGACTGTTGTATGCACGATGGATGAGTCCTTGAATGGACAGATCGTTGTCTGAACGGATAGCCAGATGGATTGTTGTATGCGTGATGGATGAGTCCTTGAATGGACAGACCATTGGCTGAACGGATTGGCAGATGGATGGTTGTATGCATGATGGATGTGTCCTTGAATGGACAGGTCATTGGCTGGATGGATAGCCAGATGGATTGCTGTATGCGTGATGGATGAGTCCTTGAATGGACAGATCATTAGCTGGACGGATAGCCAGATGGATTGCTGTATGCGTGATGGATGAGTCCTTGAATGGACAGATCATTAGCTGGACGGATAGCCAGATGGACTGTTGTATGCACGATGGATGAGTCCTTGAATTGACAGATCATTGGCTGAACGGATAGCCAGATGGACTGTTGTATGCACGATGGATGAGTCCTTGAATAGGCAGATCATTGGCTGAACGGATAGCCAGATAGATTGTTGTATGCATGATGGATGAGTCCTTGAATGGACGGCTCTTTGGCTGAACGGATAGCCAGATGGATTGTTGTATGCACGATGGATGAGTCCTTGAATTGACAGATCATTGCTGAACGGATAGCCAGATGGACTGTTGTATGCACGATGGATGAGTCCTTGAATGGACAGATCATTGGCTGAACAGATAGCCAGATGGACCGTTGTATGCGTGATGGATGTGTCCTTGAATGGACAGATCATTGTCTGAACGGATAGCCAGATGGATTGTTGTATGCGTGATGGATGAGTCCTTGAATGGACAGACCATTGGCTGAACGGATGGCCAGATGGATGGTTGTATGCATGATGGATGTGTCCTTGAATGGACAGACCATTGGCTGAACGGATAGCCAGATGGACTGTTGTATGCACGATGGATGAGTCCTTGAATGGACAGATCATTGGCTGAACGGATAGCCAGATGGATTGTTGTATGCATGATGGATGAGTCCTTGAATGGACGACTCATTGGCTGAATGGATAGCCAGATGGATGCTTGTGTGTGTGATGGATGAGTCCTTGATGGACGGCTCATTGGCTGAATGGATAGCCGGATGGATGCTTGTGTGTGTTAGGCAGAAACCTGTGCAGTTCCCTTAGGGAACACTGCAAAAGATTTAAGACTACAGGTATAGCAGTAAACCCACTTGGTAGCAGTCTGCACCACCCAGATTTACCTGGTAGCTGTGGCTGAGCAGTCAGACTTCCCTCAAGAAGAGTTAGGCAGTATGCAAAGTATACACAATAGGTACTCAAACACAATAGTACAAGTAAACACTGACCAGAGCTTGGTTTCAAAAGTATATAGTTATTTATTTTAAGAACACATAAGTTGAAAACACTCTAGCAATATATAGTAAAACACAGTTAAATGGAAAGCAGCCCCAACCCTTATTCCTAACTAGACAACTCTTGGTTAACACCACATAATTCAAACAGAGGTGAGTGCTTAACGTTAGATGACACTCTAGAGGTTTAAAGAAGGGAGGGAAAAAGAGCAGAATTAGGATAAACACACCACTCTAAGGTCAAGAACACTTGCAGTAGGCTCAAAGAAGCACAAAGTCACAGGTGAGCAAAAGTCACTAGGCAGGGCCCACTCTTAGAGCAGACAGAGCGAAAATGTGCCCAAGATCACACAGTTATTAGGGATTCAGAGTCTTGCAAAAGAGTTCAGAAAGAGTTTAGAGAGGCTTAGAAAGTTTAGCCAGGGTGTCCCAGGCACTCCCAGGTTCAAAAGCCGGGGGCTAAAACTACCCCGTACAGTCGGTGGCAAGGGAAGCCAGGCGGAACACGGTACCTTAAATGGGAAGGATCCTCCAGCGGCGGCAGTTGTTCCAGGCAGTGGCAGCAAGGCTCGACGTCGGTCAGGGAAGAAGAAGTTCTCGCTGAAGGGCAGAAGAAGAAGGTCGTTGCACTGCCCGGGAAGAAACCAGCCGCTGAGTCCTCCGGTTAAAGGGTTGTACCGACTTTCGTGGTTGTGGTAAAAGTGTGGTATTCCGGTTGCCGGGGTGCTTGGCACGGGCAAGGCGGCCACGAGATACCTCGAAGAAGCGGAAAGAAGGTGAAAACTGGTTGTCCCCACCAGTCAAGGGAAGGAGCCACCCCATTAAGAGTTCTCCTCGGTCGTTGGGAAAAGTGGTGTGACGGTTCAGCAGGGCTCCACAGGGTGGTGTCGTCGTAGCAGGTCGGCTCAGCTCTTCCCTCGTCGGATTCTTGGTCCTGTGGCGACTTCTGAAGTTCCAGTCCCCAAAGCCCTGCTTTTATGCAGCAAACCCCCATTCACCCAGCCTAGCTGTCACTCAAACATGCTAAGTGGTGAGCCGGCCGGCTCACCACTTGGGCCAATCAGGACGGAGTGCGACTTGAGTTACCAAGGTAACTCAGTCCAGGGGGCCTAAATCCCCCTCCACCCCTCCTAAGTACCCCAGACAGAGTGGCACCACTTTGGAGGGCTTCTGTGGAGAAGCCCGCCAAAAGTGGAACAAAGGGCTCCACTTTGGGTCAGAGTTACAGAGGCGAACGCCAACGCCATTTTAGAATCAAGTTTTGGCAAAAAATCCCAACCGGAGTTTTAATAATAAATATATAAACCGGCGGTATGTTTGAGGCTACCGTAAATAAATAATTAAATGTGTTAGCCTAAAACAATGGGAAATCCCATAGGAAAATATTCGCGGTTGAATATAAAAAGTAGTTTCCACTGCCACCAGCCAAAACTCGTTCAGGGGGGACGGAGACGTGCCCCTTCGACTAACAGACCCTGGGGCAATCGAATTGCCCCAGCCAGTACGTCCACAATATGATGGTTTGTACTGGTTCTGTTCAGGATTTAAGACTAGTAAAGTCTTTGGTGACTTTACATGCCCTGGGAGACAGTAGTCAGTCCCAGGGTATGGAGTCTATGTTGGGGAGTCCCTAGGACACCCCTGGGTTACTGCACAGAGGGTGCTGTGTAACCCACATCACAAAAATACATGAGGCCCTATGGAGTAAAAGACCCCATAGCCCATTCAACACAAGGTTTAACCAAGAAAACACACTTCAAACATGCCCAAGAGTGAGGGTAAAAGAGTCTCACTCTTGGCAGGAGAAAAAAAGAAACCCCAGAAATCCAGCAAAGCTGCTGGGGGACTCACTAGGTAGGGAAATTCAGCCTAAACAGAGAATTCTCCCTAACAGTGTGCGTGATGGATGAGTCCTTGAATGGACAGATCATTGTCTGAACGGATAGCCAGATGGATTGTTGTATGCGTGCTGGATGAGTCCTTGAATGGACAGATCATTGTCTGAATGATAGCCAGATGGATTCTTGCATGCACGATGGATGAGTCCTTGAATGGACAGATCATTGGCTGAACGGATAGCCAGATGGATGGTTGTATGCACGATGGATGAGTCCTTGAATTGACAGATCATTGGCTGAACAGATAGCCAGATGGACTTTTGTATGCACGATGGATGAGTCCTTGAATTGACAGATCATTGGCTGAACGGATAGCCAGATGGATTGTTGTATGCGTGATGGATGAGTCCTTGAATGGACAGATCATTGGCTGAACGGATAGCCAGATGGACTGTTGTATGCACGATGGATGAGTCCTTGAATGGACAGATCATTGGCTGAACAGATAGCAGGATTGATTCTTGTGTGCACGATGGATGAGCCCTTGAATGGACAGATCATTGGCCGAACGGATAGCCAGATGGATTGTTGTATGCATGATGGATGAGTCCTTGATGGACAGCTCATTGGCCGAATGGATAGCCAGATGGACTGTTGTATGCACGATGGATGAGTCCTTGAATGGACAGATCATTGGCTGAACGGATAGCCAGATGGACTGTTGTATGCACGATGGATGAGTCCTTGAATTGACAGATCATTGGCTGAACGGATAGCCAGATGGACTGTTGTATGCACGATGGATGAGTCCTTGAATGGACAGATCATTGGCTGAACGGATAGCCAGATGGACTGTTGTATGCACGATGGATGAGTCCTTGAATGGACAGATCATTGTCTGAACGGATAGCCAGATGGATTG
Source organism: Ambystoma mexicanum (assembly GCF_040938575.1). NCBI lineage: Eukaryota > Metazoa > Chordata > Amphibia > Caudata > Ambystomatidae > Ambystoma > Ambystoma mexicanum. Next base: position 6,642,227 of record NC_090938.1, read on the forward strand.
TTGTATGCGTGATGGATGAGTCCTTGAATGGACAGACAATTGGCTGAATGGATAGCCAGATGGATGCTTGTGTGTGTGATGGATGAGTCCTTGATGGACGGCTCATTGGCTGAATGGATAGCTGGATGGATGCTTGTGTGCGTGATGGATGAGTCCTTGAATGGACAGATCATTGTCTGAACGGATAGCCAGATGGACTGTTGTATGCACGATGGATGAGTCCTTGAATGGACAGATCATTGTCTGAACGGATAGCCAGATGGACTGTTGTATGCACGATGGATGAGTCCTTGAATGGACAGATCATTGGCTGAACAGATAGCAGGATTGATTCTTGTGTGCACGATGGATGAGCCCTTGAATGGACAGATCATTGGCCGAACGGATAGCCAGATGGATTGTTGTATGCATGATGGATGAGTCCTTGATGGACAGCTCATTGGCCGAATGGATAGCCAGATGGACTGTTGTATGCACGATGGATGAGTCCTTGAATGGACAGATCATTGGCTGAACGGATAGCCAGATGGACTGTTGTATGCACGATGGATGAGTCCTTGAATGGACAGGCCATTGGCTGAACGGATGGCCAGATGGATGGTTGTATGCATGATGGATGTGTCCTTGAATGGACAGACCATTGGCTGAACGGATAGCCAGATGGACTGTTGTATGCACGATGGATGAGTCCTTGAATGGACAGATCATTGGCTGAACGGATAGCCAGATGGATTGTTGTATGCATGATGGATGAGTCCTTGAATGGACGGCTCATTGGCTGAATGGATAGCCAGATGGATGCTTGTGTGTGTGATGGATGAGTCCTTGATGGACGGCTCATTGGCTGAATGGATAGCTGGATGGATGCTTGTGTGCGTGATGGATGAGTCCTTGAATGGACAGATCATTGTCTGAACGGATAGCCAGATGGATTGTTGTGTGCATGCTGGATGAGTCCTTGAATGGACAGATCATTGTCTGAATGGATAGCCAGATGGATTCTTGCATGCACAATGGATGAGTCCTTGAATGGACAGATTATTGGCTGAACGGATAGCCAGATGGATGGTTGTATGCACGATGGATGAGTCCTTGAATTGACAGATCATTGGCTGAACGGATAGCCAGATGGACTGTTGTATGCGTGATGGATGAGTCCTTGAATTGACAGATCATTGGCTGAACGGATAGCCAGATGGATTGTTGTATGCGTGATGGATGAGTCCTTGAATGGACAGATCATTGGCTGAACGGATAGCCAGATGGACTGTTGTATGCACGATCAATGAGTCCTTGAATTGACAGATCATTGGCTGAACGGATAGCCAGAACGACTGTTGTATGCACGATGGATGAGTCCATGAATGGACAGGTCATTGGCTGGACGGATAGCCAGATGGATTGTTGTATGCGTGATGGATGAGTCCTTGAATGGACAGGCCATTGGCTGAACGGATGGCCAGATGGATGGTTGTATGCATGATGGATGTGTCCTTGAATGGACAGACCATTGGCTGAACGGATAGCCAGATGGACTGTTGTATGCACGATGGATGAGTCCTTGAATGGACAGATCATTGGCTGAACGGATAGCCAGATGGATTGTTGTATGCATGATGGATGAGTCCTTGAATGGACGGCTCATTGGCTGAATGGATAACCAGATGGATGCTTGTGTGTGTGATGGATGAGTCCTTGATGGACGGCTCATTGGCTGAATGGATAGCTGGATGGATGCTTGTGTGCGTGATGGATGAGTCCTTGAATGGACAGATCATTGTCTGAACGGATAGCCAGATGGATTGTTGTGTGCGTGCTGGATGAGTCCTTGAATGGACAGATCATTGTCTGAATGGATAGCCAGATGGATTCTTGCATGCACAATGGATGAGTCCTTGAATGGACAGATTATTGGCTGAACGGATAGCCAGATGGATGGTTGTATGCACGATGGATGAGTCCTTGAATTGACAGATCATTGGCTGAACGGATAGCCAGATGGACTGTTGTATGCGTGATGGATGAGTCCTTGAATTGACAGATCATTGGCTGAACGGATAGCCAGATGGATTGTTGTATGCGTGATGGATGAGTCCTTGAATGGACAGATCATTGGCTGAACGGATAGCCAGATGGACTGTTGTATGCACGATGGATGAGTCCTTGAATGGACAGACCATTGGCTGAACAGATAGCAGGATTGATTCTTGTGTGCACGATGGATGAGCCCTTGAATGGACAGATCATTGGCCGAACGGATAGCCAGATGGATTGTTGTATGCATGATGGATGAGTCCTTGATGGACGGCTCATTGGCTGAATGGATAGCCAGATGGACTGTTGTATGCACGATGGATGAGTCCTTGAATGGACAGATCATTGGCTGAACGGATAGCCAGATGGACTGTTGTATGCACGATGGATGAGTCCTTGAATTGACAGATCATTGGCTGAACGGATAGCCAGAACGACTGTTGTATGCACGATGGATGAGTCCTTGAATGGACAGATCATTGGCTGAACGGATAGCCAGATGGACTGTTGTATGCACGATGGATGAGTCCTTGAATGGACAGATCATTGTCTGAACGGATAGCCACATGGATTGTTGTATGCGTGATGGATGAGTCCTTGAATGGACAGACCATTGGCTGAACGGATTGGCAGATGGATGGTTGTATGCGTGATGGATGTGTCCTTGAATGGACAGGTCATTGGCTGGACGGATAGCGAGATGGATTGCTGTATGCGTGATGGATGAGTCCTTGAATGGACAGATCATTAGCTGGATGGATAGCCAGATGGATTATTGTATGCACGATGGATGAGTCCTTGAATGGACAGATCATTGGCTGAACGGATAGCCAGATGGACTGTTGTATGCACGATGGATGAGTCCTTGAATTGACAGATCATTGGCTGAACGGATAGCCAGATGGACTGTTGTATGCACGATGGATGAGTCCTTGAATAGACAGATCATTGGCTGAACGGATAGCCAGATGGATTGTTGTATGCGTGATGGATGAGTCCTTGAATGGACAGATCATTAGCTGGACGGATAGCCAGATGGACTGTTGTATGCACAATGGATGAGTCCTTGAATAGACAGATCATTGGCTGAACGGATAGCCAGATGGATTGTTGTATGCACGATGGATGAGTCCTTGAATTGACAGATCATTGGCTGAACGGATAGCCAGATGGACTGTTTATGTACGATGGATGAGTCCTTGAATGGACAGATCATTGGCTGAACGGATAGCCAGATGGATTGTTGTATGCACGATGGATGAGTCTTTGAATGGACGGCTCATTGGCTGAACGGATAGCCAGATGGATTGTTGTATGCACGATGGATGAGTCCTTGAATTGACAGATCATTGGCTGAACGGATAGCCAGATGGACTGTTGTATGCACGATGGATGAGTCCTTGAATTGACAGATCATTGGCTGAACGGATAGCCAGATGGACTGTTGTATGCACGATGGATGAGTCCTTGAATTGACAGATCATTGGCTGAACGGATAGCCAGATGGACTGTTGTATGCGCGATGGATGAGTCCTTGAATGGACAGATCATTGTCTGAACGGATAGCCAGATGGATTGTTGTATGCGTGATGGATGAGTCCTTGAATGGACAGACCATTGGCTGAACGGATAGCCAGATGGACTGTTGTATGCACGATGGATGAGTCCTTGAATGGACAGATCATTGTCTGAACGGATAGCCAGATGGATGGTTGTATGCGTGATGGATGTGTCCTTGAATGGACAGATCATTGTCTGAACGGATAGCCAGATGGATTGTTCTATGCGTGATGGATGAGTCCTTGAATGGACAGACCATTGGCTGAACGGATGGCCAGATGGATGGTTGTATGCATGATGGATGTGTCCTTGAATGGACAGACCATTGGCTGAACGGATAGCCAGATGGACTGTTGTATGCACGATGGATGAGTCCTTGAATGGACAGATGATTGGCTGAACGGATAGCCAGATGGACTGTTGTATGCACGATGGATGAGTCCTTGAATGGACAGATCATTGGCTGAACGGATAGCCAGATGGATTGTTGTATGCATGATGGATGAGTCCTTGAATGGACGGCTCATTGTCTGAACGGATAGCCAGATGGATGCTTGTGTGCGTGATGGATGAGTCCTTGAATGGACGGCTCATTGGCTGAATGGATAGCCAGATGGATGCTTGTGTGTGTGATGGATGAGTCCTTGAATGGACAGATCATTGGCTCAACGGATAGCCAGATGGACTGTTGTATGCGTGATGGATGAGTCCTTGAATGGACAGATCATTGGCTGAACGGATAGTCAGATGGACTGTTGTATGCGTGATGGATGAGTCCTTGAATGGACGGCTCATTGGCTGAACGGATAGCCAGATGGACTGTTGTATGCGTGATGGATGAGTCCTTGAATGGACGGCTCATTGGCTGAACGGATAGCCAGATGGACTGTTGTATGCACGATGGATGAGTCCTTGAATGGACAGATCATTGGCTGAACGGATAGCCAGATGGACTGTTGTATGCGTGATGGATGAGTCCTTGAATGGACGGCTCATTGGCTGAACGGATTGGCAGATGGATTGTTGTATGCACGATGGATGAGTCCTGGAATGGACAGGTCATTGGCTGGACGGATAGCCAGATGGATACTTGTGTGTGTGATGGATGAGTCCTTGATGGACGGCTCATTGGCTGAATGGATAGCCAGATGGATGCTTGTGTGCGTGATGGATGAGTCCTTGATGGACGGCTCATTGGCTGAATGGATAGCCGGATGGATGCTTCTGTGCGTGATGGATGAGTCCTTGATGGACGGCTCATTGGCTGAATGGATAGCCGGATGGATGCTTTTGTGCGTGATGGATGAGTCCTTGATGGACGGCTCATTGGCTGAACGGATAGCCAGATGGATGGTTGTATGCGTGATGGATGAGTCCTTGAATGGACAGATCATTGCTGAACGGATAGCCAGATGGACTGTTGTATGCACGATGGATGAGTCCTTGAATTGACAGATCATTGGCTGAACGGATAGCCAGATGGACTGTTGTATGCACGATGGATGAGTCCTTGAATTGACAGATCATTGGCTGAACGGATAGCCAGATGGACTGTTGTATGCACGATGGATGAGTCCTTGAATTGACAGATCATTGGCTGAACGGATAGCCAGATGGACTGTTGTATGCGCGATGGATGAGTCCTTGAATGGACAGATCATTGTCTGAACGGATAGCCAGATGGATTGTTGTATGCGTGATGGATGAGTCCTTGAATGGACAGACCATTGGCTGAACGGATAGCCAGATGGACTGTTGTATGCACGATGGATGAGTCCTTGAATGGACAGATCATTGTCTGAACGGATAGCCAGATGGATGGTTGTATGCGTGATGGATGTGTCCTTGAATGGACAGATCATTGTCTGAACGGATAGCCAGATGGATTGTTTTATGCGTGATGGATGTGTCCTTGAATGGACAGACCATTGGCTGAACGGATAGCCAGATGGACTGTTGTATGCACGATGGATGAGTCCTTGAATGGACAGACGATTGGCTGAACGGATAGCCAGATGGACTGTTGTATGCACGATGGATGAGTCCTTGAATGGACAGATCATTGGCTGAACGGATAGCCAGATGGATTGTTGTATGCACGATGGATGAGTCCTTGAATGGACGGCTCATTGTCTGAACGGATAGCCAGATGGATACTTGTGTGTGTGATGGATGAGTCCTTGATGGACGGCTCATTGGCTGAATGGATAGCCGGATGGATGCTTCTGTGCGTGATGGATGAGTCCTTGATGGACGGCTCATTGGCTGAATGGATAGCCGGATGGATGCTTTTGTGTGTGATGGATGAGTCCTTGATGGACGGCTCATTGGCTGAACGGATAGCCAGATGGATGGTTGTATGCGTGATGGATGAGTCCTTGAATGGACAGATCATTGCTGAATGGATAGCCAGATGGATTGTTGTATGCACGATGGATGAGTCCTTGATGGACGGCTCATTGGCTGAATGGATAGCCAGATGGATGCTTGTGTGCGTGATGGATGAGCCTATGGATATATATAATCATTTATGATCTCTTTTTCTTCTTTGCAGTGGCATTTCCTCTGGAGAAGGAGAATTGAAGACATCCCAAAGCATGTCAAGGCCAAGCGGCAAAAGCATTTACCGTAAGTACCAACCCACAGGGCTCCTTTTTCCAGAAACACTCACCGCCCCACCCATAAAATACACGTGATGTACTCACCAGCAGTGCCTGTGTACCCTTGGCCAGTACGCCCTCGCCTGTTACCCACTCTTGGGCTGTTTAGACACGTGTTGCAATACCTCCATTCTGTGGGTCCACAACCACACGTGGACCCCTAGTGTGTCCGAGCCATTATAGAGGCGTGGCCAAGATGGTCTAACGCGTGGGGCCTGAAGCTAATGTAGTGGGGCCCACCGCAGAGACAGTAACATCTGCAATTGGCCACACAGTGCTGCTGAGGGGGCGTTCACAGATTTTGGGTCGGCTTGGCCCCCTCCGGCCCTACCCTGCCTACACCTCAGCGCCGAAATTAGCCCCTGCTGAAGCCTTGTTGGTATTAATGGGAGGGAGTAATTATCCCCCTCTTTTATGCCCATCCCACTCCCCTCTACGAGGGGATGCTAGGAAGAGGGAGTAACATGTACCGATAGCACACTGCTTGACCCTCGATAGCCCACTGCTTGACCCTCGATAGCACACTGCTTGACCCTCGATAGTCCACTGCTTGAACCCGATAGCACACTGCTTGACCCTCGATAGCACACTGCTTGACCCTCGATAGCCCACTGCTTGACCCCAATAGCCCACTGCTTGACCCTCGATAGCCCACTGCTTGACCCCGATAGCACACTGCTTGACCCTCGATAGAACACTGCTTGACCCTCGATAGCACAATGCTTGACCCTCGATAGCACACTGCTTGACCCTCGATAGGCCACTGCTTGACCCTCGATAGCACACTGCTTGACCCTCAATAGCCCACTGCTTGACCCTCGATAGCACACTGCTTGACCCTCGATAGCCCACTGACCCTCGATAGCACACTGCTTGACCCTCGATAGCCCACTGCTTGACCCCGATAGCACACTGCTTGACCCTCGATAGCACACTGCTTGACACTCACTAGCACAATGCTTGACCCTCGATAGCACACTGCTTGAACCTCGATAGCACACTGCTTGACCCTCGATAGCCCACTGCTTGACCCCGATAGCACACTGCTTGACCCTCGATAGCACTCTGCTTGACCCTCGATAGCCCACTGACCCTCGATAGCACACTGCTTGACCCTCGATAGCCCACTGCTTGACCCCGATAGCACACTGCTTGACCCTCGATAGCACACTGCTTGACCCTCAATAGCACACTGCTTGACACTCACTAGCACACTGCTTGACCCTCGATAGCACACTGCTTGACCCTCGATAGCACACTGCTTGACCCTCGATAGCCCACTGCTTAACCCTCGATAGCACACTGCTTGACCCTCGATAGCCCACTGCTTGACCCTCGATAGCCCACTGCTTGACCCCGATAGCACACTGCTTGACCCTCGATAGCACACTGCTTGACCCTCGATAGCCCACTGCTTGACCCTGATAGCCCACTGCTTGACCCTCGATAGCCCACTGCTTGACCCCAATAGCACACTACTTGACCCTCGATAGCACACTGCTTGACCCTTGATAGCACACTGCTTGACCCTCGATAGCCCACTGCTTGACCCTCGATAGCACACTGCTTGACCCTCGATAGCCCACTGCTTGACCCTCGATAGCACACTGCTTGACCCTCGATAGCACACTGCTTGACACTCACTAGCACACTGCTTGACCCTCGATAGCCCACTGCTTGACCCCGATAGCACACTGCTTGACCCTCGATAACACACTGCTTGACCCTCGATAGCACACTGCTTGACACTCACTAGCACACTGATTGACCCTCGATAGCACACTGCTTGACCCTCGATAGCACACTGCTTGACCCTCAATAGCCCACTGCTTGACCCCGATAGCACACTGCTTGACCCTCGATAGCACACTGCTTGACCCTCGATAGCCCACTGACCCTCGATAGCACACTACTTGACCCTCGATAGCCCACTGCTTGACCCCGATAGCACACTGCTTGACCTTCGATAGCACACTGCTTGACCCTCAATAGCACACTGCTTGACACTCACTAGCACACTGCTTGACCCTCGATAGCACACTGCTTGACCCTCGATAGCACACTGCTTGACCCTCGATAGCCCACTGCTTGATCTTCGAAATCACACTTCTTGACCCTGGAAATCACACTTCTTGACACGCTGTAGGAGCAAGTTCTGAGCTACCCAAGGGATGGCCACAGTGAGACACATTGGCAATGGTTGTCTTCTAAGCATCCACCCTTCCTGTCTTCCTGCAATCGCAGGGTCCATAGCTGAGCATGCGCCAGCATTGAGCGAATGCCCAGGAGGCTAGAAAGACTGGGGGTGCCCAGAAGTGCTGTGGGGAGCTACCAGGCGGAGGCTAGAAGGACTCTGGGGCTGGGGGTGCCCAGAAGTGCTGTGGAGAGCTGATTCAAGGAGGCTAGAAGGAGTCCGGGGCTGGGGTTGCCCAGAAGTGCTGTGGAGAGCTACCAGGAGGAGGCTAGAAGGACTCTGGGGCTGGGGGTGCCCAGAAGTGCTGTGGAGAGCTACCAGGAGGAGGCTAGAAAGACTATGGGGCTGGGGGTGCCCAGAAGTGCTGTGGAGAGCTCACTGGAAGAGGCTAGAAGGACTTCAGGGCTGGGGGTGCCTAGAAGTGCTGGTGAGAGCTACCAGGAGGAGGCCAGAAGGACTCTAGGAGCTGTGGATGACCAGAAGTGCTGTGGAGAGCTGACTCGAGGAGGCTAGAAGGACTCCAGGGGCTGGGGGTGCCCAGACGTGCTGTGGAGAGCTGACTCGAGGAGACTAGAAGGACTCCAGGGGCTGGGGGTGCCCAGGCGTGCTGTGGAGAGCTCACTGGAGGAGGCTAGAAGGACTCCAGGGCTGGGGGTGCCCAGAAGCACAGTGGACAGCTGATTCAAGGACGCTAGAAGGAGCCCAGGTGCTGAGGGCGCCCGGAAGTGCCATGGGAGCTCACTGGAGGAGGATAGAAGGACTACAGGGCTGGGGGTGCCCAGAAGTGCTGGTGAGAGCTACCAGGAGGAGGCTAGAAGGACTCTAAGAGTTGGGGATGACCAGAAGTGCTGTGGAGATCTACCAGGAGGAGGCCAGAAGGACTCTAGGAGCTGGGGATGACCAGAAGTGCTGTGGAGAGCTACCAGGAGGAGGCCAGAAGGAATCTAGGAGCTGGGGATGACCAGAAGTGCTGTGGAGAGCTACCATAGGAGGCTAGAAGGACTCTAGGAGCTGTGGATGACCAGAAGTGCTGTGGAGAGCTGACTCAAGGAGACTAGAAGGACTCCAGGGGCTGGGGGTGCCCAGACGTGCTGTGGAGAGCTCACTGGAGGAGACTAGAGAAGAACACCAGGGGCTGGAGGTGCCAAGAAGCACTGTGGACAGCTGACTCGAGGAGGCTAGAAGGAGTACAGGGCCTGGGGGCGCCCAGAAGTGCTGTGGAGAGCTGACTCGAGGAGGCTAGAAGGAGTGCAGGGGCTGGGGGCGCCCGGAAGTGCTGTGGAGAACTCAATGGAGGATAGAAGGATTCCAGGGCTGGGGGTGCCCAGAAGTGCTGTGGAGAGCTCACTTGAGGAGGCTAGAAGGACTCCAGGGCTGGGGGTGCCCAGAGGTGCTGTGGAGCTGTGGATAGCTCACTGGAGGAGGCTAGAAGGACTGGGGTGCCCAGAAGCACTGTGGACAGCTGACTCGAGGAGGCTAGAAGGAGTCCAGGGGCTGGGGGCGCCCGAAAGTGCTGTCGCAGCTCACTGGAGGAGGATAGAAGGACTCCAGGGCTGAGGGTGCCCAGAAGTGCTGTGGAGAGCTACCAGGAGGAGGCTAGAAGGACTCCGGGCTGGAGGTGCCCAGAAGTGCTGTGGAGAACTCACTGGAGGAGACTAGAAGGGCTCCAGGGGCTGGGGGTGCCCAGACGTGCTGGGGAAAGCTCACTGGAGGAGGCTAGAAGGAGTCGATGGGCTGGGGGTGCCCAGAAGTGCTGTGGAGAGCTACCAGGAGGAGGCTAGAAGGACTCTAGGAGCTGGGGATGACCAGAAGTGCTGTGGGAGCTCACTGGAGGAGGATAGAAGGACTACAGGGCTGGGGGTGCCCAGAAGTGCTGTGGAGAGCTACCAGGAGGAGGCTAGAAGGACTCTGGGGCTGGGGGTGCCCAAAAGTGCTGTGGAGAGCTCACTGGAGGAGGCTAGAAGGACTTCAGGGCTGGGGGTGCCTAGAAGTGCTGGTGAGAGCTACCTGGAGGAGACCAGAAGGACTCTAGGAGCTGTGGATGACCAGAAGTGCTGTGGAGAGCTGACTCGAGGAGACTAGAAGGACTCCAGGGGCTGGGGGTGCCCATCCGTGCTGTGGAGAGCTCACTGGAGGAGGCTAGAAGGACTCCAGGGGTGAGGGTGCCCAGAAGCACTGTGGACAGCAGATTCAGGGACGCTAGAAAGAGCCCAGGGGCTGGGGGCGCCCGGAAGTGCCATGGGAGCTCACTGGAGGAGGATAGAAGGACTACAGGGTGGGGGTTCCCAAAAGTGCTGGTGAGAGCTATGAGGAGGCGGCTAGAAGGACTCTAGGATCTGGGGATGACCAGAAGTGCTGTGGAGATCTACCAGGAGGAGGCCAGAAGGACTCTAGGAGCTGGGGATGACCAGAAGTGCTGCGGAGAGCTACCAGGAGGAGGCCAGAAGGACTCTAGGAGCTGGGGATGACCAGAAGTGCTGTGGAGAGCTACCAGGAGGAGGCCAGAAGGACTCTAGGAGCTGTGGATGACCAGAAGTGCTGTGAAGAGCTGACTCAAGGAGACTAGAGAAGGACTCCAGGGGCTGGGGGTGCCCAGACGTGCTGTGGAGAGCTCACTGGAGGAGACTAGAGAAGGACTCCAGGGGCTGGGGGTGCCCAGAAGCACTGTGGACAGCTGACTCGAGGAGGCTGGAAGGAGTACAGGGGCTGGGGGCGCCCAGAAGTGCTGTGGAGAGCTGACTCGAGGAGGCTAGAAGGAGTGCAGGGGCTGGGGGCGCGCGGAAGTGCTGTGGAGAGCTCACTGGAGGAGGATAGAAGGATTCCAGGGCTGGGGTTGCCCAGAAGTGCTGTGGATAGCTCACTGGAGGTGGCTAGAAGGACTCCAGGGCTGGGGGTGCCCATAGGTGCTGTGGAAAGCTCACTGGAGGAGGCTAGAAGGACTGGGGTGCCCAGAAGCACTGTGGACAGCTGACTCGAGGAGGCTAGAAGGAGTCCAGGGGCTGGGGGTGCCCGGAAGTGCTGTCGCAGCTCACTGGAGGAGGATAGAAGGACTCCAGGGCTGGGGGTGCCCAGATGTGCTGTGGAGAGCTACCAGGAGGAGGCTAGAAGGACTCTGGGCTGGAGGTGCCCAGAAGTGCTGTGGAGAGCTACCAGGAGGAGGCCAGAAGGACTCTAGGAGCTGGGGGTGACCAGAAGTGCTGTGGAGAACTCACTGGAGAAGGTTAGAAGGACTACAGGGGCTGGGGTGACCAGAAGTGCTGTGGAGAGCTCACAGGAGGAGACTAGAAGGACTCCAGGGGCTGGGGGTGCCCAGAAGTGCAGTGGAGAGCTGACTCGAGGAGGTTAGAAGGAGCCCAGGGGCTGGGGGTGCCCCCCTGTGGGAGCTCACTGGAGGAGGCTAGAAGGTCTTTGGGGCTGGGGGTGCCCAGAGGTGCTGTGGATAGCTCACTGGAGGAGGCTAGAATGAATGGGGGTGACCAGAAGTGCTGTGGAGAGCTGACTCGAGGAGACTAGAAGGTCTCCAGGGGCTGGGGGTGCCCAGAAGGGCTGTGGAGAGCTGACTCGAGGAGACTAGAAGGACTCCGGGGGCTGGGCGTGCCCAGACCTGCTGTGGAGAACTCACTGGAGGAGACTAAAAGGACTCTGGGGCTGGGGTTGCTCGGAAGTGCTGTGGAGAGCTGCCTCGAGGAGGCTAGAGGGACTACAGGGCTGGGGGTGCCCAGAAGTGCTGTGAAAAGCTCACTGGAGGAGACTAGAAGGACTGCAGGGGCTAGGGGTGCCCAGAAGTGCTGTGGAGAGCTCACTGGAGGAGACTAGAAGGACTACAGGGGCTGGGGGTGACTGGATGTGCTGTGGAGAGCTGACTCGAGGAGGCTAGAAGGAGTCCAGGGACTGGGGGTGCCCGGAAGTGTGGTGGAGAGCTCACTGGAGGAGGCTAGAAGGACTCTGGCGGCTGGGGGCACCCGGAAGTGCTGTGGAGAGCTCCATGGAGGAGGCTAGAAGGACTCTAGGGGATGGGGTTGCCCGGAAGTGCTGTGGAGAACTCACTGGAGGAGACTAGAAGGACTCAAGGGGCTGAGGTGCCCAGAAGTGCTGTGGAGAGCTCACTGGAGGAGGCTAGAAGGACTTCAGGGCTTGGGGTGCCTACAAGTGCTGTGGAGTGCTCACTGGAGGAGGCTAGAAGGACTCCAGGGCTGGGGGTGCCTAGAAGTGCTGTGGAGTGCTCACTGGAGGAGGCTAGAAGGACTCCAGGGCTGGGGACACCCAGATGTGCTGTGGAGAGCTCACTGGATGAGGCTAGAAGGACTCTAGGAGCTGGGGACGCCCATAAGTGGTGTGGAGAGCTTCCAGGGGGAGGTTAAAAGGATTGTAGGAGCTGGGGATGACCTGAAATGCAGCATATAGCTCAAAGGATGAGGCTAGAATGACTCTAGGAGCCAGGGAGGACGAGAGGTGCTGTGGAGAGCTTACTGGAGGTGACTAGAAGGACTCTAGGGGCTGGCGATGACCAGAAGTGCTGTGGATTGCTCACTGGAGGAGACTAGAAGGACTCCAGGGCTGGAGTTGCCCAGACGTGCTGTGGAGAGCTCACTAGAGGAGACTAGGACACCCAGGGGCTGGGGGTTGCCCAGAAGTGCTGTGGAGAGCTCCCTGGAGGAGACTAGAAGGACTACAGGGGCTGGGGGTGCCCAGAAGTGCTGTGGAGAGCTCACTGGAGGAGGCAAGAAAGACTCCAGAGGCTGGGGGTGACAAGAGGTCCTGTGGAGAGCTACCTGGGGGAGGTTAGAAGGATTGTAGGAGCTGGGGATGACCTGGAGTGCAGCAGAGAGTTCACTGGATGAGGCTAGAATGACTCTAGGAGCTGGGGGTGCCTAGATGTGCTGTGTAGAGCTCACTGGAGGAGGATAGAAGGACTCCAGGGGTTGGGGGTGCCCAGAAGTGCTGTGGAGAGCTCACCGGAGGAGGCTAGAAGGACTCTAGGAGCTGGGGGTTCCCAGATGTGCTGTGGAGAGCTCACTGGAGGAGGCTAGAAGCATTCTACGATCTAGTGGTGCCCAGAAGTGCTGTGTAGAGTTAACTGGAGGGGGCTAGAAGGACTCCAGGGCTGGGGGTGCCCAGAGGTGCTGTGGAGAGTTCACTGGAGGAGACTAGAAGGACTACAGGGCTGGAGGTGCCCAGAAGTGCTGTGGAGAGCTCACTCGAGGAAACTAGAAGGACTCAGGGGCTGGGGGTGCCCAGAAGTACTGTGGAGAGCTCACTGGAGGTGACTAGAAGGACTACAGGGGCCGAGGGTGACCGGAAGTGCTGTGGAGAGCTGACTCAAGGAGGCTACAAGGAGTCCAGGGGCTGTGGGCGCCCTGAAGTGCTGTGGAGAGCTCACTGGAGGAGGCTAGAAGGACTCTGCGGGCACACGGAAGTGCTGTGGAGAGCTCACTGGAGGAGACTAGAAGGACTCCAGGGGTTGGGGGTGCCCAGAAGTGCTGTGGAGAGCTCACTGGGGGAGGCTAGAAGGACCCCATGGCTGGGGGTGCCCAGAAGTGTTGTGGATAGCTCACTGGAGGAGGATAGAAGGACTTCAGGGCTGGGGGTGCCCAGAAGGGCTGTGGAGAGCTCACTGAAGGAGGCTAGAAGGACTTCAGGGCTGGGAGTGCCCAGAAGGGCTGTGGATAGCTCATTGGAGGAGGCTAGAAGGACTTCAGGGCTGGGAGTGCCCAGAAGGGCAGTGGAGAGCTCATTGTGGAGGAGGCTAGAAGGACTCCAGGGCTGGTGGTGCCCAGATGTGCTGTGGAGAGCTCACTGGATGAGGCTAGAAGGGCTCCAAGGCTGGGGGTGCCTAGAAGTGCTATGGAGAGTTCACTGGAGGAGGCTGGAAGGACTCCAGGGCTGGAGGTGCCCAGAAGTGTTGTGGAGAGCTCACTGGAGGAGGCTAGAATGACTCTAGGGGATGGCAATCACCAGAAGTGCTGTGGAGAGCTCACTGGAGGAGGCTCGAAGGACTCCAGGGGCTGGGGGTGCCCAGAAGTGCTGTGGAGAGCTCACTGGAGGAGACTCGAAGGACTCCAGGGCTGGGGGTGCCCAGAAGTGCTGTGGAGAGCTCACTGGAGGAGACTAGAAGGACTAAAGGGGCTGGGGGTGCCCAGACGTGCTGTGGAGAGCTCACTGGAGGTGACTAGAAGGACTTCAGGCGCTGGGGGTGCCCAGGAGAGCTGTGGAGAGCTCACTGGAGGTGACTAGAAGGACTACAGGGGCTGAGGGTGACCGGAAGTGCTGTGGAGAGCTGACTCGAGGAGGCTACAAGGAGTCCAGGGGCTGGGGGCACCCGGATGTGCTGTGGAGAGCTCACTGGAGGAGGCTAGAAGGACTCCAGGGCTGGAGGAGCCCAGAAGTGCTGTGGAGAGCTCACTGGAGAAGGCTAGAATGACTCTAGGGGCTGGTGATGGCCAGAAGTGCTGTGGATTGTTCACTGGAGGAGGCTAGAATGACTCCAGGGGCTGGGGTGCCCGGAAGTGCTGTGGAGAGCCCACTGGAGGAGGCTGGAAGGACTCCAGGCCTGGAGGTGCCCAGAAGTGCTGTGGAGAGCTCACTGGAGGAGACTAGAATGACTCTAGGGGCTGGCGATGACCAGAAGTGCTGTGGAGAGCTCACTGGAGGAGACTCAAAGGACTCTAGGGCTGGGGGTGCCCAGAAAAGCTGTGGAGAGCTCACTGGAGGAGACGAGAAGGACTAAAGGGGCTGGGGGTGCCCAGACGTGCTGTGGAGAGCTCACTGGAGGTGACTAGAAGGACTACAGGGGCTGAGGGTGACCGGAAGTGCTGTGGAGAGCTGACTCGAGGAGGCTACAAGGAGTCCAGGGGCTGGGGGCACCCCGAAGTGCTGTGGAGAGCTCACTGGAGGAGGCTAGAAAGACTCTAGGAGCTGGGGACGCCCATAAGTGGTGTGGAGAGCTACCAGGGGGAGGTTAAAAGGATTGTAGGAGCTGGGGATAACCTGAAATGCAGCATATAGCTCAAAGGATGAGGCTAGAATGACTCTAGGAGCCAGGGAGGACCAGAGGTGCTGTGGAGAGCTCACTGGAGGTGACTAGAAGGACTCTAGGGGCTGGCGATGACCAGAAGTGCTGTGGATTGCTCACTGGAGTAAGCTAGAAGGACTGCAGGGGCTGGGGATGCCCATAAGTCCTGTGGAGAGCTCACTGGAGGAGACTAGAAGGACTCCAGGGCTGGAGTTGCCCAGACGTGCTGTGGAGAGCTCACTAGAGGAGACTAGGACACCCAGGGGCTGGGGGTTGCCCAGAAGTGCTGTGGAGAGCTCCCTGGAGGAGACTAGAAGGACTACAGGGGCTGGGGTGCCCAGAAGTGCTGTGGAGAGCTCACTGGAGGAGGCAAGAAAGACTCCAGAGTCTGGGGGTGACAAGAGGTCATGTGGAGAGCTACCTGGGGGAGGTTAGAAGGATTGTAGGAGCTGGGGATGACCTGGAGTGCAGCGGAGAGTTCACTGGATGAGGCTAGAATGACTCTAGGAGCTGGGGGTGCCTAGATGTGCTGTGTAGAGCTCACTGGAGGAGGATAGAAGGACTCCAGGGGTTGGGGGTGCCCAGAAGTGCTGTGGAGAGCTCACTGGAGGAGGCTAGAAGGACTCTAGGAGCTGGGGGTTCCCAGATGTGCTGTGGAGAGCTCACTGGAGGAGGCTAGAAGCATTCTACGATCTAGTGGTGCCCAGAAGTGCTGTGTAGAGTTAACTGGAGGGGGCTAGAAGGACTCCAGGGCTGGGGGTGCCCAGAGGTGCTGTGGAGAGTTCACTGGAGGAGACTAGAAGGACTACAGGGCTGGAGATGCCCAGAAGTGCTGTGGAGAGCTCACTCGAGGAAACTAGAAGGACTCAGGGGCTGGGGGTGCCCAGAAGTACTGTGGAGAGCTCACTGGAGGTGACTAGAAGGACTACAGGGGCTGAGGGTGACCAGAAGTGCTGTGGAGGGCTGACTCAAGGAGGCTACAAGGAGTCCAGGGGCTGTGGGCGCCCTGAAGTGCTGTGGAGAGCTCACTGGAGGAGGCTAGAAGGACTCTGCAGGCACACGGAAGTGCTGTGGAGAGCTCACTGGAGGAGACTAGAAGGACTCCAGGTGCTGGGGGTGCCCAGAAGTGCTGTGGAGAGTTCACTGGATGAGGCTAGAAGGACTCCAGGGGTTGGGGGTGCCCAGAAGTGCTGTGGAGAGCTCACTGGGGGTGGCTAGAAGGACCCCAGGGCTGGGGGTGCCCAGAAGTGTTGTGGATAGCTCACTGGAGGAGGATAGAAGGACTTCAGGGCTGGGGGTGCCCAGAAGGGCTGTGGAGAGCTCACTGAAGGAGGCTAGAAGGACTTCAGGGCTGGGAGTGCCCAGAAGGGCTGTGGATAGCTCATTGGAGGAGGCTAGAAGGACTTCAGGGCTGGGATTGCCCAGAAGGGCAGTGGAGAGCTCATTGGAGGAGGCTAGAAGGACTCCAAGGCTGGGGGTGCCTAGAAGTGCTATGGAGAGCTCACTGGAGGAGGCTGGAAAGACTCCAGGGCTGGAGGTGCCCAGAAGTGTTGTGGAGAGCTCACTGGAGGAGGCTAGAATGACTCTAGGGGATGGCAATCACCAGAAGCGCTGTGGAGAGCTCACTGGAGGAGGCTCGAAGGACTCCAGGGGCTGGGGGTGCCCAGAAGTGCTGTGGAGAGCTCACTGGAGGAGACTCGAAGGTCTCCAGGGCTGGGGGTGCCCAGAAGTGCTGTGGAGAGCTCACTGGAGGAGACTAGAAGGATTTAAGGGGCTGGGGGTGCCCAGACGTGCCGTGGAGAGCTCACTGGAGGTGACTAGAAGGACTTCAGGCGCTGGGGGTGACCGGAAGTGCTGTGGAGAGCTGACTCGAGGAGGCTACAAGGAGTCCAGGGGCTGGGGGCACCCGGATGTGCTGTGGAGAGCTCACTGGAGGAGGCTAGAAGGACTCCAGGGCTGGAGGTGCCCAGAAGTGCTGTGGAGAGCTCACTGGAGAAGGCTAGAATGACTCTAGGGGCTGGTGATGGCCAGAAGTGCTGTGGATTGTTCACTGGAGGAGGCTAGAATGACTCCAGGGGCTGGGGTGCCCGGAAGTGCTGTGGAGAGCCCACTGGAGGAGGCTGGAAGGACTCCAGGCCTGGAGGTGCCCAGAAGTGCTGTGGAGAGTTCACTGGAGGAGACTAGAATGACTCTAGGGGCTGGCGATGACCAGAAGTGCTGTGGAGAGCTCACTGGAGGAGACTCAAAGGACTCCAGGGCTGGGGGTGCCCAGAAAAGCTGTGGAGAGCTCACTGGAGGTGACTAGAAGGACTACAGGGGCTGAGGGTGACCGGAAGTGCTGTGGAGAGCTGACTCGAGGAGGCTACAAGGAGTCCAGGGGCTGGGGGCACCCGGATGTGCTGTGGAGAGCTCACTGGAGGAGGCTAGAAGGACTCCAGGGCTGGAGGTGCCCAGAAGTGCTGTGGAGAGCTCACTGGAGAAGGCTAGAATGACTCTAGGGGCTGGTGATGGCCAGAAGTGCTGTGGATTGTTCACTGGAGGAGGCTAGAATTACTCCAGGGACTGGGGTGCCCGGAAGTGCTGTGGAGAGCCCACTGGAGGAGGCTGGAAGGACTCCAGGCCTGGAGGTGCCCAGAAGTGCTGTGGAGAGCTCACTGGAGGAGACTAGAATGACTCTATGGGCTGGCGATGACCAGAAGTGCTGTGGAGAGCTCACTGGAGGAGACTCAAAGGACTCCAGGGCTGGGGGTGCCCAGAAAAGCTGTGGAGAGCTCACTGGAGGAGACTAGAAGGACTAAAGGGGCTGGGGGTGCCCAGACGTGCTGTGGAGAGCTCACTGGAGGTGACTAGAAGGACTACAGGGGCTGAGGGTGACCGGAGGTGCTGTGGAGAGCTGACTCGAGGAGGCTACAAGGAGTCCAGGGGCTGGGGGCACCCCGAAGTGCTGTGGAGAGCCCACTGGAGGAGGCTGGAAGGACTCAGGGGGCTGGGGGCACCCAGACGTGCTGTGGAGAGCTCACTGGAGGAGACTAGAATGACTCTAGGGGCTGGCGATGACCAGAAGTGCTGTGGAGAGCTCACTGGAGGAGACTCAAAGGACTCCAGGGCTGGGGGTGCCCAGAAAAGCCGTGGAGAGCTCACTGGAGGAGACTAGAAGGACTAAAGGGGCTGGGGGTGCCCAGACGTGCTGTGGAGAGCTCACTGGAGGTGACTAGAAGGACTACAGGGGCTGAGGGTGACCGGAAGTGCTGTGGGGAGCTGACTCGAGGAGGCTACAAGGAGTCCAGGGGCTGGGGGCACCCCGAAGTGCTGTGGAGAGCTCACTGGAGGAGGCTAGAAGGACTCAGGGGGCTGGGGGCACCCGGATGTGCTGTGGAGAGCTCACTGGAGGAGGCTCGAAGGACTCCAGGGACTGGGGGTGCCCAGAAGTGTTGTGGAGAGCTCAGTGGAGGAGACTCGAAGGACTCCAGGGCTGGGAGTGCCCAGAAGTGCTGTGGAGAGCTCACTGGAGGAGACTAGAAGGACTAAAGGGGCTGGGGGTGCCCAGACATGCTGTGGACACTGGAGGTGACTAGAAGGACTACAGGGGCTGAGGGTGACCGGAAGTGCTGTGGAGAGCTGACTCAAGGAGGCTACAAGGAGTCCAGGGGCTGGGGGCACCCGGATGTGCTGTGGAGAGCTCACTGGAGGAGGCTAGAAGGACTCCAGGGATGGAGGTGCCCAGAAGTGCTGTGGAGAGCTCACTGGAGAAGGCTAGAATGACTCTAGGGGATGGCAATCACCAGAAGTGCTGTGGAGAGCTCACTGGAGGAGGCTCGAAGGACTCCAGGGGCTGGGGGTGCCCAGAAGTGCTGTGGAGAGCTCACTGGAGGAGACTCGAAGGACTCCAAGGCTGGGGGTGCCCAGAAGTGCTGTGGAGAGCTCACTGGAGGAGACTAGAAGGACTAAAGGGGCTGGGGGTGCCCAGACGTGCTGTGGAGAGCTCACTGGAGGTGACTAAAAGGACTTCAGGCGCTGGGGGTGCCCAGGAGTGCTGTGGAGAGCTCACTGGAGGTGACTAGAAGGACTACAGGGGCTGAGGGTGGCCGGAAGTGCTGTGGAGAGCTGATTCGAGGAGGCTACAAGGAGTCCAGGGGCTGGGGGCACCCGGATGTGCTGTGGAGAGCTCACTGGAGGAGGCTAGAAGGACTCCAGGGCTGGAGGTGCCCAGAAGTGCTGTGGAGAGCTCACTGGAGAAGGCTAGAATGACTCTAGGGGCTGGTGATGGCCAGAAGTGCTGTGGATTGTTCACTGGAGGAGGCTAGAATGACTCCAGGGGCTGGGGTGCCCGGAAGTGCTGTGGAGAGCCCACTGCAGGAGGCTGGAAGGACTCCAGGCCTGGAGGAGCCCAGAAGTGCTGTGGGGAGCTCACTGGAGGAGACTAGAATGACTCTAGGGGCTGGCGATGACCAGAAGTGCTGTGGAGAGCTCACTGGAGGAGACTCAAAGGACTCCAGGGCTGGGGGTGCCCAGAAAAGCCGTGGAGAGCTCACTGGAGGAGACTAGAAGGACTAAAGGGGCTGGGGGTGCCCAGACGTGCTGTGGAGAGCTCACTGGAGGTGACTAGAAGGACTACAGGGGCTGAGGGTGACCGGAAGTGCTGTGGGGAGCTGACTCGAGGAGGCTACAAGGAGTCCAGGGGCTGGGGGCACCCCGAAGTGCTGTGGAGAGCTCACTGGAGGAGGCTAGAAGGACTCAGGGGGCTGGGGGCACCCGGATGTGCTGTGGAGAGCTCACTGGAGGAGGCTCGAAGGACTCCAGGGACTGGGGGTGCCCAGAAGTGTTGTGGAGAGCTCAGTGGAGGAGACTCGAAGGACTCCAGGGCTGGGAGTGCCCAGAAGTGCTGTGGAGAGCTCACTGGAGGAGACTAGAAGGACTAAAGGGGCTGGGGGTGCCCAGACATGCTGTGGACACTGGAGGTGACTAGAAGGACTACAGGGGCTGAGGGTGACCGGAAGTGCTGTGGAGAGCTGACTCAAGGAGGCTACAAGGAGTCCAGGGGCTGGGGGCACCCGGATGTGCTGTGGAGAGCTCACTGGAGGAGGCTAGAAGGACTCCAGGGATGGAGGTGCCCAGAAGTGCTGTGGAGAGCTCACTGGAGAAGGCTAGAATGACTCTAGGGGCTGGCGATGGCCAGAAGTGCTGTGGATTGTTCACTGGAGGAGGCTAGAATGACTCCAGGGGCTGGGCCGCCCAGAAGTGCTGTGGAGAGCTCACTGGAGGAGGCTTGTAGGACTCTAGGGTCTGGTGTGGCCAGATCTGCTGTGGAGAGCTCACTGGAGGAGGCTAGAAGGACTCCAGGGGTTGGGGGTGCCCAGAACAGCTGTGGAGAGCTCACTGTAGGAGGCTAGAAGGACTCCAGGGCTGGGGGTGCCCAGAAGTGCTGTGGAGAGCGCACTGGATGAGGCTAGAAGGACTCCAGGGGCTAGGGGCATCCCAGAACTGCTGTGAAGAGCTCACTGGAGGAGGCTAGAGGGACTCTAGAAGCTGGGGCGCCCAGAAGTGCTGGGGAGAGGTACCTGGGGACGTTTGAAGTGTTGTAGGGGCTGGGGGTGACCTGAAGTGCAGTGGAGAGCTCACTGGATGATGCTAGAATGACTCTACGAGTCAGGGATAACCAGAGGTGCTGTGGAGAGCTCACTGGAGGAGACTAGAAGGACTCTAGGAGCTGGGGGTGCCCAGATGTGCTGTGGAGAGCTCACTGGATGAGGCTAGAAGGACTCTAGGGGCTGGGGTCCCCAGATGTGCTGTGGAGAGCTCACAGGAGGAGGCTAGGAGGACTACAGGGGCTGGGTGTGCCCAGAAGTGCTGTGGAGAGCTCACTGGAGGAGGATAGAAGGACTCTAGAGACTGGGGTGCCCAGAAGTGCCTCACCTCGCTCTCCTCTCCATCTCCTACTATTTTCCAATACCCTTACCCTGCTCTCCTTTCCTTCTACTACTATCTTCCAATACCCTCACCTCGCTCTCCTCTCCCTTTCCTACTATCTTCTGACATCCTTACCTTCCTCTCCTAGTATCGTCCAATACACTCCCCTTGTTCTTCACCCCCTCTCCTACTATCTTCCAACACCCTCACCTTGCACTCCTCTCCCTGCTCTACTATCTTTCAATACCATCCAATTGCACTCCTCTCCCTCTACCAGTATCTTCCAATTGCCCCACCCTGCTCCCCTCTCCCCTCCTATCTCCCAATACACCCACCTTGCTCTCCACTCCCTCTCCTATCTCCCAATACCCTAATCTTGCTCTACAGTCTCTCTCCTACTATCCTCTCCTACTATCTTCCAATGCCCTCACCTTGCACTCTTCTCCCTCTCCTAGTATCTCCCAATACACTCACCTTGCTCTCCACTCCCTCTCCTATCTTCCAATACCCTCATCTTGCTCTACAGTCCCTCTCCTATGATCTTCCAACACCCTCACATTTCTCTCCTCTTCCTCTCCTACTATCTTCCAATGCCCTCACCTTCCTCTCCACCCCCTCTCCTACTATCGTCTAATACCCTCTCCTTGCTCTCCTCTCCCTCTCCTACTATCTTCCAATGCCTTCAACTTGCTCTACGCTCCCTCTCCTACTATCTTTCAATGCCCTCACCTTGATGTTTTGTCCTACTTTCTTGCATCGTTCTCGCCTGCTGCTTCTCAACCTCTTCTACTATCTTCCACAATCCTGCCTTGAATTCATCACTCTCTCCTGCAAGTGCTTCCTCTTTCACCCCATTAAACGCCTCTCTATTTCACATCTTTCCACGTGAAATGTGTGCTCTGACCTCATTTGACCTTGTTTTTCTTGTGCCCGCAGAGCAGCGCAAGCAGTACTCACAGGCCATTGTGAGTCTACATGACAAGTTTCATCACCGAGTGGAGGTAAGGAAGAGCAAGCAGGGGTCAAATGTCCGCCCCAACCCCCCACTCCCCTCTTGATGCGTACACACATCCCTAAGGAAGTCACTGATTGGCTTTATGGTACCCTAGCCTTACCATCCCATCCTGTCACCCTAGCCTTATCCTCCCATCCTGTCACCCTAGCCTTATAATCCCAACCGGTCACCCTAGCCTTACCCTCCCATCCTGTCACCCTAGCCTTATTATCCCATCCTGTCACCCTAGACTTACCCTCCCATCCTGTCATCCTAGCCTTACCATCCCATCCTGTCACCCTAGCCTTACCCTCCCATCCTGTCACCCTAGCCTTATCATCCCATCCTGTCACCCTAGCCTTACCCTCCCATCCTGTCACCATAGCCTTATCATCCTATCCTGTCACCCTAGCCTTACCCTCCCATACTGTCACCCTAGCCTTACCATCCCATCCTGTCACCCTAGCCTTACCCTCCCATCCTGTCACCCTAGCCTTACCCTCCCATCCTGTCACCCTAGCCTTATCATCCCATCCTGTCACCCTATCCTTCTCCTCCCAATCTGTCACCCTAGCCTTACCCTCCCATCCTGTCACCCTAGCCTTACCCTCCCATCCTGTCACCCTAGCCTTACCCTCCCATCCCGAGCCTTACCCTCCCATCCTGTCACCCTAGCCTTACCCTCCCATCCTGTCACCCTAGCCTTACCCTCCCATCCTGTCACCCTAGCCTTATCATCCCGCCCTGTCACCCTAGCCTTACCCTCCCGTCCTGTCACCCTAGCCTTATCATCCCGTCCTGTCACCCTAGCCTTACCCTCCCGTCCTGTCACCATAGCCTTATCATCCCATCCTGTCACCCTAGCCTTACCATCCCGTCCTGTCACCCTAGCCTTACCCTCCCGTCCTGTCACCCTAGCCTTTTCATCCCATCCTGTCACCCTAGCCTTATCCTCCCGTCCTGTCACCCTAGCCTTACCCTCCCATCCTTTCACCATAGCCTTATCATCCCATCCTGTCACCCTAGCCTTACCCTCCCATCCTGTCACCCTAGCCTTACCTTCCCATCCTGTCACCCTAGCCTTACCCTCCCATCCTGTCACCATAGCCTTACCATCCCATCCTGTCACCCTAGCCTTACCATCCCATCCTGTCACCCTAGCCTTACCCTCCCATCCTGTCACCCTAGCCTTACCATCCCATCCTGTCACCCTAGCCTTACCCTCCCATCCTGTCACCCTAGCCTTACCATCCCATCCTGTCACCATAGCCTTATCATCCCATCCTGTCACCCTAGCCTTACCATCCCATCCTGTCACCCTAGCCTTACCCTCCCATCCTGTCACTATAGCCTTATCATCCCATCCTGTCACCCTAGCCTTACCATCCCATCCTGTCACCCTATCCTTACCCTCCCATCCTGTCACCCTAGCCTTACCATCCCATCCTGTCACCCTAGCCTTACCCTCCCATCCTGTCACCCTAGCCTTACCATCCCATCCTGTCACCCTAGCCTTACCCTCCCACCCTGTCACCATAGCCTTATCATCCCATCCTGTCAACCTAGCCTTATCCTCCCAAAGAAAGGGTCCCTCCTATCCTATGGTACGGCACATCCACCAAGACAAAGGAGCACATTAACCCACAAAACATCAAAGAGTGCCATGAGTTACACATCAGCACCCCCCCACCCCCAAAGTTGAAAAAGTCAAAAAAGATCACAACAAACAGTCCCGGCTCACAAGCAGCAAGGGCATGCTCAACATACAGTCTTCACCCACTCACAGGACACTCACCGAACTCACACCAACATACTCATGGGGCACTCCAAGAGGGACCTCACCCAACCATAGCACACTCTTAGCCAAAGAACACATAGACATAACCCAATCACAGCACACTTACAACCATCCAAATAATACATTGTGTTGTAGCAACATGAAGCCTCTTTTGTGCTGGATGGAATTACAAATAATGACAGCAGACCAAATAATCGGGCAGACTCGAGGAACATGTCAAAGTACTACTTTAGTCTCAGTTAATAAAGTAGGGAGACTGACAGGCATCGGACTGATGCATGGCCACTCCCACCTTAGCTTCATCACATATGGGTCTTATACGCCAATATATGTCATATATGATGTCATTCTACTATTGAGGGATTGATTAAGGGAACATATCCACTTATAGAGCATATAAGGATTAGTGCGTCATTGGCTGCCCCTTGTCTGTATGGCATGCCTTGAACTACCTCTACTGATTATAATGGACAAAATATCAGTGGATTGGTCTATGCTACATTGCATGTTAGGTTGTTTCTCAACCCACTGATTGGTTGGCATGCTATCCCAACATTGGGCTTTTGGCTCTTTAGCAGCACGTATGTGCAACAAAAAGTAGGTCTTTGAATGCCGTCAGACTACTCCCCGTTTTCCCAATTAGTCCATCATCTCTCATTGGTCGGCCATGAGCCAAAGTCTTCTCTTTGTAGTTGGCCTTGCTGACTGCTCACTGGCCTGGAACATTCAAGGGAGTGTAAGCACATGACTATCTTCATCTGAGGCTTAATGAATAGCCCTTGCTCTCTTCTTTGAAATCACATGTTAGCAGACCATGAATGTGTCCATTTCAGCCTCTTATTTACTGCTATTTAAGGTAATCATGCAGGGTGCTGTTGCTCCTCTTAGCCTCTAGACACTTGCTCACTCTACCTCATATGAACTTTGGACACTTTTAATTGACCAACAGTTTGGCTCTCCCAGATGTTTTCTTCTTCTTCAATCTATGAGGAATGTCCCACATTCAGAGTTTATGCATGTTACTGCCTTTATGCTCTGTGCTTATTCCTTAAAATAGCATCGTTAGCTCTGGGCCAACCTTGACTCATCGTCAGTTCTGCACACTGAGCTGTTCTCCCATGTCTCGTGATTATATGGCCTTCGTCTGTCTCTGAGGTAGCTTGGTTGAATTCGACACAAGCCTTCGTCCCTTTTCCTATTATGGCTGTCCTGGCCAAGTTATATATTCCTCTATGGCAAGCCGCTACATGTTTCCTTTCTTCCTTGCGTTACTTAGTATTCACAGTTATTGGTCAGTAAGTCACTTTATCTTCATTGTTTCCATGATTATTTTAGCTTTAGGTACATGTTTCTCCAGGTGCTTCAGTTACATTGTTACTCTTAAGAATTTTCATTTTGTTTCTACCCTCACCTGTACACTCACTGACATTCCCTGGCTTCTAACATCACCTGTTCATGCTCTGAGATTACCTGGACTCTCACCCCAGAGGTGGACTCACTGACATTACCTGGTTTCTATCCTCACCTGTGCATGCTCAGAGTTTACCTGGACTCTCAGCCCACCTGTGCACTCTCTGACATTCCCTGGTTTCTCCTCTCACCTGCACAGTCTCCGGTATTACCTGGTCCATCATCAGCCATTTACATTCCATAACATTACTTGGAGCCTCACCTCACTAGTATGCTTTCTGATGATATTTGGCTTATCACACAACCAGTATTCTCTTTGACATTACACGCTTGTTGCATCGCATGCATGCACTCTGACATTACATGATACATTGCTGCACATCTGTGTTTGCTGGCATTACCTGCTTTACCACCACACCTGTTCGCTCTCTGACATTACGCAGTTTATCACCTCACTTGTAGGATCTGCTGCATCAACTGGTTTATCATGACATTACCTAGCCCCTCACTTCACCTGTGCTCATTCTCTGACACTCCCTGGCCCCTCACTTCACCTGTGCTCATTCTCTGACACTCCCTGGCCCCTCACTTCACCTGTACTCATTCTCTGTCACCGCCTAGCCCCTCACTTCACCTGTACTTATTCTCTGACACCGCCTTGCCCCTCACTTCACCTGTACTCATTCTCTGACACCGCCTAGCCCCTCACTTCACCTGTACTCATTCTCTGACACTCCCTAGCCCCTCACTTCACCTGTACTCATTCACTGACACCGCCTAGCCCCTCACTTCACCTGTACTCATTCTCTGACACCGCCTTGCCCCTCACTTCACCTGTACTCATTCTCTGACACCACCTAGTCCCTCACTTCACGTGTACTCATTCTCTGACACTGCCTAGCCCCTCACTTCACCTGTACTCATTCTCTGACACCGCCTAGTCCCTCACTTCACCTGTACTCATTCTCTGACACCGCCTAGCCCCTCACTTCACCTGTACTCATTCTCTGACACCGCCTTGTCCCTCACTTCACCTGTACTCATTCTCTGACACCGCCTAGCCCCTCACTTCACCTGTACTCATTCTCTGACACCACCTTGCCCCTCACTTCACCTGTACTCATTCTCTGATACTACCTAGCCCTTCATTTCACCTGTACTCTTTCTCTGACACTACCTAGCCCCACACTTCACCTGTACTCTTTCCCTGACACTACCTAGCCCCTCACTTCACCTGTACTCTTTCCCTGACACTACCTAGCCCCTCACTTCATCTGTACTCTTTCCCTGACACTACCTAGCCCCTCACTTCACCTGTACTCTTTCCCTCACACTACCTAGCCTCTCCCTTCACGTGTACTAATGCTCTGACAATACCTGGGCTCTCACCTCACCTGGAATATTTCTCTGACACAGACTGGGCTCTCATCTCACCTAAACTCTTTCTCTGACACTGCCTGGGCTCTCATCTCACCTGTACTCTTTCTCTGCCACTGCCTGGGCTCTCATCTCACCTGTACTCTTTCTCTGACACTACCTGGGCTCTCATCTATCCTGTACTCCTTCTCGGACACTGCCTGGGCTCTCACATCACCTGTACTATTTCTCTGACACTGCCTGGGCTCTCACCTCACCTGTGGTCTTTCTCTGACACTGCTTGTACTCTTTCTCTGACAGTACCTGGGTTCTGACCTCATCTGAACTCTTTCTCTGACACTACCTAGGCTCTCACCTGCACTCTTTCTCTGACACTGCCTGAGATCTCGCCTCACCTTTACTCTTTCTCTGACACTACCTGGGCTATGACCTCACCTGAACTCTTTCTCTGACACAGCCTGGGCTCTCACCTGTACTCTTTCTCTGACACTACCTAGGCTCTCACCTCACCTGCACTCTTTCTTTGACACTGCATGGGCTCTCGCCTCACATGTACTCTTTCTCTGACACTGCCTGGGCTCTCACCTCACCTGTACTCTTTCTCTGACACTACCTGGGCTCTGATCTCACCTGAAATCTTTCTCTGACACTACCTGGGCTCTCACCTCAACTGTACTCTTTCTCTGACACTGCCTGGGATCTCGCCTCTCCTGTACTCTTTCTCTGACACTACCTGGGCTCTCACCTCAACTGTACTCTTTCTCTGACACTACCTGGGCTCTCACCTCAACTGTACTCTTTCTCTGACACTACCTGGGCTCTCACCTCACCTGAACTCTTTCTGTGACACTACCTCGGCTCTCACCTCACCTGTACTCTTTCTCTGAAATTACCTGGGTTCTGACCTCACCTACACTCTTTCTCTACCACTGCCTGGGCTCTCACCTCACCTGTAATATTTCTCTGACACAGACTGGGCTCTCATCTCACCTAAACTCTTTCTCTGACACTGCCTGGGCTCTCATCTCACCTGTACTCTTTCTCTGCCACTGCCTGGGCTCTCATCTCACCTGTACTCTTTCTCTGACACTACCTGGGCTCTCATCTATCCTGTACTCCTTCTCGGACACTGCCTGGGCTCTCACATCACCTGTACTATTTCTCTGACACTGCTTGTACTCTTTCTCTGACAGTACCTGGGTTCTGACCTCATCTGAACTCTTTCTCTGACAATACCTGGACTCTCACCTCACCTGCACTCTTTCTCTGACACTGCCTGGGATCTCGCCTCACCTGTACTCTTTCTCTGACACTACCTGGGATATGACCTCACCTGAACTCTTTCTCTGACACTACCTGGGCTCTCACCTCACCTGCACTCTTTCTTTGACACTGCATGGGCTCTCACCTCACCTGAACTCTTTCTCTGACACTGCCTGGGATCTCGCCTCTCCTGTACTCTTTCTCTGACACTACCTGGGCTCTCACCTCAACTGTACTCTTTCTCTGACACTACCTGGGCTCTCACCTCAACTGTACTCTTTCTCTGACACTACCTGGGCTCTCACCTCACCTGAACTCTTTCTGTGACACTACCTCGGCTCTCACCTCACCTGTACTCTTTCTCTGAAATTACCTGGGTTCTGACCCCACCTACACTCTTTCTCTACCGCTGCCTGGGCTCTCACCTCACCTGTAATATTTCTCTGACACAGACTGGGCGCTCATCTCACCTAAACTCTTTCTCTGACACTGTCTGGGCTCTCATCTCACCTGTACTCTTTCTCTGCCACTGCCTGGGCTCTCATCTCACCTGTACTCTTTCTCTGACACTACCTGGGCTCTCATCTATCCTGTACTCCTTCTCGGACACTGCCTGGCTCTCACATCACCTGTACTATTTCTCTGACACTGCCTGGACTCTCACCTCACCTGTAGTCTTTCTCTGACACTGCTTGTACTCTTTCTCTGACAGTACCTGGGTTCTGACCTCATCTGAACTCTTTCTCTGACACTACCTGGGCTCTCACCTCACCTGCACTCTTTCTCTGACACTGCCTGGGATCTCGCCTCACCTGTACTCTTTCTCTGACACTACCTGGGCTATGACCTCACCTGAACTCTTTCTCTGACACAGCCTGGGCTCTCACCTGTACTCTTTCTCTGACACTACCTGGGCTCTCACCTCACCTGCACTCTTTCTTTGACACTGCATGGGCTCTCGCCTCACATGTACTCTTTCTCTGACACTACCTCGGCTCTCACCTCACCTGTACTCTTTCTCTGAAATTACCTGGGTTCTGACCTCACCTACACTCTTTCTCTACCACTGCCTGGGCTCTCACATCAACTGTACACTTTCTCTGACACTGCCTGGGATCTCGCCTCTCCTGTACTCTTTCTCTGACACTACCTGGGCTCTCACCTCAACTGTACTCTTTCTCTGACACTACCTGGGCTCTCACCTCAACTGTACTCTTTCTCTGACACTACCTGGGCTCTCATCTATCCTGTACTCCTTCTCGGACACTGCCTGGGCTCTCACATCACCTGTACTATTTCTCTGACACTGCCTGGGCTCTCACCTCACCTGTGGTCTTTCTCTGACACTGCTTGTACTCTTTCTCTGACAGTACCTGGGTTCTGACCTCATCTGAACTCTTTCTCTGACACTACCTGGGCTCTCACCTGCACTCTTTCTCTGACACTGCCTGAGATCTCGCCTCACCTTTACTCTTTCTCTGACACTACCTGGGCTATGACCTCACCTGAACTCTTTCTCTGACACTGCCTGAGATCTCGCCTCACCTTTACTCTTTCTCTGACACTACCTGGGCTATGACCTGACCTGAACTCTTTCTCTGACACAGCCTGGGCTCTCACCTGTACTCTTTCTCTGACACTACCTGGGCTCTCACCTCACCTGCACTCTTTCTTTGACACTGCATGGGCTCTCGCCTCACATGTACTCTTTCTCTGACACTGCCTGGGCTCTCACCTCACCTGTACTCTTTCTCTGACACTACCTGGGCTCTGATCTCACCTGAAATCTTTCTCTGACACTACCTGGGCTCTCACCTCAACTGTACTCTTTCTCTGACACTGCCTGGGATCTCGCCTCTCCTGTACTCTTTCTCTGACACTACCTGGGCTCTCACCTCAACTGTACTCTTTCTCTGACACTACCTGGGCTCTCACCTCAACTGTACTCTTTCTCTGACACTACCTGGGCTCTCACCTCACCTGAACTCTTTCTGTGACACTACCTCGGCTCTCACCTCACCTGTACTCTTTCTCTGAAATTACCCGGGTTCTGACCTCACCTACACTCTTTCTCTACCACTGCCTGGGCTCTCACCTCACCTGTAATATTTCTCTGACACAGACTGGGCTCTCATCTCACCTAAACTCTTTCTCTGACACTGCCTGGGCTCTCATCTCACCTGTACTCTTTCTCTGCCACTGCCTGGGCTCTCATCTCACCTGTACTCTTTCTCTGACACTACCTGGGCTCTCATCTATCCTGTACTCCTTCTCGGACACTGCCTGGGCTCTCACATCACCTGTACTATTTCTCTGACACTGCTTGTACTCTTTCTCTGACAGTACCTGGGTTCTGACCTCATCTGAACTCTTTCTCTGACAATACCTGGACTCTCACCTCACCTGCACTCTTTCTCTGACACTGCCTGGGATCTCGCCTCACCTGTACTCTTTCTCTGACACTACCTGGGCTATGACCTCACCTGAACTCTTTCTCTGACACTACCTGGGCGCTCACCTCACCTGCACTCTTTCTTTGACACTGCATGGGCTCTCACCTGAACTCTTTCTCTGACACTGCCTGGGATCTCGCCTCTCCTGTACTCTTTCTCTGACACTACCTGGGCTCTCACCTCAACTGTACTCTTTCTCTGACACTACCTGGGCTCTCACCTCAACTGTACTCTTTCTCTGACACTACCTGGGCTCTCACCTCACCTGAACTCTTTCTGTGACACTACCTCGGCTCTCACCTCACCTGTACTCTTTCTCTGAAATTACCTGGGTTCTGACCTCACCTACACTCTTTCTCTACCACTGCCTGGGCTCTCACCTCACCTGTAATATTTCTCTGACACAGACTGGGCGCTCATCTCACCTAAACTCTTTCTCTGGCACTGCCTGGGCTCTCATCTCACCTGTACTCTTTCTCTGCCACTGCCTGGGCTCTCATCTCACCTGTACTCTTTCTCTGACACTACCTGGGCTCTCATCTATCCTGTACTCCTTCTCGGACACTGCCTGGCTCTCACATCACCTGTACTATTTCTCTGACACTGCCTGGACTCTCACCTCACCTGTAGTCTTTCTCTGACACTGCTTGTACTCTTTCTCTGACAGTACCTGGGTTCTGACCTCATCTGAACTCTTTCTCTGACACTACCTGGGCTCTCACCTCACCTGCACTCTTTCTCTGACACTGCCTGGGATCTCGCCTCACCTGTACTCTTTCTCTGACACTACCTGGGCTATGACCTCACCTGAACTCTTTCTCTGACACAGCCTGGGCTCTCACCTGTACTCTTTCTCTGACACTACCTGGGCTCTCACCTCACCTGCACTCTTTCTTTGACACTGCATGGGCTCTCGCCTCACATGTACTCTTTCTCTGACACTACCTCGGCTCTCACCTCACCTGTACTCTTTCTCTGAAATTATCTGGGTTCTGACCTCACCTACACTCTTTCTCTACCACTGCCTGGGCTCTCACATCAACTGTACTCTTTCTCTGACACTGCCTGGGATCTCGCCTCTCCTGTACTCTTTCTCTGACACTACCTGGGCTCTCACCTCAACTGTACTCTTTCTCTGACACTACCTGGGCTCTCACCTCAACTGTACTCTTTCTCTGACACTACCTGGGCTCTCACCTCACCTGAACTCTTTCTGTGACACTACCTCGGCTCTAACCTCACCTGTACTCTTTCTCTGAAATTACCTGGGTTCTGACCTCACCTACACTCTTTCTCTACCACTGCCTGGGCTCTCACCTCACCTGGACTCTTTCTCTGACACTACCTGGGCTGCCACCTCACCTGTACTCTTTCCCTGACACTAGCTGGGTTCTGACCTCATACCTGGGCTCTCACCGCACTTGAACTCTTTCTCTGACACTACCTGGGCTATGACCTCACCTGAACTCTTTCTCTGACACTACCTGTGCTCTCACTTCACCTGTACTTTTTCTCGGACACTACCTGGGCTCTCACCTCAACTGTACTCTTTCTCTGACACTATCTGGGCTCTCACCTCACCTGCACTCTTTCTCTGACCCTGCATGGGCTCTCGCCTCACATGTACTCTTTCTCTGACACTGCATGGGCCCTCACCTCACCTGTACTCTTTCTGTGACACTACCTGGGCTCTCACCTCACCTGAACTCTTTCTCTGACACTACCTGGGCTCTCATCTATCCTGTACTCCTTCTCGGACACTGCCTGGCTCTCACATCACCTGTACTATTTCTCTGACACTGCCTGGACTCTCACCTCACCTGTAGTCTTTCTCTGACACTGCTTGTACTCTTTCTCTGACAGTACCTGGGTTCTGACCTCATCTGACCTCTTTCTCTGACACTACCTGGGCTCTCACCTCACCTGCACTCTTTCTCTGACACTGCCTGGGATCTCGCCTCACCTGTACTCTTTCTCTGACACTACCTGGGCTATGACCACACCTGAACTCTTTCTCTGACACAGCCTGGGCTCTCACCTGTACTCTTTCTCTGACACTACCTGGGCTCTCACCTCACCTGCACTCTTTCTTTGACACTGCATGGGCTCTCGCCTCACATGTACTCTTTCTCTGACACTGCCTGGGCTCTCACCTCACCTGTACTCTTTCTCTGACACTACCTGGGCTATGACCACACCTGAACTCTTTCTCTGACACAGCCTGGGCTCTCACCTGTACTCTTTCTCTGACACTACCTGGGCTCTCACCTCACCTGCACTCTTTCTTTGACACTGCATGGGCTCTCGCCTCACATGTACTCTTTCTCTGACACTGCCTGGGCTCTCACCTCAACTGTACTCTTTCTCTGACACTGCCTGGGATCTCGCCTCTCCTGTACTCTTTCTCTGACACTACCTGGGCTCTCACCTCAACTGTACTCTTTCTCTGACACTACATGGGCTCTCACCTCAACTGTACTCTTTCTCTGACACTACCTGGGCTCTCACCTCACCTGAACTCTTTCTGTGACACTACCTCGGCTCTCACCTCACCTGTACTCTTTCTCTGAAATTACCTGGGTTCTGACCTCACCTACACTCTTTCTCTACCACTGCCTGGGCTCTCACCTCACCTGGACTCTTTCTCTGACACTACCTGGGCTGCCACCTCACCTGTACTCTTTCCCTGACACTAGCTGGGTTCTGACCTCATACCTGGGCTCTCACCGCACTTGAACTCTTTTTCTGACACTACCTGGGCTATGACCTCACCTGAACTCTTTCTCTGACACTACCTGTGCTCTCACTTCACCTGTACTTTTTCTCGGACACTACCTGGGCTCTCACCTCAACTGTACTCTTTCTCTGACACTATCTGGGCTCTCACCTCACCTGCACTCTTTCTCTGACCCTGCATGGGCTCTCGCCTCACATGTACTCTTTCTCTGACACTGCATGGGCCCTCACCTCACCTGTACTCTTTCTGTGACACTACCTGGGCTCTCACCTCACCTGAACTCTTTCTCTGACACTGCATGTGCTCTCACCTCACCTGTACTCTTTCTCTGACACTACCTGGGCTCTCACCTCACCTGAACTCTTTCTCTGACACTGCATGGGCTCTCACCTCACCTGTACTCTTTCTCTGACACTACCTGAGCTCTCACCTCACCTGAACTCTTTCTCTGACACTGCATGGGCTTTCACCTCACCTGTACTCTTTCTCTGACACTACCTGGGTTCTGACCTCACCTCGCCTGTACTCTTTCTCTGACACTACCTGGGCTCTCACCTCACCTGTACTCTTTCTCTGAAACTACCTGGGCTCTCACCTCACCTGAACTCTTTCTCTGACACTGCATGGGCTCTCACCTCACCTGAACTCTTTCTCTGACACTGCCAGGGCACTCACCTCACCTGCACTCTTTCTCTGACACTGCATGGGATGCCACCTCACCTGCACTCTTTCTCTGACACTGCCAGGGCTCTCACCTCACCTGCACTCTTTCTCTGACACTGCCAGGGCACTCACCTCACCTGTACTCTTTCTCTGACACTACCTGGGCTGCCTCCTCACCTGCACTCTTTCTCTGACACTACCTGGGCTCTCACCTCACCTGCACTCTTTCTCTGACACTGCCAGGGCACTCACCTCACCTGCACTCTTTCTCTGACACTGCCAGGGCACTCACCTCACCTGTACTCTTTCTCTGACACTACCTGGGCTGCCTCCTCACCTGCACTCTTTCTCTGACACTACCTGGGCTCTCACCTCACCTGAACTCTTTCTCTGACACTGCATGGGCTCTCACCTCACCTGTACTCTTTCTCTGACACTGCCAGGGCTCTCACCTCACCTGCACTCTTTCTCTGACACTGCCAGGGCTCTCACCTCACCTGCACTCTTTCTCTGACACTGCATGGGCTGCCACCTCACCTGCACTCTTTCTCTGGCACTGCCTGGGCTCTCACTTCACCTGCACTCTTTCTCTGAAACTACCTGGGCTCTCACCTCACCTGTACTCTTTCTCTGACACTGCTTGGGCTCTCACCTCACCTGTACTCTTTCTCTGACACTACCTGGGCTCTCACCTCACCTGAACTCTTTCTCTGACACTGCATGGGCTCTCACCTCACCTGTACTCTTTCTCTGACACTACCTGGGCTCTCACCTCACCTGCACTCTTTCTCTGACACTGCATGGGATGCCACCTCACCTGCACTCTTTCTCTGACACTGCCAGGGCACTCACCTCACCTGCACTCTTTCTCTGACACTGCATGGGATGCCACCTCACCTGCACTCTTTCTCTGACACTGCATGGGCTGCCACCTCACCTGCACTCTTTCTCTGACACTGCCTGGGCTCTCACCTCACCTGTGCTGCTTCTGGCTTTGCATGGTTTGTCACCTGACCCCATACGCTCTCCCACATTATGTAGGATCCGGGACATTACCTGGCTTATCGCCTGTAAGCTTTCTAATGCACCCTGCGTTTTGCCCGCAGCACCTTCTCACCTGTGAGCTGGATGGCAAGCAGATGCGCACAGTGGACGATGCCATGGCACGACTGAAGATGCTGGACTCGCAGGGTCGCGTCTGGGGCCAGGATGTTATTTTGCAAGTCATGGATGGAGAGTTGTCGATCACCGATATCGAGACCAGGGTAAGGTGTGCTGGCCCCCTGGCTGCTGTCTGATTGAGCCTCCCTGAAGCTTGGGGGTTCCTATAGCACTATAATTACCCAAAGGCAGTGGCGTGCCTCCTAGGTGAACCCACTGGTAAAATAGTGGGACACCAAATGCCTAAACTACAAAAGATCCAAGGTTTGGCATAGCGACCGCCCCACCTCCCAGTGAAGGGGGGTGCTGCCGGTGGCAATGAAGAGGGTGGCATGAGAGAGACCTAGAAGCAGAGAGCACAGGGTGTGTGCAGAGTGGCGTGAGTGGGACCTAGAAACAGGGCGCACAGGGTGTGTGCAGGGTGGCGTGAATGGGACCTAGAAGCAGAGAGCACAGGGTGTGTGCAGGGTGGCGTGAGTGAGACCTAGAAGCAGAGAGCACAGGGTGTGTGCAGGGTGGCATGAGACTTAGAAGCAGAGAGCACAGGGTGTGTGCAGGGTGGCATGAGAGAGACCTAGAAGCAGAGCACAGGGTGTGTGCAGGATGGCATGAGAATTAGAAACAGAGAGCACAGGGTGTGTGTAGGGTGGCGTGAGTGGGATCTAGAAGCAGAGCACAGGGTGTGCGCAGAGTGGCGTGAGTGAGACCTAGAGGCAGAGAGCACAGAGTGTGTGCAGGGTGGCATGAGAGAGACCTAGAAGCAGAGCACATGGTGTGTGTAGGGTGTCGTGAGTGAGACCTAGAAGCAGAGAGCACAGAGTGTGTGCAGGGTGGCGTGAGTGAGACCTAGAAGCAGAGAGCACAGGGTGTGTGCACGGTGGCGTGAATGGGACCTAGAAGCAGAGAGCACAGGGTGTGTGCAGGGTGGCGTGAGTGGGACCTAGAAACAGAGAGCACAGGGTGTGTGCAGGGTGGCGTGAATGGGACCTAGAAGCAGAGAGCACAGGGTGTGTGCAGGGTGGCATGAGTGAGACCTAGAAGCAAAGCACAGGGTGTGTGCAGGGTGGCGTGAGTGAGACCTAGAAGCAGAGAGCACAGGGTGTGTGCAGAGTGGCGTGAGTGGGACCTAGAAACAGAGAGCACAAGGTGTGTTCAGGGTGGTGTGAATGGGACCTAGAAGCAGAGAGCACACGGTGTGTGCAGGGTGGCGTGAGTGAGACCTAGAAGCAGAGCACAGGGTGTGTGCAGGGTGGCGTGAGTGAGAGCTAGAAGCAGAGAGCACAGGGTGTGTGCAGGGTGGCGTGAGGGGGACCTAGAAACAGAGAGCACAGGGTGTGTGCAGGGTGGCGTGAATGGGACCTAGAAGCAGAGAGCACAGGGTGTGTGCAGGGTGGCGTGAGTGAGACCTAGAAGCAGAGCACAGGGTGTGTGCAGGGTGGCGTGAGTGAGGCCTAGAAGCAGAGAGCACAGAGTGTGTGCAGGGTGGCATGAGAGAGACCTAGAAGCAGACCACAGGGTGTGTGTAGGGTGGCGTGAGTGAGACCTAGAAGCAGAGAGCACAGAGTGTGTGCAGGGTGGCGTGAGTGAGACCTAGAAGCAGAGAGCACAGGGTGTGTGCACGTTGGCGTGAATGGGACCTAGAAGCAGAGAGCACAGGGTGTGTGCAGGGTGGCTTGAGTGGGACCTAGAAACAGAGAGCACAGGGTGTGTGCAGGGTGGCGTGAATGGGACCTAGAGGCAGAGAGCACAGGGTGTGTGCAGGGTGGCGTGAGTGGGACCTAGAAGCAGAGCACAGGGTGTGTGCAGGGTGGCGTGAGTGAGACCTAGAAGCAGAGAGCACAGGGTGTGTGCAGGGTGGCGTGAGTGGGACCTAGAAACAGAGAGCACAGGGTGTGTTCAGGGTGGCGTGAATGGGACCTAGAAGCAGAGAGCACAGGGTGTGTGCAGGGTGGTGTGAGTGAGACCTAGAAGCAGAGCACAGGGTGTGTGCAGGGTGGCGTGAGTGAGACCTAGAAGCAGAGAGCACAGGGTGTGTGCAGGGTGGCGTGAGTGGGTCCTAGAAACAGAGAGCACAGGGTGTGTGCAGGGTGGCGTGAATGGGACCTAGAAGCAGAGAGCACAGGGTGTGTGCAGGGTGGCGTGAGTGAGACCTAGAAGCAGAGAGCACAGAGTGTGTGCAGGGTGGCATGAGAGAGACCTAGAAGCAGAGCACAGGGTGTGTGTATGGTGGCGTGAGTGGGACCTAGAAACAGAGAGCACAGGGTGTGTGCAGGGTGGCGTGAATGGGACCTAGAAGCAGAGAGCACAGGGTGTGTGCAGGGTGGCGTGAGTGGGACCTAGAAACAGAGAGCACAGGGTGTGTGCAGGGTGGCGTGAATGGGACCTAGAGGCAGAGAGCACAGGGTGTGTGTATGGTGGCGTGAATGGGACCTAGAAGCAGAGAGCACAGGGTGTGTGCAGGGTGGCGTGAGTGGGACCTAGAAACAGAGAGCACAGGGTGTGTGCAGGGTGGCGTGAATGGGACCTAGAAGCAGAGAGCACAGGGTGTGTGCAGGGTGGCATGAGTGAGACCTAGAAGCAAAGCACAGGGTGTGTGCAGGGTGGCGTGAGTGAGACCTAGAAGCAGAGAGCACAGGGTGTGTGCAGAGTGGCGTGAGTGGGACCTAGAAACAGAGAGCACAAGGTGTGTTCAGGGTGGTGTGAATGGGACCTAGAAGCAGAGAGCACACGGTGTGTGCAGGGTGGCGTGAGTGAGACCTAGAAGCAGAGCACAGGGTGTGTGCAGGGTGGCGTGAGTGAGAGCTAGAAGCAGAGAGCACAGGGTGTGTGCAGGGTGGCGTGAGGGGGACCTAGAAACAGAGAGCACAGGGTGTGTGCAGGGTGGCGTGAATGGGACCTAGAAGCAGAGAGCACAGGGTGTGTGCAGGGTGGCGTGAGTGAGACCTAGAAGCAGAGCACAGGGTGTGTGCAGGGTGGCGTGAGTGAGGCCTAGAAGCAGAGAGCACAGAGTGTGTGCAGGGTGGCATGAGAGAGACCTAGAAGCAGACCACAGGGTGTGTGTAGGGTGGCGTGAGTGAGACCTAGAAGCAGAGAGCACAGAGTGTGTGCAGGGTGGCGTGAGTGAGACCTAGAAGCAGAGAGCACAGGGTGTGTGCACGGTGGCGTGAATGGGACCTAGAAGCAGAGAGCACAGGGTGGGTGCAGGGTGGCGTGAGTGGGACCTAGAAACAGAGAGCACAGGGTGTGTGCAGGGTGGCGTGAATGGGACCTAGAGGCAGAGAGCACAGGGTGTGTGCAGGGTGGCGTGAGTGGGACCTAGAAGCAGAGCACAGGGTGTGTGCAGGGTGGCGTGAGTGAGACCTAGAAACAGAGAGCACAGGGTGTGTTCAGGGTGGCGTGAATGGGACCTAGAAGCAGAGAGCACAGGGTGTGTGCAGGGTGGTGTGAGTGAGACCTAGAAGCAGAGCACAGGGTGTGTGCAGGGTGGCGTGAGTGAGACCTAGAAGCAGAGAGCACAGGGTGTGTGCAGGGTGGCGTGAATGGGACCTAGAAGCAGAGAGCACAGGGTGTGTGCAGGGTGGTGTGAGTGAGACCTAGAAGCAGAGCACAGGGTGTGTGCAGGGTGGCGTGAGTGAGACCTAGAAGCAGAGAGCACAGGGTGTGTGCAGGGTGGCGTGAGTGGGTCCTAGAAACAGAGAGCACAGGGTGTGTGCAGGGTGGCGTGAATGGGACCTAGAAGCAGAGAGCACAGGGTGTGTGCAGGGTGGCGTGAGTGAGACCTAGAAGCAGAGAGCACAGAGTGTGTGCAGGGTGGCATGAGAGAGACCTAGAAGCAGAGCACAGGGTGTGTGTATGGTGGCGTGAGTGAGACCTAGAAGCAGAGAGCACAGAGTGTGTGCAGGGTCGCGTGAGTGAGTCCTAGAAGCAGAGAGCACAGGGTGTGTGCACGGTGGCGTGAATGGGACCTAGAAGCAGAGAGCACAGGGTGTGTGCAGGGTGGCGTCAGTGGGACCTAGAAACAGAGAGCACAGGGTGTGTGCAGGGTGGCGTGAATGGGACCTAGAGGCAGAGAGCACAGGGTGTGTGCAGGGTGGCGTGAATGGGACCTAGAAGAAGAGCACAGGGTGTGTGCAGGGTGGCGTGAGTGAGACCTAGAAGCAGAGAGCACAGGGTGTGTGCAGGGTGGCGTGAGTGGGACCGAGAAACAGAGAGCACAGGGTGTGTGCAGGGTGGCCTGAGTGAGACCTAGAAGCAGAGAGCACAGGGTGTGTGCAGGGTGGCGTGAATGGGACCTAGAAGCAGAGAGCACAGGGTGTGTGCAGGTTGGATTGAGTGAGACCTAGAAGCAGAGAGCACAGGGTGTGTGCAGGGTGGCGTGAGTGAGACCTAGAAGCAGAGAGCACAGGGTGTGTGCAGGGTGGATTGAGTGAGACCTAGAAGCAGAGAGCACAGGGTGTGTGCAGGGTGGCGTGAGTGGGACATAGAAACAGAGAGCACAGGGTGTGTTCAGGGTGGCGTGAATGGGACCTAGAAGCAGAGAGCACAGGGTGTGTGCAGGGTGGCGTGAATGGGACCTAGAAGCAGAGAGCACAGGGTGTGTGCAGGGTGGCGTGAATGGGACCTAGAAGCAGAGAGCACAGGGTGTGTGCAGAGTGGCGTGAATGGGACCTAGAAGCAGAGAGCACAGGGTGTGTGCAGGGTGGCGTGAATGGGACCTAGAAGCAGAGAGCACAGGGTGTGTGCTGGGTGGATTGAGTGAGACCTAGAAGCAGAGAGCACAGGGTGTGTGCAGGGTGGCGTGAATGGGACCTAGAAGCAGAGAGCACAGGGTGTGTGCAGGGTGGCGTGAGTGAGACCTAGAAGCATAGAGCACAGGGTGTGTGCAGGGTGGCGTGAATGGGACCTAGAAGCAGAGAGCACAGGGTGTGTGCAGGGTGGATTGAGTGAGACCTAGAAGCAGAGAGCACAGGGTGTGTGCAGGGTGGCGTGAATGGGACCTAGAAGCAGAGAGCACAGGGTGTGTGCAGGGTGGCGTGAGTGAGACCTAGAAGCAGAGAGCACAGGGTGTGTGCAGGGTGGCGTGAATGGGACCTAGAAGCAGAGAGCACAGGGTGTGTGCAGGGTGGATTGAGTGAGACCTAGAAGCAGAGAGCACAGGGTGTGTGCAGGGTGGCGTGAATGGGACCTAGAAGCAGAGAGCACAGGGTGTGTGCAGGGTGGCGTGAGTGAGACCTAGAAGCAGAGAACACAGGGTGTGTGCAGGGTGGCGTGAATGGGACCTAGAAGCAGAGAGCACAGGGTGTGTGCAGGGTGGATTGAGTGAGACCTAGAAGCAGAGAGCACAGGGTGTGTGCAGGGTGGCGTGAGTGAGACCTAGAAGCAGAGAGCACAGGGTGTGTGCAGGGTGGCGTGAGTGAGACCTAGAAGCAGAGAGCACAGGGTGTGTGCAGGGTGGCGTGAGTGAGACCTAGAAGCAGAGAACACAGGGTGTGTGCAGGGTGGCGTGAATGGGACCTAGAAGCAGAGAGCACAGGGTGTGTGCAGGGTGGATTGAGTGAGACCTAGAAGCAGAGAGCACAGGGTGTGTGCAGGGTGGCGTGAGTGAGACCTAGAAGCAGAGAGCACAGGGTGTGTGCAGGGTGGATTGAGTGAGACCTAGAAGCAGAGAGCACAGGGTGTGTGCAGGGTGGCGTGAGTGAGACCTAGAAGCAGAGAGCACAGGGTGTGTGCAGGGTGGCGTGAGTGAGACCTAGAAGCAGAGAGCACAGGGTGTGTGCAGGGTGGCGTGAGTGAGACCTAGAAGCAGAGAGCACAGGGTGTGTGCA
This sequence comes from Ambystoma mexicanum, assembly GCF_040938575.1. NCBI lineage: Eukaryota > Metazoa > Chordata > Amphibia > Caudata > Ambystomatidae > Ambystoma > Ambystoma mexicanum. The sequence continues at coordinate 6,683,275 of NC_090938.1, forward strand.
GGGTGGCGTGAGTGAGACCTAGAAGCAGAGAGCACAGGGTGTGTGCAGGGTGGCGTGAATGGGACCTAGAAGCAGAGAGCACAGGGTGTGTGCAGGGTGGATTGAGTGAGACCTAGAAGCAGAGAGCACAGGGTGTGTGCAGGGTGGCGTGAGTGAGACCTAGAAGCAGAGAGCACAGAGTGTGTGCAGGGTGGATTGAGTGAGACCTAGAAGCAGAGAGCACAGGGTGTGTGCAGGGTGGCGTGAGTGGGACATAGAAACAGAGAGCACAGGGTGTGTTCAGGGTGGCGTGAATGGGACCTAGAAGCAGAGAGCACAGGGTGTGTGCAGGGTGGCGTGAATGGGACCTAGAAGCAGAGAGCACAGGGTGTGTGCAGGGTGGCGTGAATGGGACCTAGAAGCAGAGAGCACAGGGTGTGTGCAGAGTGGCGTGAATGGGACCTAGAAGCAGAGAGCACAGGGTGTGTGCAGGGTGGCGTGAATGGGACCTAGAAGCAGAGAGCACAGGGTGTGTGCAGGGTGGATTGAGTGAGACCTAGAAGCAGAGAGCACAGGGTGTGTGCAGGGTGGCGTGAATGGGACCTAGAAGCAGAGAGCACAGGGTGTGTGCAGGGTGGCGTGAGTGAGACCTAGAAGCAGAGAGCACAGGGTGTGTGCAGGGTGGCGTGAATGGGACCTAGAAGCAGAGAGCACAGGGTGTGTGCAGGGTGGATTGAGTGAGACCTAGAAGCAGAGAGCACAGGGTGTGTGCAGGGTGGCGTGAATGGGACCTAGAAGCAGAGAGCACAGGGTGTGTGCAGGGTGGCGTGAGTGAGACCTAGAAGCAGAGAGCACAGGGTGTGTGCAGGGTGGCGTGAATGGGACCTAGAAGCAGAGAGCACAGGGTGTGTGCAGGGTGGATTGAGTGAGACCTAGAAGCAGAGAGCACAGGGTGTGTGCAGGGTGGCGTGAATGGGACCTAGAAGCAGAGAGCACAGGGTGTGTGCAGGGTGGCGTGAGTGAGACCTAGAAGCAGAGAGCACAGGGTGTGTGCAGGGTGGCGTGAATGGGACCTAGAAGCAGAGAGCACAGGGTGTGTGCAGGGTGGATTGAGTGAGATCTAGAAGCAGAGAGCACAGGGTGTGTGCAGGGTGGATTGAGTGAGACCTAGAAGCAGAGAGCACAGGGTGTGTGCAGGGTGGCGTGAGTGAGACCTAGAAGCAGAGAGCACAGGGTGTGTGCAGGGTGGATTGAGTGAGACCTAGAAGCAGAGAGCACAGGGTGTGTGCAGGGTGGCGTGAGTGAGACCTAGAAGCAGAGAGCACAGGGTGTGTGCAGGGTGGCGTGAGTGAGACCTAGAAGCAGAGAGCACAGGGTGTGTGCAGGGTGGCGTGAGTGAGACATAGAAGCAGAGAGCACAGGGTGTGTGCAGGGTGGATTGAGTGAGACCTAGAAGCAGAGAGCACAGGGTGTGTGCAGGGTGGCGTGAGTGAGACCTAGAAGCAGAGAGCACAGGGTGTGTGCAGGGTGGCGTGAGTGAGACCTAGAAGCAGAGAGCACAGGGTGTGTGCAGGGTGGCGTGAATGGGACCTAGAAGCAGAGAGCACAGGGTGTGTGCAGGGTGGCCTGAGTGAGACCTAGAAGCAGAGAGCACAGGGTGTGTGCAGGGTGGCGTGAATGGGACCTAGAAGCAGAGAGCACAGGGTGTGTGCAGGGTGGATTGAGTGAGACCTAGAAGAAGAGAGCACAGGGTGTGTGCAGGGTGGCGTGAATGGGACCTAGAAGCAGAGAGCACAGGGTGTGTGCAGGGTGGCGTGAGTGAGACCTAGAAGCAGAGAGCACAGGGTGTGTGCAGGGTGGCGTGAATGGGACCTAGAAGCAGAGAGCACAGGGTGTGTGCAGGGTGGATTGAGTGAGACCTAGAAGCAGAGAGCACAGGGTGTGTGCAGGGTGGATTGAGTGAGACCTAGAAGCAGAGAGCACAGGGTGTGTGCAGGGTGGCGTGAGTGAGACCTAGAAGCAGAGAGCACAGGGTGTGTGCAATGTGGCGTGAATGGGACCTAGAAGCAGAGAGCACAGGGTGTGTGCAGGGTGGATTGAGTGAGACCTAGAAGCAGAGAGCACAGGGTGTGTGCAGGGTGGCGTGAGTGAGACCTAGAAGCAGAGAGCACAGGGTGTGTGCAGGGTGGCGTGAGTGAGACCTAGAAGCAGAGAGCACAGGGTGTGTGCAGGGTGGCGTGAGTGAGACCTAGAAGCAGAGAGCACAGGGTGTGTGCAGTAGTGACACCGAGCACCCTGAGGAATAAGTTAGAACGTGGCAAGTGCAGAGGGAGCGCAGGCAACCCTTAGGAGAGATGCAGTTTATGAAGTGTGCAGAGGTTCACAAAGTGCAGCCATTGTGTCTGCAAAGAGATGTGCTTTTCCCATCTTTCGTGGGTCTCAGAATGTTTACTCTCCAGCCCCCTGACACTTACTGTCTCTTTTCCTGTAGGAAGAGTTAGACTGCTTCAGTCTGGAAAGTGTCCTCGGCTGTCACTCTGTCTTAAACAGCTGTTCCTATAACTCTGTCCTCGCTCTCACCCTGAAAGAGCTCCAGGCCCGCAGGACATCCATCTACCTGTTCCAGTGCGAGGAAATCGGGGTGAGTAATGGGGGTAGGGGGTTTGATGTGGAGGAGCAGGGGTGGGGGTATTCAGCCATGTGAGCGGCGGGGTCCTTGTGTGTTTGATGTGCTGGAGCAGGCCCTCACATCCCCCCATGTGAGCAGTGGGGTCCTTGTGTGATGGTGTGCTGGAGCAGGCCCTCACATCCCCCCATGTGAGCGGTGGGGGGTGGGGAGTTGGGGTGCTTGATGTGGTGGGACAGGCCATCACATCCCCCCATGTGAGTAGTGGGGACCTTGTGTGATGGTGTGCTGGAGCAGGCCATCACATCCCCCATGTGAGCAGTGGGGTCCTTGTGTGATGGTGTGCTGGAGCAGGCCATCACATCCCCCATGTGAGCGGTGGGCGGTGGGGGGTGGGGAGTTGGGGTGCTTGATGTGGTGGGACAGGCCATCACGTTCTCCGATGTAAGTGGCGGGGTCCTTGTGTGTTTGGTGTGCTGAAGCAAGCTATCATGCTAGGAGCAGGGGTTAGTGGGTATCGTGGTAGGAGTGGTGTGGCCCCTCCAGCGCTCTTACTCCTTCGCTTCTGTGAGTGATGTTGGGCAGGGGCTACACTTGGGGGCTTTTTCCAGACAGTGACGGGCCAGTACTATCAGTACCCTCTGCATCTCGCTCTTTCTCTGGTTCATGCAACAGAAGTACTCTGGCCTCTCTAAGTGTTGCAGGGTCAGTACTAGGGTCACCTGTTCTGGGGTTGGTGCTGGCACAGTACCTCAAGGAGTGGATGCTGGGCAGTGTGGCGGTCTCGCGCTTCCTCTCTCTTTCTCTCTTTGGTTGTACTGGGCTCTCAGGATGCCTGAGGGATGTAGGGCCGTTTCTAGGGTCTCTCTCTAAGGCGTGCCACTCTGAGTGGTGTGAGGCAGTGGCAGCTCTCTCGTGTGCTCAGTGGTGTGATGGCAGTGGCTCGTGTGATGAAGGTCATGATTTTAATTGAATCCTTTCACTCCTGTTGTCACTTCGGACCCCGACAGGCGGATTTGCTGCAGGTCAATATAGAGAAATCCATCGAAAGAGGAACTCACAGAGAAGAAGACCCCACCCAGAGGAATCTCAGGTACACACAGTAACCCACTGACCGCGTGGGAGAACCACTGAGAACATGGGAGACCCACTGACCACATGGCAGAACAACTGAGAACATGGGAGACCCACTGACTACACGGGAGAACCACAGAGAACATGGGAGACTCGCCAACCACACAGGGGAACCACAGAGAACATGAGACACCCACTGACCACAAAGGGGAACCACAGAGAACATGGGAGACTCACTGACCACACAGGGGAACCACTGAGAACATGGAATACCCACTGACCACACAGGGGCACCACTGAGAACATGGAATACCCACAGTCCACACAGGAGAACCACTGAGAACATGAGACACCCACTGACCACACAGGGAAACCACTGAGAACATGGAATACCCACTGACCACATGGGAGAACCACTGAGAACATGGGAGGCCCACTGACCACACAGGGGAACCACTGAGAACATGGAATACCCACTGACCACATGGCAGACCAACTGAGAACATGGGAGACCTACTGACCACACGGGAGAACCACTGAGAACATGGGAGACCCACTGACCATAAAGGGAAACAGCAGAGGACATGGGAGACTCACTGACCACACCGGAGAACCACTGAGAACATGGGAGACCCACTGACCACACGGGAGAACCACTGAGAACATGGGAGGTCCACTGACCGCACAGGGGAACCACTGAGAACATGGGAGACCTACTGACCACACAGGAGAACAACTGAGAACACGAGACACCCACTGACCACACGGGAGAACAACTGAGAACATGGAATACCCACTGACCACACGGGAGAACCACTGAGAACATGAGACACCTACTGACCACACGAGAGAACCACTGAGAACATGGGAGACCCACTGACCACACGAGAGAACCACTGAGAACATGGGAGGCCCACTGACCACACAGGAGCACCACTGAGAACATGGAATACCCACAGTCCACACAGGAGAACCACTGAGAACATGAGACACCCACTGACCACACAGGGAAACCACTGAGAACATGGAATACCCACTGACCATACGGGAGAACCACTGAGAACATGGGAGGCCCACTGACCACACAGGGGAACCACTGAGAACATGGAATACCCACTGACCACATGGCAGACCAACTGAGAACATGGGAGACCTACTGACCACACGGGAGAACCACTGAGAACATGGGAGACCCACTGACCATAAAGGGAAACAGCAGAGAACATGGGAGACTCACTGACCACACCGGAGAACCACTGAGAACATGGGAGACCCACTGACCACACGGGAGAACCACTGAGAACATGGGAGGCCCACTGACCGCACAGGGGAACCACTGAGAACATGGGAGACCCACTGACCACACAGGAGAACAACTGAGAACATGAGACACCCACTGACCACACGGGAGAACAACTGAGAACATGGAATACCCACTGACCACACGGGAGAACCACTGAGAACATGAGACACCTACTGACCACACGAGAGAACCACTGAGAACATGGGAGGCCCACTGACCACACAAGGGAACCACTGAGAACATGGAATACCCACTGACCACACAGGGGAACCACTGAGAACATGGAATACCCACAGTCCACACTGGAGAACCACTGAGAACATGAGACACCCACTGACCACACAGGGAAACCACTGAGAACATGGAATACCCACTGACCATACGGGAGAACCACTGAGAACATGGGAGGCCCACTGACCACACAGGGGAACCACTGAGAACATGGAATACCCACTGACCACATGGCAGACCAACTGAGAACATGGGAGACCTACTGACCACACGGGAGAACCACTGAGAACATGGGAGACCCACTGACCATAAAGGGAAACAGCAGAGAACATGGGAGACTCACTGACCACACCGGAGAACCACTGAGAACATGGGAGACCCACTGACCACACGGGAGAACCACTGAGAACATGGGAGGCCCACTGACCGCACAGGGGAACCACTGAGAACATGGGAGACCCACTGACCACACAGGAGAACAACTGAGAACATGAGACACCCACTGACCACACGGGAGAACAACTGAGAACATGGAATACCCACTGACCACACGGGAGAACCACTGAGAACATGAGACACCTACTGACCACACGAGAGAACCACTGAGAACATGGGAGGCCCACTGACCACACAAGGGAACCACTGAGAACATGGAATACCCACTGACCACACAGGGGAACCACTGAGAACATGGAATACCCACAGTCCACACTGGAGAACCACTGAGAACATGAGACACCCACTGACCACACAGGGAAACCACTGAGAACATGGAATACCCACTGACCACACGGGAGAACCACTGAGAACATGGGAGGCCCACTGACCACACAGGGGAACCACTGAGAACATGGAATATCCACTGACCACATGGCAGACCAACTGAGAACATGGGAGACCCAGTGACCACACGGGAGAACCACTGAGAACATGGGAGACCCACTGACCACAAAGGGGAACAACAGAGAACATGGGAGACTCATTGACCACACCGGAGAACCACTGAGAACATGGCTGACCCACTGACCACACGGGAGAACCACAGAGAACATGGGAGGCCCACTGACCGCACAGCGGAACCACTGAGAACATGGAAGACCCACTGACCACATGGCAGAACAACTGAGAACATGGGAGAACCACTGACCACAAAAGGAAACCACAGAGAACATGGGAGACCCACTGACCACAAAAGGGAACCACAGAGCACATGAGAGACACAATGACCACACCGGAGAACCACTGAGAACATGGGAGACCCACTGACCACACCGTAGAACCACTGAGAACATGCAACACCCACTGACCACACAGGAGAACCACTGAGAAAATGGGAGACCCACTGACCACACGGGAGAACCACTGAGAACATGGGAGACCCACTGACCACATTGGAGAACCACTGTGAACATTGAATACCCACTTACCACACAGGGGAACCACTGAGCACATGAGACACCCATTGACCACATGGGAGAACCACTGAGAACTTGAGACACCCACTGACTACTCAGGATAACCACTGAGAACATGGAATACCCACTGCCCACACAGAGGAACCACTGAGAACATTAGACACCCACTGATCATGCGGGAGAACCCCTGAGAACATGGGAAACCCACTGACCACATGGCAGAACCACTGAGAACATGGAATACCCACTGCCCACACAGGGGAACCACTGAGAACATGGGACACCCACTGACCACACAGGAGAACCACTGAGAACATGGAATACCCACTAACCACACATGGAAACCACTAAAAACATGAGACACCCACTCAACGCATGGGAGAACCACTGAGAACACGGGAGAACCACTGACCAAAAGGGGGAACCACTGAGAACATGGGAGCCCCACTGACCATTTCTCCTACCACAATGCTCATGACTACTGCTCAGACGGGGACACCCACTGACCACACGGAATACCCACTGACCACTGCCCTACTACAAACCTCACAGACTGCACAGGTTATCCACTGACCCAAGCTCCTACCACGACACCCACTAACCCCAGCCCCTACCACAATACCCACTAACCCCTGCTCCTACCACAATACCCACTGACCCCTGCTCCTACCATGACACCAACTAACCCCTGCCCCTACCACGACACATACTGACCCCTGCTCCTACCACGATACCCAGTGACCCCAGCTCCTACCATGACACCCACTGACCCCTGCCCCTACCACGACACACACTGACCCCTGTTCCTACCATGACACCCACTGCCCCTGCCCCTACCACGACACACACTGACCCCTGCTCCAACCATGACACCTACTGACCCCTGCTCCAACCATGATACCCACTCACCCCTGCTCCTACCACAATACCCACTCACCCCTGCTCCTATCATGACACCCACTGACATCTGCTCCTACCAAGATACCCACTGACCCCTGTTCCTACCACAACACCCACTAACCACTGCTCCTACCACAAAACCAACTGACCAATGCTCCTACCACGATACCCACTGACCTGTGCTCCTACCACAATATCCACTGACCCCTGCCCCTACCATGACACCCACTGACCCCTGCTCCTAGTATGATACCCACTAACCCGGCTCCTACCACAATACCCACTAACCCCTGCTCCTACCACGACACACACTGACCCCTGGTCCTACTGCAATACCCACTAACCCCTGCTTCTACCACAATATCCACTGACCCTTGCTCCTACCATGACATCCACTGACCCCTGCTCCTACCACAACACCCACTGACCCCTGCTCCTAGCACAACACCCACTGACCTCTGCTCCTACCACAACACCCACTGACCCCTGCTCCTAGCATGATGCCCACTAACCCGGCTCCTACCACGATACCCACTAACCCCTCCTCCTACCACGACACACACTGACCCCTGCTCCTACTACAATACCCACTAACCCCTGCTTCTACCACAATATCCACTGACCCCTGCTACTACCACGACACCCACTGACCTCTGCTCCTACCACAACACCCCCTGCTACTACCACAACACCCACTGACCTCTGCTCCTAGCACAACACCCACTGACCTCTGCTCCTACCACAACACCCCCTGCTCCTACCACAACACCCACTAACCCCTGCTGCTACCAAAATACCCACTGACCCCCTGATCCTACCATGATACCCACTCACCCCTGCTCCAACCACAACACCGACTGACCCCTGCTCCTACCACGACACCCACTGACCCCTGCTCCTACCACGACACCCACTGACCCCTGCTCCTACCACGACACCCACTAACCCCTGCTCCTACCACGACACCCACTAACCCCTGCTGCTACCACGATACCCACTGACCCCTGCTCCGACCACGACACCCACTAACCCCTGCTCCTACCACGATACCCACTGACCCCTGCTCCTACCACGACACACACTGACTCCTGCTCCTACTACAATACCCACCAACCCCTGCTTCTACCACAATATCCACTGACCCCTGCTACTACCACGACACCCACTGACCTCTGCTCCTAACACAACACCCCCTGCTACTACCACAACACCCACTGACCTCTGCTCCTACCACAACACCCACTGACCTCTGCTCCTACCACAACACCCCCTGCTCCTACCACAACACCCACTAACCCCTGCTGCTACCAGAATACCCACTGACCCCCTGATCCTACCATGATACCCACTCACCCCTGCTCCAACCACAACACCGACTGACCCCTGCTCCTACCACGACACCCACTGACCCCTGCTCCTACCACGACACCCATTAACCCCTGCTCCTACCACGACACCCACTAACCCCTGCTGCTTACACGATACCCACTAACCCGGCTCCTACCACGATACCCACTAACCCCTGCTCCTACCACGACACACACTGACCCCTGCTCCTACTACAATACCCACTAACCCCTGCTTCTACCACAATATCCACTGACCCCGGCTCCTACCACGACATCCACTGACCCCTGCTCCTACCACAACACCCACTGACCCCTGCTCCTACGACAACACCCACTGACCTCTGCTCCTACCACAACACCCGCTGACCCCTGCTCCTAGCATGATGCCCACTAACCTGGCTCCTACCACGATAACCACTAACCCCTGCTCCTACCACGACACACACTGACCCCTGCTCCTACTACAATACCCACTAACCCCTGCTTCTACCACAATATCCACTGACCCCTGCTACTACCACGACACCCACTGACCTCTGCTCCTACCACAAAACCCCCTGCTACTACCACAACACCCACTGACCTCTGCTCCTACCACAACACCCCCTGCTCCTACCACAACACCCACTAACCCCTGCTGCTACCAAAATACCCACTGACCCCCTGATCCTACCATATTACCCACTCACCCCTGCTCCAACCACAACACCGACTGATCCCTGCTCCTACCACAACACCCACTGACCCCTGCTCCTACCACGACACCCACCGACCCCTGCTCCTACCACGACACCCACTAACCCCTGCTCCTACCACGACACCCACTAACCCCTGCTGCTACCATGATACCCACTGACCCCTGCTCCTACCACGACACCCACTAACCCCTGCTCCTACCACGATACCCACTGACCCCTGCTCCTACCACGACACCCACTGACCCCTGCTCCTACCACGACACCCACTAACCCCTGCTCCTACCATGACACCCACTGACCCCTTCTCCTACCACGACACCCACTGACCCCTTCTCCTACCACGATACCCACTAACCCCTGCTCCTACCACGACACCCACTGACCCCTGCTCCTACCACGACACCCACTGACCCCAGCTCCTTCCACGACACCCACTGACCCCTGCTCCTACCACGACACCCACTGACCCTTTCTCCTACCACGACACCCACTAACCCCTGCTCCTACCACGACACCCACTGACCCCTTCTCCTACCACGACACCCACTGACCCCTGCTCCTACCACGACACCCACTGACCCCAGCTCCTACGACACCCACTGACCCCTTCTCCTACCACGACACCCACTGACCCCTGCTCCTACCACGATACCCACTAATGCCAAAGGACACCGACTGGCAAATGCTTCTGACAGGTCATCCACATGCCATGGCTACAGAGCACACGGTTCCCACTGCCATTCCCCTCTCTCTCACGACACTGCTCTACCTCGTAACACTGCTCCTGTCCATCTATTCTTGTGACCTCACACTATTGATGTGCTTTTATCCGTTTATCTCACGATGCCCACATCAAACTATTGCTATCGACTTTCTATGCTTATACTGTGTCACTGCCAGTCCCTTTATCTTAATGTCAGGATAACGCTCACCAATATATATAACACTGTTTTGCTTTCCTATACTTCTGTCATGATACAGATGCTGTGTCTTTACCCCCATGTCCCGATACTGCTCTTGTTTTGCTAACCATCCATAACGATACCACTAACCTCTCTTGCCCATTTATTGCTTACAGTACAACACCACACTGTTTAAATGTACACTAGGATGCCACATACCCTCCTGTATGCTGTGTCGCAACATGTATACTGTCAACATTTCCTTATGTCGTGACACCGCTATCCTCCATCTATCTCAGATTGTGTTCCCATTTCCTCATCTCCATTTGTGCTCTCTCCTATCACTCAGCCTTGATCCCTCTCTGTGACTGTGTGTTCAAATGTTGCCCTCTCCGACTCTCTCCTATCACTCCAGCCTTGTTCCCTCTCTATGATGGCATGTGCGCATGTTACCCTCTCCGACTCTCTCCTATCACTCCAGCCTTGTTCCCTCTCTGTGACTGAATGTGTGTATGTCGCCCTCTCTGACTCTCTCCTATCACTCCGCCTTGTTCACTCCCTGCGACTGCATGTACACATGTTGCCCTCTCTGACTGTCTTCTATCACTCCAGCCTTGTTCCCTCTCTGTGACTTAATGTGTGTATGTCCCCCTCTCCGACTCTCTCCTATCACTCCAGCCTTGTTCCCTCTCTATGATGGCATGTGCGCATGTTACCCTCTCTGACACTTTCCTATCACTCCAGCCTTGTTCCCTCTCTGTGACGGAATGTGTGCATGTTGCCCTCTCTGACACTTTCCTATCACTCCAGCATTGTTCCCTCTCTGTGACTGAATGTGTGTATGTTGCCCTCTCTGACTCTCTCCTATCACTCCAGCCTTGTTCCTCGCTGTGACTCAAAGTGTGCATGTTGCCTTCTCTGACTCTCTCCTATTACTCCAGCCCTGTTCCTCTCTGTGACTGAATGTGTGTATGTCGCCCTCTCTGACTCTCTCCTATCACTCCGCCTTGTTCACTCCCTGCGACTGCATGTACACATGTTGCCCTCTCTGACTGTCTTCTATCACTCCAGCCTTGTTCCCTCTCTGTGACTTAATGTGTGTATGTCCCCCTCTCTGACTCTCTCCTATCACTCCAGCCTTGTTCCCTCTCTTTGACTGAATGTACACATGTTGCTCTCTCTGATTCTCTCCTATCACTCCAGCCTTGTTCCCTCTCTGTGACTGAATGTACACATGTTGCCCTCTGTGACTCTCTCCTATCACTCAGCATTGTTCCCTCTCTGTGACTGAATGTACACATGTTGCCCTCTGTGACTCTCTCCTATCACTCAGCATTGTTCCCTCTCTGTGACTGAATGTACACATGTTGCCCTCTCTGACTCTCTCGTATCACTCAGCCTTGTTCCCTGGCAGTGATGGCATGTGTGCATGTTGCCCTCTCTGATTCTCTCCTATTGTAGACTACTGTAACAGCCTCTATCTAAATCTTCGTGCCTCCACTCTCCGCCCTCTGCAGCTTATCCAGAACAGGACTGCGAGACTTGTCCTTGGCCTCAAGCCCAGGGATCGTATCTCTCCCAGACTGAAATCTCTGCACTGGCTCCCAGTGGCTGCGAGGATTAAGTTCAAAACTATCTGCATTGTCCACAAGGCCTTCTGGGGTCTGGGGCCGAAATACCTTCAACTCTCTCTTCCTTAATATCTTCCTTCTCGAGCTCTTCGCTCATCCACCTCCAACTACCTCAGGGTCAGCCGCTTCTCCAAGCAACGAGTACGTGGCAAATCACTCTCTTCGGCAGGGGCCTCTCTCTGGAACAGCCTTCCTGCCTCCCTGAAACTTGAGGAGAACCACCTCCGGTTTCCGGAAACACCTCAAAACCTTCCTCTTTGCTTCTGCTTTCTCTCCTCCCCTCCTTTGCTGAACTCCTGCCCTAAATTGCACTGGTTACCTGGCCACCCTTTCTGATCTCTGGCCCAGGCCCTGTCAACTGCCCACCTGCACTGCCTCCCTGGCAACCCCTGCACTTGGGGACTGTTTTTCTGTACACCTTCAGTCCCCTTTCCAGCACTTTGTACGCACTTCCTTGCACTTGCTGTTTTTTTATGTGTTCTTATTTATTTATCCTATGTATTCCACTTCCCATGTACTGCACTTTCCCCTCTTCCTTTTCCCCCCTTCCCATGCACTTACGCAATCTGAATGACACCTGGCCTAGTAAGATCGTTGTCTGTACTCCCTTTGCCCCCCCCCTTGCCTCGTCGCGCCTTGAAACACTTGTGTATAGGCGCGTTATAAATGCCATATCATATCATATCATATCATTATCACTCCACCTTGTTCGCTCTCTGTGACTGCATGTGCGCATGTTGCCCTCTCCTATCACTCCAGCCTTGTTCTCTCTCTGTGATGGCATGTGCGCATGTTGCCCTCTCTGACCCTCTCCTATCACTCCAGCCTTGTTCCCTCTCTGTGATGGCATGTGCGCATGTTGCCCTCTCTGACCCTCTCCTATCACTCCAGCCTTGTTCTCTCTCTGTGATGGCATGTGCGCATGTTGCCCTCTCTGACCCTCTCCTATCACTCCAGCCTTGTTCTCTCTCTGTGATGGCATGTGCGCATGTTGCCCTCTCTGACCCTCTCCTATCACTCCAGCCTTGTTCTCTCTCTCTGATGGCATGTGCGCATGTTGCCCTCTCTGACCCTCTCCTATCACTCCAGCCTTGTTCTCTCTCTCTGATGGCATGTGCGCATGTTGCCCCCTCTGGCCCTCTCCTATCACTCCAGCCTTGTTCCCTCTCTCTGATGGCATGTGCGCATGTTGCCCTTTCTGACTCTCTCCTATCACTCCAGCCTTGTTCCCTCTCTCTGATGGCATGTGCGCATGTTGCCCTTTCTGACTCTCTCCTATCACTCCAGCCTTGTTCCCTCTCTGTGATGGCATGTGCGCATGTTGCCCTCTCTGACCCTCTCCTATCACTCCAGCCTTGTTCTCTCTCTGTGATGGCATGTGCGCATGTTGCCCTTTCTGACTCTCTCCTATCACTCCAGCCTTGTTCCCTCTCTGTATTGTGTGTGCTACTCTCTCCCTGTCCTATTGCCGCCCTTGTGATGTGTGGGACAGTTCCTTGTTTTAACTCTATTGCGATAGTCGTGCTATTTCTTTATACCCCCATCACATTGTTCATCCTTTTCTCCTTCTGCCCATAAAGCACTCATTTTCTGGTTTATTCAGACCGAAATAAGAAAGGAGATAAGAAATGGTTGCTCTCTTCACCAGTATTTCGGGGCATATTGGCTGGTTCTGTATTTTCCAATGTATAAGATCACTTTTCTGCTCTTCTTTTGTGACCTTGCACAGAGCTTTCTGATCTCAGGCCCTTTATCATCACAGCCTGATGGATGCTTGTTTTTGCCTCTGTCCAGAAATGATTTAGAGAACATGTTGTCGCAACAGGTCTCTTCCCCCATGAGGGGTAGAGCACCGTCATCTCAGCGGAACCCGTGGCTCCATAAGGACGAGCCTCAGTACAACCCACGTCCAGCACCACCAGGGCCACAGGAAGAGAGTCCACGGATCTCACCAGTCTACGGTACAGGGCTCATTCGGGGTTAGGGTGCATAGAGGGTGGCCATGGAAGCAGTGCTAGAGTCAAGATGGCCGAAATGGCGTGGGTGTCACGTGAGTGAAATGATAAGAGGAGAGACGTGGCAGCTGTGAGACAGACTTGAGCTCAGAGAGCGAGGACCAGCATTGAAGCTGGTTCCGTGTTTTTCATGAGTAAATGTTGATAATGACCCTAAGCATGGATAATGACCACAAAGGTACATAATGACCTCAAGCTTCATTAATGGCCCTAAGCATGGATAATGACCCTCAGCATGGATAATGACCACAAAGGTACATAATGACCCCAAGCTTCATTAATGACCCTAAGCATGGATAATGACCCTCAGCATGGATAATGACCACAAAGGTACATAATGACCCCAAGCTTCATTAATGACCCTAAGCATGGATAATGACCCTCAGCATGGATAATGACCCCTAACATGGATAATGACCACAAAGGTACATAATGTCCCCAAGCTTCATTAATGACCCTAAGCATGGATAATGACCCTCAGCATGGATAATGACCCTTAGTATGGATAATGACCCCAAGCATGGATAATGACCCCTAATATAGATAATGACCACAAAGGTAGATAATGACCCCAAGCATGGATAATGACCCTCAGCATGGATAATTACCCCTAACATGGATAATGACCACAAAGGTAGATAATGACCCCAAGCATGTATAATGATCTCAAGCATTGATAATGACCTTAAGCATGGATAATGGCCCTTAGTATGGATAATGACCCCAAGCATGGATAATGACCCCTAATATAGATAATGACCACAAAGGTAGATAATGACCCCAAGCATGGATAATGACCCTCAACATGGATAATGACCCCTAACATGGATAATGACCACAAATGTAGATAATGACCCCAAGCATGTATAATGATCTCAAGCATTGATAATGACCTTAAGCATGGATAATGGCCCTTAGTATGGATAATGACCCCAAGCATGGATAATGACCCCTAATATAGATAATGACCACAAAGGTAGATAATGACCCCAAGCATGGATAATGACCCCAAGCATGGATAATGACCCCTAACATGGATAACGACCGCAAAGGTAGATAATGACCCCAAGCATGGATAATGACCCAAGCATGGATAATGACCCCTAATATAGATAATGACCACAAAGGTAGATAATGACCCCAAGCATGGATAATGACCCCTAATATAGATAATGACCACAAAGGTAGATAATGACCCCAAGCATGGATAATGACCCTAAGCATGATTAATGACAGAAGGCATGGATAGTGACCCCTAGCATTGATAATGACCCCCAAGCATGGACAATGACGCCACAAATAGATAAGGACCATAAGCATGGATAATGACCCTAAGCATGTATAATGATCTCAAGCATTGATAATGACCCTAAGCATGGATAATGACCACAAAGGTACATAATGTCCCCAAGCTTCATTAATGACCCTAAGCATGGATAATGACCCTCAGCATGGATAATGACCCTTAGTATGGATAATGACCCCAAGCATGGATAATGACCCCTAACATAGATAATGACCACAAAGGTAGATAATGACCCCAAGCATGGATAATGACCCCAAGCATGGATAATGACCCCTAACATGGATAATGACCACAAAGGTACATAATGACCCCAAGCTTCATTAATGACCCTAAGCATGGATAATGACCCTCAGCATGGATAATGACCCCTAACATGGATAATGACCACAAAGTTGGATAATGACCCCAAGCATGGATAATGACCCCAAGCATGTATAATGACCCCAAGCATTGATAATGACCCTAAGCTTGATTAATGACAGAAGGCATGGATAGTGACCCCAAGCATTGATAATGACCCCCAAGCATGGATAATGACCCCAAGCATGGATAATGACCCCTAACATGGATAATGACCCCAAGCATGGATAATGACCCTAAGCATGGATAATGGCCCTAAGCATGGATAATGATCTCAAGCACTGATAATGACCCTAAGCATGGATAATGGCCCTTAGCATGGATAATGACCCCCAAGCATGGACAATGACCCCAAGCATGGATAATGACCCCAAGCATGGATAATGACCCCTAACATAGATAATGACCACACAGGTAGATAATGACCCCAAGCATGTATAATGATCTCAAGCATTGATAATGACCCCCAAGCATCGACAATGACCCCAAGCATGGATAATGACCCCAAGCATGGATAATGACCCTTAGCATATATAATGATCTCAAGCATGGACAATGACCCCAAGCATGGACAATGACCCCACACATAGATAAGGACCAAAAGCATGGATAATGACCCTAAGCATGGAAAATGACCCCTAACATAGATAATGACCCCAAAGGTAGATAATGACCCCAAGCATCATTAATGACAGAAGGCATGGATAATGACCCCAAGCATGGATAATGACCCCAAGCATGGATAATGACCCCTAACATGGATAATGACCACAAAGGTATATAATGACCCCAAGCATGGATAATGACCCCAAGCAAGGACAATGACGCCACACATAGATAAGGACCATAAGCATGGATAATGACCCTAAGCATGTATAATGATCTCAAGCATTGATAATGACCCTAAGCATGGATAATGGCCCTTAGCATGGATAATGACCCCTAATATAGATAATGACCACAAAGGTAGATAATGACCCCAAGCATGGATAATGACCCCAAGCATGATTAATGACAGAAGGCATGGATAGTGACCCCAAGCATTGATAATGACCTTAAGCATGGAAAATGGCCCTTAGCATGGATAATGACCCCAAGCATGGATAATGACCCTCAGCATGGATAATGACCCCTAACATAGATAATGACCACAAAGGTAGATAATGACCCCAAGCATGATTAATGACAGAAGGAATGGATAGTGACCCCAAGCATGGATAATGACCCCAAGCATGGATAATGACCCCACACATAGATAATGACCACAAGCATGGATAATGACCCCAAGCATGGATAATGACCCCACACATAGATAAAGACCACAAAGGTAGATAATGACCCCAAGCATGGATAATGACCCCAAGCATGGACAATGACCCCAAGCATGGATAATGACCCCACACATAGATAAGGATCAAAAGCATGGATAATGACCATAAGCATGTATAATGATCTCAAACATTGATAATGACCCTAAGCATGGATAATCGCCCTTAGCATGGATAATGACCCCAAGCATGGATAATGACCCCTAACATAGATAATGACCACAAAGGTAGATAATGACCCCAAGCATGGATAATGACCCCAAGCATGGACAATGACCCCACACATAGATACGGACCAAAAGCATGGATAATGACCCTAAGCATGGATAATGACCCCACACATAGATACGGACCAAAAGCATGGATAATGACCCTAAGCATGGATAATGACCCTTAGCATGTATAATGATCTCAAGCATTGATAATGACCATAAGCATGGATAATGACCCCAAGCATGGATAATGACCCCAAGCATGGACAATGACCCCACACATAGATAAGGATCAAAGCATGGATAATGACCCTAAGCATGGACAATGACCCCACACATAGATAAGGATCAAAAGCATGGATAATGATCTCAAGCATTGATAATGACCCTAAGCATGGATAATGACCCTAAGCATGGATAATGACCCTAAGCATGTATAATGATCTCAAGCATTGATAATGATCCTAAGCATGGATAATGACCCCTAACATAGATAATGACCACAAAGGTAGATAATGACCCCAAGCATGATTAATGACAGAAGGCATGGATAGTGACCCCAAGCATGGATAATGACCCCAAGCATGGATAATGACCCCCAAGCATGGATAATGACCCCAAGCATGTATAATGATCTCAAGCATTGATAATGACCCTAAGCATGGATAATGACCCCCAAGCATGGATAATGACCCCTAACATAGATAATGACCACAAAGGTAGATAATGACCCCAAGCATGGACAATGACCCAAGCATGGATAATGACCCCTAACATAGATAATGACCACAAAGGTAGATAATGACCCCAAGCATGGATAGTGACCCCAATCATGGATAATGACCCCCAAGCATGGACAATGACGCCACACATAGATACGGACCAAAAGCATGGATAATGACCCTAAGCATGGATAATGACCCTAAGCATGGACAATGACCCCACACATAGATACGGACCAAAAGCATGGATAATGACCCTAAGCATGGATAATGACCCTTAGCATGTATAATGATCTCAAGCATTGATAATGACCCTAAGCATGGATAATGGCCCTTAGCATGGATAATGACCCCTAATATAGATAATGACCACAAAGTTAGATAATGACCCCAAGCATGGATAATGACCCCAAGCATGATTAATGACAGAAGGCATGGATAGTGACCCCAAGCATGGATAATGACCCCCAAGCATGGACAATGACCCCAAGCATGGATAATGACCCCAAGCATTGATAATGACCCTTAGCTTGGATAATGACCCCAAGCATGGATAATGACCCTCAGCATGGATAATGACCCCTAACATAGATAATGACCACAAAGGTAGATAATGACCCCAAGCTTCATTAATGACCCTAAGCATGGATAATGACCCCAAGCATGGATAATGACCCCAAGAATGGATAATGACCCCAAGCATTGATAATGACCCTAAGCATGGACAATGACACCACACATAGATAAGGAACATAAGCATGTATAATGATCTCAAGCATTGATAATGACCCTAAGCATGGATAATGACCCTTAGCATGGATAATGACCCCAAGCATGGATAATGACCCCAAGCATGGACAATGACGCCACACATAGATAAGGACCATAAGCATGGATAATGACCTTAAGCATGTATAATGATCTCAAGCATTGATAATGACCCTAAGCATGGATAATGACCCTTAGCATGGATAATGACCCCAAGCATGGACAATGACGCCACACATAGATAAGGACCATAAGCATGGATAATGACCTTAAGCATGTATAATGATCTCAAGCATTGATAATGACCCTAAGCATGGATAATGACCCTTAGCATGGATAATGACCCCAAGCATGGATAATGACCCCTAACATAGATAATGACCACAAAGGTAGATAATGACCCCAAGCATGGATAATGACCCCAAGCATGGATAATGACCCCTAACATGGATAATGACCACAAAGGTACATAATGACCCCAAGCTTCATTAATGACCCTAAGCATGGATAATGACCCTCAGCATGGATAATGACCCCTAACATGGATAATGACCACAAAGGTACATATTGACCCCAAGCTTCATTAATGACCCTAAGCATGGATAATGACCCTCTGCATGGATAATGACCCCTAACATGGATAATGACCACAAAGGTGGATAATGACCCCAAGCATGGATAATGGCCCCCAATCACAGACAATGACCCCACACATAGATAAGGACCAAAAGCATGGATAATGACCCTAAGCATGGATAATGACCCCAAGCATGGATAATGGCCCCCAATCACGGACAATGACCCCACACATTGATAAGGACCATAAGCATGTATAATGACCCTTAGCATGGATATTGACCCTAAGCATGTATAATGATCTCAAGCATTGATAATGACCCTAAGCATGGATAATGGCCCTTAGCATGGATAATGACCCCAAGCATGGATAATGACCCCTAACATAGATAATGACCACAAAGGTAGATAATGACCCCAAGCATGATTAATGACAGAAGGCATGGATAGCGACCCCTAGCATGGATAATGACCCCAAGCATGGATAATGACCCCAAGCATGGATAATGACCCCAAGCATGATTAATGACAGAAGGCATGGATAGTGACCCCAAGCATGGATAATGACCCCAAGCATGGATAATGACCCCAAGCATGGATAATGACCCCTAACATGGTTAATGACCACAAAGGTACATAATGACCCCAAGCTTCATTAATGACCCTAAGCATGGATAATGACCCTCAGCATGGATAATGACCCTTAACATGGATAATGACCCTTAACATGGATAATGGCCCCCAATCACGGACAATGACCCCACACATAGATAAGGACCATAAGCATGGATAATGACCCTAAGCATGGATAATGACCCCTAATATAGATAATGACCACAAAGGTAGATAATGACCCCAAGCATGGATAATGACCCTAAGCATGGACAATGACCCCAAGCATGGATAATGACCCCTAACATGGATAATGACCACAAAGGTACATAATGACCCCAAGCATGGATAATGACCCTAAGCATGGGAAATGGCCCTTAGCATGGATAATGACCCCAAGCATGGATAATGACCCCTAACATAGATAATGACCACAAAGGTAGATAATGACCCCAAGCATGGATAATGACCCCAAGCATGGACAATGACCCCAAGCATGGATAATGACCCTAAGCATGGATAATGACCCTAAGCATGGATAATGACCCTTAGCATGGATAATGACCCCCAAGCATGGATAATGACCCTAAGCATGGATAATGACCCTTAGCATGGATAATGACCCCCAAGCATGGACAATGACGCCACACATAGATACGGACCAAAAGCATGGATAATGACCCTAAGCATGGATAATGACCCTTAGCATGTATAATGATCTCAAGCATTGATAATGACCCTAAGCATGGATAATGACCCCCAAGCATGGACAATGACCCCAAGCATGGATAATGACCCCTAGCATGGATAATGACCCTTAGCATGGATAATGACCCCCAAGCATGGACAATGACGCCACACATAAATAAGGACCATAAGCATGGATCATGACCCTAAGCATGTATAATGATCTCAAGCATTGATAATGACCCTAAGCATGGATAATGGCCCGTAGCATGGATAATGACCACAAGCATGGATAATGACCCCTAACATAGATAATGACCACAAAGGTAGATAATGACCCCAAGCATGATTAATGACAGAAGGCATGGATAGCGACCCCTAGCATGGATAATGACCCCAAGCATGGATAATGACCCCAAGCATGATTAATGACAGAAGGCATGGATAGTGACCCCAAGCATGGATAATGACCCCAAGCATGGATAATGACCCCAAGCATGGATAATGACCCCTAACATGGTTAATGACCACAAAGGTACATAATGACCCCAAGCTTCATTAATGACCCTAAGCATGGATAATGACCCTCAGCATGGATAATGACCCTTAACATGGATAATGACCCTTAACATGGATAATGGCCCCCAAACACGGACAATGACCCCACACATAGATAAGGACCATAAGCATGGATAATGACCCTAAGCATGGATAATGACCCCTAATATAGATAATGACCACAAAGGTAGTTAATGACCCCAAGCATGGATAATGACCCCCAAGCATGGACAATGACGCCACACATAGATAAGGACCATAAGCATGTATAATGATCTCAAGCATTGATAATGACCCCAATCATGGATAATGACCCTAAGCATGGATAATGACCCCTAATATAGATAATGATCACAAAGGTAGATAATGACCCCAAGCATGGATAATGACCCTAAGCATGGACAATGACCCCAAGCATGGATAATGACCCCTAACATGGATAATGACCACAAAGGTACATAATGACCCCAAGCATGGATAATGACCCTAAGCATGGACAATGACCCCAAGCATGGATAATGACCCTAAGCATGGATAATGACCCTTAGCATGGATAATGACCCCCAAGCATGGATAATGACCCTAAGCATGGATAATAACCCTTAGCATGGATAATGACCCCCAAGCATGGACAATGACGCCACACATAGATACGGACCAAAAGTATGGATAATGACCCTAAGCATGTATAATGATCTCAAGCATTGATAATGACCCTAAGCATGGATAATGACCCCCAAGCATGGATAGTGACCCCAAGCATGGATAATGAACCCCAAGCATGGACAATGACGCCACACATAGATACGGACCAAAAGCATGGATAATGACCCTAAGCATGGATAATGACCCTAAGCATGGACAATGACCCCACACATAGATACGGACCAAAAGCATGGATAATGACCCTAAGCATGGATAATGACCCTTAGCATGTATAATGATCTCAAGCATTGATAATGACCCTAAGCATGGATAATGGCCCTTAGCATGGATAATGACCCCTAATATAGATAATGACCACAAAGGTAGATAATGACCCCAAGCATGGATAATGACCCCAAGCATGATTAATGACAGAAGGCATGGATAGTGACCCCAAGCATGGATAATGACCCCCAAGCATGGACAATGACCCCAAGCATGGATAATGACCCCAAGCATGGATAATGACCCTTAGCTTGGATAATGACCCCAAGCATGGATAATGACCCTCAGCATGGATAATGACCCCTAACATAGATAATGACCACAAAGGTAGATAATGACCCCAAGCTTCATTAATGACCCTAAGCATGGATAATGACCCCAAGCATGGATAATGACCCCAAGAATGGATAATGACCCCAAGCATTGATAATGACCCTAAGCATGGACAATGACACCACACATAGATAAGGAACATAAGCATGTATAATGATCTCAAGCATTGATAATGACCCTAAGCATGGATAATGACCCTTAGCATGGATAATGACCCCAAGCATGGATAATGACCCCAAGCATGGACAATGACGCCACACATAGATAAGGACCATAAGCATGGATAATGACCTTAAGCATGTATAATGATCTCAAGCATTGATAATGACCCTAAGCATGGATAATGACCCTTAGCATGGATAATGACCCCAAGCATGGACAATGACGCCACACATAGATAAGGACCATAAGCATGGATAATGACCTTAAGCATGTATAATGATCTCAAGCATTGATAATGACCCTAAGCATGGATAATGACCCTTAGCATGGATAATGACCCCAAGCATGGATAATGACCCCTAACATAGATAATGACCACAAAGGTAGATAATGACCCCAAGCATGGATAATGACCCCAAGCATGGATAATGACCCCTAACATGGATAATGACCACAAAGGTACATATTGACCCCAAGCTTCATTAATGACCCTAAGCATGGATAATGACCCTCTGCATGGATAATGACCCCTAACATGGATAATGACCACAAAGGTGGATAATGACCCCAAGCATGGATAATGGCCCCCAATCACAGACAATGACCCCACACATAGATAATGACCCTTAGCATGGATATTGACCCTAAGCATGTATAATGATCCCAAGCATTGATAATGACCCTAAGCATGGATAATGGCCCTTAGCATGGATAATGACCCCAAGCATGGATAATGACCCCTAACATAGATAATGACCACAAAGGTAGATAATGACCCCAAGCATGATTAATGACAGAAGGCATGGATAGCGACCCCTAGCATGGATAATGACCCCAAACATGGATAATGACCCCAAGCATGGATAATGACCCCTAACATGGTTAATGACCACAAAGGTACATAATGACCCCAAGCTTCATTAATGACCCTAAGCATGGATAATGACCCTCAGCATGGATAATGACCCTTAACATGGATAATGACCCTTAACATGGATAATGGCCCCCAATCACGGACAATGACCCCACACATAGATAAGGACCATAAGCATGGATAATGACCCTAAGCATGGATAATGACCCCTAATATAGATAATGACCACAAAGGTAGATAATGACCCCAAGCATGGATAATGACCCTAAGCATGGACAATGACCCCAAGCATGGATAATGACCCCTAACATGGATAATGACCACAAAGGTACATAATGACCCCAAGCATGGATAATGACCCTAAGCATGGGAAATGGCCCTTAGCATGGATAATGACCCCAAGCATGGATAATGACCCCTAACATAGATAATGACCACAAAGGTAGATAATGACCCCAAGCATGGATAATGACCCTAAGCATGGATAATGACCCTAAGCATGGATAATGACCCTTAGCATGGATAATGACCCCCAAGCATGGATAATGACCCTAAGCATGGATAATGACCCTTAGCATGGATAATGACCCCCAAGCATGGACAATGACGCCACACATAGATACGGACCAAAAGCATGGATAATGACCCTAAGCATGGATAATGACCCTTAGCATGTATAATGATCTCAAGCATTGATAATGACCCTAAGCATGGATAATGACCCCCAAGCATGGACAATGACCCCAAGCATGGATAATGACCCCTAGCATGGATAATGACCCTAAGCATGGATAATGACCCTTAGCATGGATAATGACCCCCAAGCATGGACAATGACGCCACACATAAATAAGGACCATAAGCATGGATCATGACCCTAAGCATGTATAATGATCTCAAGCATTGATAATGACCCTAAGCATGGATAATGGCCCGTAGCATGGATAATGACCACAAGCATGGATAATGACCCCTAACATAGATAATGAGCACAAAGGTAGATAATGACCCCAAGCATGATTAATGACAGAAGGCATGGATAGCGACCCCTAGCATGGATAATGACCCCAAGCATGGATAATGACCCCAAGCATGGATAATGACCCCAAGCATGATTAATGACAGAAGGCATGGATAGTGACCCCAAGCATGGATAATGACCCCAAGCATGGATAATGACCCCAAGCATGGATAATGACCCCTAACATGGTTAATGACCACAAAGGTACATAATGACCCCAAGCTTCATTAATGACCCTAAGCATGGATAATGACCCTCAGCATGGATAATGACCCTTAACATGGATAATGACCCTTAACATGGATAATGGCCCCCAAACACGGACAATGACCCCACACATAGATAAGGACCATAAGCATGGATAATGACCCTAAGCATGGATAATGACCCCTAATATAGATAATGACCACAAAGGTAGATAATGACCCCAAGCATGGATAATGACCCCCAAGCATGGACAATGACGCCACACATAGATAAGGACCATAAGCATGTATAATGATCTCAAGCATTGATAATGACCCCAATCATGGATAATGACCCTAAGCATGGATAATGACCCCTAATATAGATAATGATCACAAAGTTAGATAATGACCCCAAGCATGGATAATGACCCTAAGCATGGACAATGACCCCAAGCATGGATAATGACCCCTAACATGGATAAAGACCACAAAGGTACATAATGACCCCAAGCATGGATAATGACCCTAAGCATGGACAATGACCCCAAGCATGGATAATGACCCTAAGCATGGATAATGACCCTTAGCATGGATAATGACCCCAAAGCATGGATAATGACCCTAAGCATGGATAATAACCCTTAGCATGGATAATGACCCCCAAGCATGGACAATGACGCCACACATAGATACGGACCAAAAGTATGGATAATGACCCTAAGCATGTATAATGATCTCAAGCATTGATAATGACCCTAAGCATGGATAATGACCCCCAAGCATGGACAATGACCCCAAGCATGGATAATGACCCCTAGCATGGATAATGACCCTAAGCATGGATAATGACCCTAAGCATGGATAATGGCCCGTAGCATGGATAATGACCACAAGCATGGATAATGACCCCTAACATAGATAATGACCACAAAGGTAGATAATGACCCCAAGCATGGACAATGACCCCACACATAGATACAGACCAAAAGCATGGATAATGACCCTAAGCATGTATAATGATCTCAAGCATTGATAATGACCCTGAGCATGGATAATGGCCCTTAGCATGGATAATGACCCCAATCATGGATAATGACCCCTAACATAGATAATGACCACAAAGGAAGATAATGACTCCAAGCATGGATAATGACCCCAAGCATGGATAATGACCCCTAACATGGATAATGACCACAAAGGTACATAATGACCCCAAGCTTCATTAATGACCCTAAGCATGGATAATGACCCTTAGCATGGATAATGACCCCTAACATGGATAATGACCACAAAGGTAGATAATGACCCCAAGCATGGATAATGACCTCAAGCATGGATGATGACCCCAAGCATGGATAATGACCCCTAACAAGGATAATGACCACAAAGGTAGATAATGACCCCAAGCATGGATAATGACCCCAAGCATGGACAATGACCCCACACATATATACGGACCAAAAGCATGTATAATGACCCTAAGAATGTATAATCATCTCAAGCATTGATAATGACCCTAAGCATGGATAATGGCCCTTAGCATGGATAATGACCCCAATCATGGATAATGACCCCTAACATAGATAATGACCACAAAGGTAGATAATGACTCCAAGCATGGATAATGACCCCAAGCATGGATAATGACCCCTAACATGGATAATGACCACAAAGGTACATAATGACCACAAGCTTCATTAATGACCCTAAGCATGGATAATGACCCTCAGCATGGATAATGACCCCTAACATGGATAATGACCCCAAGCATTGATAATGACCCTAAACATGGATAATGACCCCAAGCATTGATAATGACCCCCAAGCATTGACAATGACCCCACACATAGATACGGACCGAAAGCATGGAGGATGACGCTAAGCACAGAAAATGACCCTAAGCATGGATTATGACCCCTAACATGGATAATGACCACAAAGGTACATAATGACCCCAAGCTTCATTAATGACCCTAAGCATGGATAATGACCCTCAGCATGGATAATGACCCCTAACATGGATAATGACCACAAAGGTAGATAACGACCCCAAGCATGTATAATGATCTCAAGCATTGATAATGACCCTAAGCATGGATAATGGCCCTTAGCATGGATAATGACCCCAAGCATGGATAATGACCCTCAGCATGGATAATGACCCCTAACATGGATAATGACCACAAAGGTAGATAACGACCCCAAGCATGTATAATGATCTCAAGCATTGATAATGACCCTAAACATGGATTATGACCACAAGCATTGATAATGACCATAACCATGGATAATGACCCCTAACATAGATAATGACCACAAAGGTAGATAACGACCCCAAGCATGGATAATGACCCCCAAGCATTGATAATGACCCCAAGCATGGATAATGACCCCAAGCATTGATAATGACCCTAAACATGGATAATCACCCTCAGCATGGATAATGACCCCAAGCATTGATAATGACCCTAAACATGGATAATGACCCCAAGCATGGATAATGACCCCCAAGCATTGATAATGACCCTAAACATGGATAATGACCCTCAGCATGGATAATGACCCCCAAGCATTGATAATGACCCTAAACATGGATAATGACCCTCAGCATGGATAATGACCCCAAGCATTGATAATGACCCTAAACATGGATAATGACCCCAAGCATGGATAATGACCCCCAAGCATTGATAATGACCCTAAACATGGATAATCACCCTCAGCATGGATAATGACCCCAAGCATCGATAATGACCCTAAACATGGATAATGACCCTCAGCATGGATAATGACCCCAAGCATTGATAATGACCCTAAACATGGATAATGACCCCAAGCTTGATTAATGACAGAAGGCATGTATAGCGACCCCTAGCATGGATAATGACCCCCAAGCATGGACAATGAGCCCACACATAGATACGGACCGAAAGCATGGAGGATGACGCTAAGCACAGAAAATGACCCTAAGCATGGATAATGACACCAAGCATAGATTCCGCAAGAAATAAAGTCAGTTCGCTTAGTATGTGCTGCACATTTAACTATCGCTATGGCTACTGGGAGTTATAGTGCCTTAATAAGCCTGTCCATTAATGCTGCGTGTTGCACTGGAGTGCCATCCGCTCTGAGGTAGCCCCTCCTTTTCCAATGTGCTAATTCCGCGTGCATGGTTGACGTCACATAGGCAGAGTCACTGTACACCGTCACTTCCTGCCCTTCGTGCTTCTCGAGCATGACAATAAGTGCTACCAATTCTTCTGCTTGTGCCAAAAAGTGAGACAGTAGTCTTGCACTTGCTACAACCTCAAATTCACCATTTGCTCTATGTCTCTATGGGGGTCATTCCGACCCTGGCGGTAGAGGGTTAACGGCACTGGTAAGGATGCTGGTGCCGTTAACCCCCTACCGCCACATTCGAGGTCCCTTAGCGGGTCCCACCAGGAACGGCTGGTCTGGCCAGCCGTCCTTAGCGGGACCTGTTAAGGGACCATGGAGCTAATAACAGGCCCACAATTTGCGGGCACGTTATTAGCTCCTTCCCCATTCCCATTGAGCCCTATGGGGGCTCAAATGGGAATGGGGAATGGTTTTCTGAATGGGGACTTACCGGGTCCTCCAAAATTGGAATGACTCGGTAAGTCCCCATTTAGAGACAACGGACCCGGGTTTGGAGGCAGCCATGGTGCTAATAGCACCATGGCTAACTCCAAACTCGGAATGACCCCCTTTGTCTCACCAGAGCTCCGCCAGAATGCTTTTCCCCACTAGTTTGATACTTTTTTGAAGAACCATCAATAAAGAGAATGTTCCCCTTGCTAATGCATTTTCCTTTACGCGCGGGATGTCGTTGTAGAACTCTTCATAGTTTGCGCAATTATGCACATGCTCACCCTCTGCCACAGGCTCAGCTACAAACGTGGCAGGGTTCACTATCTTACATCTGACTATTTGAATTGCTGGATTCCATATAATCACCTCATACGCAGACGCTCTCTGAGATGTCAATGTACCTTAAGTTTCTCCAAAATAGCAAACAAAGCACGCTCCACAAAGAGTGTCATAGAACACCCCATCACAATGCTGGTAAACTTCTCAAATGCGAACGCGGCTGCTGCCAGCGACTATTCGCAAGGAAATTGCCCTTTCATAACTGGATCTAGAATCCCACTATAATACACCAGAGGCTTATACCCTAGTGGTAGTCCTCTGTGTAAGCACTGCTGTCATAACTGTCCCATTCGTGTGCGAGAATAAAAATAACTCCTCATAATTGGGAATTCATAAAACTAGAGCAGTAGAAATTGTTTTTTGCAAATCTTTAAACCCTCCCTCCATTTCTTCAGACCATTTTATCTTCTCATTGTTCACCTGTGCCTCCTTTAAAGCTTTAAAGCCTGCAAAAGAGGCCTTGTGTATGAACTATAATCAAACACCCATGCAATGACATAATTACATAGTCCCTAAAACTGCTGCATTTGCTTCGCTGTGTGCGGTTTTGCTGTTTTCATGATCGCCTCAGCTCTCTCAGATGTGACCCTTTTTCCATCATGTGAAATCAACTGGCCTATGTACAACACCTCTTCTTGACAATACTGCAACTTATCCTTGTCTACCTTATATCCCTTGTCTGCTAGGACATTCATCAACTGAATAGAATCTTGTCTGTGCTCATCTTCTGTGGTGCTGCAAATCAAAATGTCATCTACGTACTGTATCACAATGCTCTTCAAATCAATATTGCCTAGGTCCATCTGAAGGACCCTATTAAAGATCAATGCGGACTCACAGTACCCTTCTATTCTAATCCAATATGTAATACTCACTCGAATATTACTTCATCATCCATTGGATCATCCCTAAAAATATCATCGTCGGTGACATCAGTTAGTCTACATCCTTCCCCAATAGCAATCACTGTTCCCCATGGCCTGCCTTCGTCATCTGTTCCTTCGAGCTTTGCCATTTCCCCTTGTACTATGGCTGCATTTAACTCTAGGGGAATAGGCTGTCCCCCCCTCTTCATCCATGGGTATCTGTGGCCTGAACAAGAATTCATCAGGTATTCTTATAATCTTTCCCACTAAGCCACGTAGACATGTCAACAAATAGCGTACCCCATAAAGAAAGACTTCTGGTTCCAGTAGCATAACTCACAGAGCCAATTGCCCTGTAAATGCCAATCTAAATTCACCCACATTCATATAATATATCCCTGGAGTAGATCATACTATACCTTCATCAGGAAAATAAATCGTCATTTTAAGCTTTGTCATTAAATCTCGTCATAGAATATTAACTGGTGTCTTGAATACAATAATGGAACAGACATGTCACACTCTCCTATGGAGAGTGGTAATTTGTCAGTAAAAGGAACTTGACTCATAGCTCCAGAGAATCCTTGAGCATTCCTGGCAATCCCTGACATTGTGTATTTTCCCTCTTGTGTACATGAACAAGTAGCCCCAGTGTCTACTAGAAAAGAAAAAGATGTGCCTCCCATCGTCACATCAACCCTTGGTTCCTCTTGGGGGTCAGGTGTCACTGATAATACTGAATACATCTAGTTGCCCTGTGAGCTGTCCTATTGTGGATAGATGCATACCCCTGTACCTATTCTAGGTGTCAATAGTTGTCCCATGCTGCGACTGCCCTTGCAGTGGATTCAATGTTGCTTGCTGTGGCTGCAATGCCTGTTGCATTTGTGGCGCTTGTGCTTGATACACTGTCTGATCTTGGACAGACCCATCCCTAGCTTGTGAGCTATATGCTGGAAGATAAGCTGTCCCCCCTCTTGAGAACTGCCCATTCTGTACCTACTCTTGGCTCCCACATACATGCGCGATGTGTCCTGTCATCCCACAAGTCCAACATACAAGAGGAGCTCTTCTGACTATTCCCCCTTGGTTAAACCCTCCCTGCACATTCTGATTATCATTCTGCATATTTTGAAAACTGTCTTGGTTATTCTGAAAACCAACCCCTTCCTCTGTAGCCCATTCCCCCGCCTCTTGGCACAAACCCATTCCCTCCTTGGTCCATTTGGCGCTGACTATTTGCCTGTGACGTGCCCACTGTTTGCTGTATCCCCAGTCCTTCTCTGCTTGTCGATACCGCCCCTTTTATGGCATTAATGGACAATTTCTTCTGAACTAACTTAGCTTCCTCAAATTTCCTAGCATCTTCCTTCTTTCTATTCTTCTCCTGTAACAGTCGACAGTGATGCACTATGGTTAACTGGATCTCTGCCCATGGCTTCGCTTCCATTCCCACTCATTTCTTGAGTTGCCTTTGTACTGGATTGGGCAACCCCTGACATAAAATGTGGTCAAATACTGCCACCGTTTTCCCCACGGCTCTCGAGTTTCAAGAGTCCACCGTTCCTGAATGTCCTGAATATAAGCAAGTGAATCTTCATCTTCTTTCATCTTATGTGTCATAATTGCTTCCATATCTGATGTGTCAGGATACTGCACCCTGAGAGCTCTTAAAACATTTGCTCTACAATTATTAAATGGCGCTCCATTGTGCGCTGTGTTCTCTGCTATGACACTTAAATAGCCTGCTTTCGTCCAAATGTCATGAGCTCTTTCTCCAAGAATGGCTGTTAGGAGACCCTTCATGTCCCCTATTGCCAATGTATTTCCCCCTGTCATTTTTTCTAATTCATAAATCAATTTTCCTGCAGCCGCCGTTAAACTGGGAAGTTTACACCTTAAATTATTCTGATGCATTTGTGGCCAAGGAATATACTGCGGTCTGGTCCCTCCCTCCCTTCTGCATTAAAGGAAACTGTGTGAATCCCAACCCACAATTGGCTCCCATCGTCTGGCTATCCACAGTGGAGACAATGTTTCTGTAATAATTAGACAAATTACGAGGAATTTGAATACACCAAAAGGTTACCTTAGAGAAACACCAGTCGTTCTCCCTCCTATGCTTCCTTCTTCAGAAATGGTTCCGACAGGGGTAGAGAATGAGTGCCTCCCTGAGACCCTTCCTCCGCCTTCAATACAAGGATTAAGGAGGGGAAGGACCCCAGGGATACCCTCTAGGGAAGAAAACCCTGTGTCGACGGCCACTGGATAGATGTCTGTCTGGAGAGGTCTTTGGTACCCGGACTATCCGCTGGAGGGGAGCCGTCTGGATAAAGACAGAGGAAAGTGGTAAGTTTAAGAAGGGTAAGTAGAAGGCAGAATATGGGTAGAGAAGACGAGGAGTACCTGATTGGAAGGGGGATACGACTTATCGGGCTATATTGTAGGTCTTCCGATGAGACGTGGATAGGAGTAACCTCGAGGATGTCCCAGGAATAGAATTATTCTCAAATCTCAATGCTGCGGATCGGACCCCGCATATCCCTGCTTCTGAATAGGTGAAATAATATCAGGTGTCAATTCTGGTTCTTCTTCTAACCCCCGATATACTAGGGACTGACTATCAATTCTCACGTACCGCACGCCAGGGAGAAATTCTCACTAGCGAACCGATCAGTGAGGTTCAGCTCATAACGAGTGTGGCTGAGAGAGTACACTCGAGTCTCCGCTGTCGTGCAAGAGTTGGGAGAAGGAGTCAAGTCTGAAACAGGTGAATGAAAGGGTAGAATTACACAGAAGGAATGACGAAATAGTAGGCAATAGATCCTAGTATCGAACTCACGAAGCGCTGTTGTGGAAGAGTAGCAACGCAGCCGCGCGTTGTCCGCAGGAACAGATGAACCGGCTCCGGAGCAGGGGGGCGGTCCTTCCACCGCACGGTCTTGGTGTATGTCTAGACCCACACCATCCATAGCGGCGGCCATCTTGGGAGTAAAGTTGGCCGCAATCCGTCTAAGAGGTCATCTATGCCACAGTGACCATGGTCTCCGCAGGGGCGTGACAGTTTCCTGATCGCCTTCTCCCTGGCAACAACATCAGCCTGTTCACGTACAGCAGTGACTCTCCTTTCTCGCTGTACGATAGTCCTCTAGGATGCTCTGAATATGCTACAGGATCTGGCGTCCTATCCTTGGGTTGCTCTAAATCAGATGATCTCACTTCCTTTTCTGTCTGCAGACATCAGTCGGGACCGCATGCACCTCCTCCCTCTTCCCCTCTGATGTTTTTTCTCTCTTTGTCCGACATATCTAGTCCCCAGCTAGTATGGCTGTCATCCCCTTCACCCTAATCTAGAGTCAGCCTGTCTAAGGACAAGGCTCCATGCTAGAGATTAAATGGGTCTCTTTCTTCCCTTCATGATTGGAAGACCAGGGACCAATCTCCCTTCCCTTGGCTTCCCGATTTGCTACCTTCCCTCAAGTCTTGATAGGCTTTATCGATCCTTTCTCTGATTCTCCCTCTGTCAAAATTCTCTTCTAGGGCTACTTGTATTTGTATTTATTTTATTTATAGAACGTACCAGGCCCGAGGGCATCCGGGCGCATAGTTTAGTTACAACATGACAAGGCAGACGGAGTAATACAATTACAGTTTAAACTACAGTTTAAAATTACAGTTACATTTATAAACATATATACATAATGTGGTTACGGGTGAGCAGAAGGTCATAGCCTATGTACATGAGTTGAGGCAGGTGGCTAGCGCATGGAGGGTGGTTGGCTAGTAGTTGATGGGTCTTGGGCGGCTAGCCAGGCTTTGGCCATGTCTTTGAATCTGTGGAAGGAAGGTTCAGATCTTAGCAAGTTGGGATGCGAGTTCCAGAGTTTCGCCACCCTTACTGGGAAGCTGGCTCTGCCAGATCTTTGAAGGTTGAAGCGGGGTATAGAGAGGCAGTTAGTCTGAACAGTTCTGCGAGGTCTGTTGGTGTTGTGGAGGGCGAATCTGTTGGCTAAGTAGAAGGGTGCTTGGTTGGATAAGCATTCATCAGTGAGAGCAAGTGTTTTCAGTGTAATTCGTTGAGGGACGGAGAGCCAGCGTAGGTTGCGTCTGGTGTCTGAGATGTGTTGGTTCCTAGGGATGTTGAGAGATGCTCTAATAGCATTGTTTTGGATGATTTGTAACTTGTTTAAGTTACATCGGTTGGTGCCCAAATAGAGGGCATTACAATAGTCAATTTTTGACAGCACGAGAGTCTTGGCAATTATGACACAGTTGGCTGGTGATAGGAAAGGGCGGCTAGCTGTAATGAGCTTACAGGTGTATGCCGCTGCAGAGGAGACTGCATTTGTTTGTCTGGACAAGGATAGAGTCGAGGTAAATCCCTAACATTTTAGTGTCCTTAGAGGCCTTGATAGTGTTACCATCAATGATGAAGGAATTGAACTCAGGGGCCAGTTTGGATAGTTTTTGAGGAGAGCCAAGAACGAGGAGCTCTGTCTTCTCGTCATTCAGACAGAGTCCGTGTTGCGCCATCCAGGCTTGGATGACTTGGTAGATGGTATTGACAGAGAAAGAGTCGGCGACGTAGTCTCCTGAGATTGGGATGAGTATCTGGGTGTTGTCAGCATAATTAGTATATGTGACACCCAGATAGTCCAAAATATCAAATAGAGGTTTTGTGAACACGTTCTACAACGTGGGAGAGACACAAGAACCTTGTGGTACCCCGCATGTGACGGGTGCCGGCGATGCTGCTGCTAGCGGGGAGAAGACACGCATCGATCTGTTGTCCAGGAATGAACTGATCCAGGCTGTGGCTTTATCAGAAAAATGGGCGGCTAGTTTAAGGTGCCGACACAGAATTTGATGATTGACGAGATCAAAAGCCGCAGAGAGATCGAGAAGAAGTAGTAGAGCAAGTTTACCCTTGTCTCTTAAATCTTTGATTTGTGTTTTGAGGTCGATAAGGGCAGTTTCGGTTCCGTGACGAGGCTGAAACCCAGATTGCCTTAGACCCAGGAGTTTATTGGATTCAAGATAGTCTTGAATCTGTAGGTATGCGGCTCGGTCAAGGATTTTTAGTAAGAACGGCACCATGGTGATGGGCCTGTAGTTCGTAGGTATATTGGCATCCAATGTTGTTTTTTTTAGGAGCAGGATAACCCAAGCATCCTTCAAATTGTCTGATACAGTTCCCGTGCTGAAGGAGGAATTGATGAGAGTGGTGATGAATGGAGCTAGCTCGTGGGCCGCTTCCTTGATGATGGGCGCTGGGCAAAGGTCCCCTTGGCAGTTAGAAGGTTTAAGGCTATTAATAATAGTTTCCACTTCTGTGAGAGATAGGGGTGAGAAGCTGAACGGAGTCAATGAATCTGGGATACAGTTGTTTATAGTTGGGAGAGAGTTGGGTTGCAAGTTGGATTATAGATTAGCCTGTTTATCGTTGATTTTGACTTGGAGAGTGGCTATCTTACCAAGGAGAGCGTTTTGGATATTAGTGCACCAGGTGCTATCTTTGATGGAAGTGTCAGGTTCAGTGACAGGGGTTTCCAATTCTTTCAAGATTCTGAAGAGTTCTTTAGTATTGGATTTAGCTTGCTCAATGCGTTTGTTGTAAGTGTCTTTTTTCGCCTGGAGTATAGATTCCTTATAATTTAATGTAGCTAGGACGAAACTAGATTTATTAACTTCTGTAGGGTTACTCTTCCAATGTGATTCAGCGATTCGTTTTTCTTTACGAACAGTTCTTAGTTGGGATGTAAACCAGGAGTTGAGATTAGGTCGTGGTTTAGGTTTTTTCAGTTTAGATGGGGCAATGAGGTCAAGGGCTATGAGCATAGTATGGTTGAAGGTGTCAACCAGGACAGTGGGGTCAGTGCATAATAGCGCTTGTTCATTCAGGACTGGAAGGATGAGACGGAGGAGTTTGTCACAAGTTATGTCATGCTTATTTCGTGTGAGAATAGCAGGTGCAATGTCTGGAGTGGAACTGATGGTTTTGGCGGGGATGTTGAAGGTGATTAAGTGGTGGTTGGTCCAGGCATAAGGTTGATTAGCTGCCAATTGATTGCGCAATTGAAGTCAACTATCCAATCAAGGATTCGACCTTTGGAGTGTGTGGAGGTGTTGATGTGCTGAGTAAAGCCTGAGTTAGTAAGCAGGTTGTCAATTGTCAGGGCAACCGCGTCATTGGGGTCAGCGAGTCCCAGGTTAAAGTCACCTATTACAATAATTTGGGAGTTGGTTTTAGTGTTGTCTGCCAGAATGTTGGATAGGTCTTCAGCGAAAGTGGATAATGGCCCTGGGGTCCTGTAGAGTAGGTGTAGTGAGATGGTGTGGTTAGGGGTGAGGGCAAATTTGTCTATTAGGGCTTCCATAGATGAGATTTGATGAACAGTGGAGAGGCAGAAGTTGAGGGAGTTTTTGTGGATGATGGCAATGCCACCACCTTTAGATTGGCTAGTATGGCGGTCATGTCTGATGATATTATAGCCTGTTGGAATGGCTAACGAGAGTAGAGGTCCAGAGGCTGCGTGAAGCCAGGTTTCTGTGACAGCCATAAAGTCCAGGTCATGAGTTAGGATGAGGTCTAGATGGCCCTTGCATTGTCTCTAGGTGGCCCTGGCTTTGTCTCTAGATGGCCCTGGCATTGTCTCTAGATGGCCCTGGCATTGTCTCTAGATGGCCCTGGCATTGTCTCTAGATGGCCCTTGCATTGTCTCTAGATGGCCCTGGCATTGTCTCTAGATGGCCCTTACATTGTCTCTAGATGGCCGTTGCATTGTCTCTAGATGGCCCTGGCATTGTCTCTAGATGGCCCTTACATTGTCTCTAGATGGCCCTGGCATTGTCTCTAGATGGCCCTGGCATTGTCTCTAGATGGCCCTGGCATTGTCCCCTTTAACAGAAGAAACTCCTCTATGTTCCCCCATGATATTACTGGACTCGGTTCCATCAACTCCTTTTGAATGCAATCAATGTCGCTCTCCTGCTGCTTCCTTTTTCGTTCCATTTCTTCATCTAATTCTGTTCGCTTTCTCGCTTCCCATCTAACTCTTTCCTCTTCTTGTATTTTCTCTTCTCTTCTTTCGTTCGCTCTATGCTCTTCTTCTTCCCTTCGTCTCTGTATCCTTTTATCCCTTAATTTCTGATCTTCTTCCTCTTCTCTTTTACTTTCTTGCCTATCTCGTTCTTCAATTGCTCTTTGCCTGTTGTCATACTTCCTTTGCTCCTCTGCCCTTCCTTCTTTCTTTTGCTGCTCCTCTTGATACATCAGTTCTTGCCTCTGCCTGCTCTTTCTCTTATGTTCATCCTCTCTCAGTCTCTTTTCTCGTTCCCTGTCATTTCTATCCTGTTTGTCTTGATCTACCCTTTGCCTAACTTCCTCGATACTTTTCCCATCAAGCCTGGGCAATATCTGTCCTCCCATCCATTTGTTCTGTACAAGCATTACCTCATCAGCTTTATCCTTCTCTCCTTTCCATCTCTTCATTTCTCGTTCTATATCTGTTGTCATATTTCGCTCGCTCGCTTTTCTCCTCTTTATTCTGTATGATCTTAAAGATCTCTTCTTTCATTCTGGTCACTTCTGGACTATCGTCACTACTATAAGCACTTCTGGACTATCGTCACTACTATAAGCAGGCGGTTCATATATCGGATTACTATATCCTGTCGCCGCCTTTAGTTCGTTTAATGGATACAATCCTACGTCTTCTGTACTATCGTCATTCACTTCAGGCGAGGTAAGGGAAGCAGAAGGCTCAACACCTTCCTCCCTACATTGAGTAAGCATCCACTCCTCAGGCGGTGGATCTTCTCGTTCCTCTTGATACATTTTCCAGAGCTCTAAAAAAGCTAACCTCTTTTCCAATTTGTTCCCCGTGAACGCTGCTTACAAGTATGTAGTCATGTGTTGCAATACCACCTTCGACAGAAATCCCCCTTGTGGCCATGGCATGAACATTTTATCTGCTGTGCCCTTTACCCACTCTGCACTATACTGTTTGACTTTAGGCATGTGTTTTGACAGCGTTTTGCACAGGTGCATCAGTGGAGTAATATCTCCCATTGTGACGAGTCTCAATTGACTGTCAATACTTACCGT
Organism: Ambystoma mexicanum; assembly: GCF_040938575.1. Taxonomy (NCBI): domain Eukaryota; kingdom Metazoa; phylum Chordata; class Amphibia; order Caudata; family Ambystomatidae; genus Ambystoma; species Ambystoma mexicanum. Next base: position 6,720,959 of record NC_090938.1, read on the forward strand.
CGTTGACACGGAAACATTTATAATAACAACAAATATGGGCGTGCTCCAACACTTGCCGCTCAAAACCTGTGTTTTTCCAATAACCTCAACCTACTTCTTGGTCGGCGCCAACAATAACCTAAAATAGGCAATCATTTTGCATCTCTACTTCAAGTTCACTCAACTTATTCTTGTCGTTCTTCGACAACCTTTTAAAACCAAACACATAAAGAAACAGACAGACTTAGTCGACTCTTACATTTAAACCAGGGTATTCCTTTTCTCCGTCTTGCCCCTTAAAATACTCTGACTGGAGTTTAACTTGTCTGCTAACATAAATCTGTTTATGCACTGCCTATTTCTACCACCAATGGGGTGTGAGACGAGTTCTTCTAAAAACTCCTTGAGTTTAGGAATCCCAGCCTTTATCTCTTACAACCCTCTTTGTTTATACTTTAAAATCAACCCTGTTACTTTTCTAACTGCCCCTTTCCTTCTTAAAGCTAACACAATCCCATCCCCACCATTTGTCATTTCCCTTAGTATACTCACCATTCGCTTGTTCTGTTCGAGGCCATTTGGTATTGGCTTCCCCTCCAATCGACCACTTTTGCCTTCCGTCCGCAAAGCACCTCTGGAAACCAGGAGGGATTTCATCAAAGAGGGGCCAGTCCCACCTATATCAATTTTCTTGCAAGTATTCTATTTCAGCCACTCTTCCACAGGAAACCCTGTGATCTTCTGGTTGGATGGAGAAGGGTGCTTGATCGGCCGATACTCTGCAGTTTTACTTAATCGATGGGCCTGAACTAACCTCTGCTACCAAGTGAACCATCAGGTCCTTTTAAATGAGGAAGCGCGTCATTACATGGATGGTGGTTCAGAATAGCTCTCACAGTAATAATCAGACCGACTCGGGAAGTTGGCAAACAGTAACTATTTTATTTTCAATTGTCTAAAACAAGGAGTACAACGGACATCAACGGAAGTCTCACAGCATAATCTCAGTATATCACATAAAAAACACTGCTTTTATAGCGAAAACACATCATAAATGACATCATACTACATGGCAAACTAACAAAACCTACTTGGGATTGTGAAAGGTCTACGAGGAACATCTAGGTATACTTTCTATTTGATAGGATTGTGATTGGATCTCTATAGTCAGGTGGACAACCTATGCCTACCCCTTGTGCAAGTCATCCTCAATATTTGTAGATACACGACACACTATTGGCTCTCAAACTATAGGTATCTTCAATACATGGCCCTCTGCAATTGGTTGGCACGCTTGTACCCTTCTGCAACATTTGACTCGCTAGCAGCAGGCAAACTGGTTACCCCCGGTGCTTGTGGGTGGACTTGACCATGCCTCCCCAACCATTTAACCCACCATTCATCACTCATGGCATCTGCCATTCGAATTGTCTTTGAACTTGGCCTTGCAGAGTATCACTGTGCCTGAGAATAGAAGGGAGTGTGATCACGTTCTTATCTTCAACTCTCCATGTAGCTTGCCCATTTTCTATTTCCATCCGTCCCACCTGACAGGAGACTGCATTTGAGCTCCTTTCCTTACATTTAATGATATTAAATTAATAAAACTAGGCATTCATAGTGTTTTCCATCGCACCTAATAGGAGCTTGCCTTGCTTCTCACGTTCAGTGTATCTTCTTGAATAGATAACCAATTCTTGGCTGCCCCAACCCTTGACACTGGGTCAGACAGCCTTCTGGATCCTTCCTTAATTTCCAGCTGCTTTTCTACTGTGCCACACTTTCAGCCCTTCTCGTTCACGGGTCCTGGCTCACTAAAGTTGCGACGTTGAACATCCAGACTCTATACATATGTTTATATATATTGGCTGTACCGCCTGCTATCTATTCACTACGTATAGCCGGCCTTCATGATTGCTTAGTCTACCTGCGTTGCAGCATCTTTACAGGTATAAAAACGACTTATATTTTCTTCAGTGTTCTTCACAAAGGCAATCTTCATTTTGCATGTGAATTGTTACTCGATTCCTTATCTCTTCATCAATTTTCATGAAGTCTATGCATTCTCTACCATGTTCATCCTTCTTAGTGCGCCACTCTCCTTTCTTGTGATGTCACCATCCTCTTGCAAGCATCGCTTCACACTTTTTTAGGGACCTCCCTCAAGAGATTGTCATCTCTCCGCGGGTACCACATATGGGGCTTTCTTAATGGATACCTTGTCTCAAGGATTCTTCGTGGGATAGGTACCAATACTGGTGTTGTGCATGTCGCAATGTCTGGCTTCCAGCATATAGGCAAAATAGGGGCAGATTTCTGGTAGAGGCATCTGGCTCCTCCTCTACACCCTAATGGAGGGCACTATTATTGTGTGTGAGCTGTGTCATGAATGCACACTGACAGTGTGAGACCAGTTTTTTAAGTGCTTTGGAATGCTCTGTGAGCATAATGGAGGGCGTGGTTATTGTGTGTGAGCATAATGGAAGGTGCTGTTATTGTGTTTTAGCATAATGGAGGGCACGGTTATTGGGTGTGAGGATAATGGAGGGCACTGTTATTGGGTGTGAGCATAATGGAGGGCACGGTTATTGTGTGTGAGCATAATGGAGCACACTGTTATTGGGTGTGAGCATAATGGAGGTCCTAGTTATTGTGTGTGAGCATAATGGAGGGCACTGCTATTGTGTGTGAGCATAATGGAGAGCACTGTTATTGGGTGTGAGCATAATGGAGGGCACCGTTATTGTGTGTGAGCATAATGGAGGGCACAGTCTTTTTGTGTGAGCATAATGGAGAGCACTTTTATTGGGTGTGAGCATAATGGAGGGCCTCGTTATTGTGTGTGAGCATAATGAAGGGAACCTTTATTGTGTGTGAGCATAATGGAGGGCACTGCTATTGTGTGTAAGCATAATGGAGGGCACAGTTATTGGGTGTGAGCATAATGGAGAGCACTGTTATTGGGTGTGAGCATAAGGAAGGGCATTGTTATTGTGTGTGAGCATAATGGAGGGCACGGTTATTGTGTGTGAGCATAATGGAGAACATGGTTATTTTGTGTGAGCATAATGGAGGGCACAGTTATTGTGTGTGAACATAATGGAGGGCCTTGTTATTGCGCGTGAGCATAATGGAGGGCCTCGTTATTGTGTGTGAGCATAATGCAGGGCACGGCTATTGTGTTTTAGCTTTATGGAGGGCGCGGTTATTGTGTTTTAGCACAATGGATGGCACGGTTATTTTGTGTGAACATAATGGAGGGCACGGTTATTTTGTGTGAGCATAATGGAGAGCACTGTTTTTGTGTGTCAGCATAATGGAGAGCACTGTTATTGTGTGTGAGCATAATGGAGGGCACAGTTATTGTGTGTGAGCATAATAGAGGGCCTTGTTATTGTGTGTGAGCATTATGGAGGGCACAGTTATTGTGTGTGAGCATAATGGAGGCACGGTTATTTTGTGTGAGCATAATGGAGAGCACTGTTATTGTGTGTGAGCATAATGGAGGGCACAGTTATTGTGTGTGTGCATAATAGAGGGCCTTGTTATTGTGTGTGAGCCGTGCATAGAGAGCTCTATAATTTGTTGTAGTGTGTGCGAGTTGTGGACCGAGTGCTGTGAAATGGTGTGTGAGAGGTGGATTGGGTGCACTTTATTTCTGTGCAGTGTGATTTGTGTATATTGTGTGCACTGTAATGTTCTGTGAGCCGTTGTATGCACTGTGGTTCTGTGTGGTGGGAATTGTGTAATGTGAGTAGCGTAATAGTGTGTGGGATGTTTATAGCGTGCAGTATAGTTCTTTGTTGTGGAATTTGTGTACTGAGAGCACTGGTGCATTGTGCAAGCTGTGTATTGAGTGCAGTTCATTGATGTATGAGTTGTATATTGAGCCCACATCATTGGTGTGTGGGGTGTGGATGGAGTGCACAGCAGTGGGGTGTGGGGTGCGGATAGATTGCACAGTGTTGGTGTGTGGATAGAGTGCACAGAATTGGTGTGTGGGGTGTGGATAGAGTGCACATCATTGGTGTGTGGGGTGTGGATAGAGTGCACGGCATTGGTGTGTGGGGTGTGGATAGAGTGCAATGCAGTCCTGCGTGGTGTAAATCTGCATATTTCATGACATTGTGCATATTGCAGAACCCGCACCTCAGCGGCAAAGCTGGCAAGAAGAAGGGCCTCCTGATGCCAGGCCTGGAAGACCACCCCAAGCGATGGATGTGGAGAGGGACTCGGTGAGTGTGACCTCCAGTAAGGGGCATTTCTGAAGGTGACCTGCATCGCCTCATGTGTGTGTGTTTGTGCAGGCCTTTCTATACTTGTGAGGCCGGTCTTTAGCACTCCGATCCAAAGCATGTTTGTGAAGCTCCTATATTCTGGGCATCTGTCTGCAGGTAAAATATAAGTTAAAGTAAATCCCCTGATTCCAGGCAGTAAACTGGACTGTAACACCGGCAGACACACCCTGTGTGCTTTCCAGTCTTACTGAGGGCATACTTGTGTCTTGGCTAGTGGGTCCTCACAACCTTAGTAAAGTAGCAGAGACGTGCTTGCCTTTCACTACTAAAACAGGGCTTAACCCTAAAGGTGGGGCCACTTGTGAGGACATGGACAAATCAACTTCCGGGGCACCAGTGGTTCAGGGATGAATATCGTTTCTAAACAATCAATCAGCCCCACACCTCTAGTGCACCAGAAGGGATCCAAACAGATTGGAATACAAGTCAATTATTAGACCTCCTTGTCCGATTTTGGTAACACGGGCAGAACGGCAGGCTTATCCCTGCAAGGTCGTGGATTGTTGGTTAGTTGCAAGACAGTGAAAATACACTTATTACCCAATGATAAAAGTGACTGTCCAGTCAAGGTTCTATAAAAATATTGACTTTATTTTTACAACAAACCGTTCTAGCACACTAGGAAATACAACCCACCCTGTAAAGGAATGCAGAGGAGAGACAATTTCAAAGAAGGAAAAGAGATGCACTCTGGATACTGACAGGAGGCAGTCGGTAAAGTAATCAGTCTTACTGTTCACGGTTATTTGGTTTCAGCACCAAGGGAGCAAGGGGTGGTAACTGTCACTAGGGGCCTTCGGAGAAGGACCAAGGGGACAGAACCACAATGTACCTGGTGCTTGAGGTGATCTTGATGCTCGACAGCGTCAAGTCGGTTACAGGACGCTTTGCAGCTCCTGCGACGGAGTTCACAATGGGAGACAGCTGCAGGCATCAGGCAGCAGGCAGTTCGGCAAGCAAGGCTGGACGGATGGCTGCAGGCTGGCCTACACGACAGCTCAGGGTCAAGAATCATTGTTTCTGCGCTGGTTGGCAGATCTGGAACACTGATCGAGGTGTCTAGGACGGCTTGAGTGACTGCAGCGTGACAACATTCAGTGGTGCAGCCTTTTGTGGTTTGATCCCTCGACTGACTCGAAAATGTCCTTAAAAGATGGACACTGGTTGATGCTTGTGTGTCACTCCTAGCTTTTTTGCAGGGCTCGTGGCTCCTTTCGAGGCGGATGGCCCAAAGCTGAGGAGAGTGTTTGCAGCAAACAGCCTTGTCCTTTGTTCAGAGACTCTCTGGCACTTCCCACATAGGAAGCTTGCTGGCAGAACCTAGCAGGGCACAATGTGTGCTGGCTGGGTACAGTTCTGGAGCTGCTGGACGGGTCATCTGAGGTTGGTATCTCCCTCTGTTCCCTGGAAGATGTTTAGGGGAGGGATCTTGCTTCCCTCTTGGAAATCCTGGCCTTCCTTCACTGGCGGACGATGTAAGGCAGACTGTACCTGCAACCAGAGTCAAATGAGTCCTTCTTCTTACTCCTTTCAAAGTCGTCGGATGCTCTGCTAAGTGAAGGGTTCAGCCCTCTTTTAAAGCCAAATGGGCCCCAGTAATTGGTGCAGGCTAAGCCTACCTTAATGAACCAATCCTGGGTGCCCACCAACAATTTTCTGTTATGCGTGAGGTCAGAACCAGAGTGCTCTGCCAAAGGAAAGGTAAGGGTGACAACATGTACCCCCAAGTCCAACCCATCTGCCTGTCTGTGGTAGATCAAAGTGTCTCTCTGGTTAACTGAGCCCTCTGTGACTCTTGATCAAAGCGCGTATCTCCCTTGAAGTTGGTGTTGAGAGCAGACTTTCTGTCTCCCTTTAATCACATACTTCTACCTCTGAAAGGGGTCTGCTCTGCAGGGGTTGCCTACAGTACTAGTGGACGTAGACATGCCGTTCACTGTCATTCATACAGAGGGGTGGAACTAGCTTCAAGTTGACACATTACATATCAAAGAGGTGTTAGACCCGCTTTCTGTTGTCTGTCCTGCAACCAAGCCCCTTAGCAGGCTTGCCTTAATTATTTCTCATTAGTGTGCACTGCCACCAGCCGAACTAGACAATAGGGAGTCAGATCCATGGGGCCTTTAATATTTTAATTAGGCTGCCCATGGCCTGAGCAAGGTGTGCCTTCCCCTTTCTTGAGATGCTTTGATGTACCCGTGGATGTCACATTCCAGCTGAACATGACAGGGGAGGACGGCAACTGTAAGCTGTGTCCTCCCGTAGTACACGTGACTATGCATTTTGTGCGGTGAGCAGGGAAAATGTGTGCGGAATTGCTGCACACATTTTTCGGAGGTTGATCACCTATCATTCGTTTTCATGTTTAAAAAATCAAAAAGCCCCGGCAAGCGCACACTCCAAGTGCGGATGGTTGAATTCCTCACAGAAAGAGAGGGGCAGAAATGTGTGTGTGTGTGTCTGTGTGTGTATGTGTCTGCGGGTGTGTGCATATGTCTGTGTGTTCGCATGTGTGTTGGTGCACGCATGTGTGTGTGCACGTGTTTCTGTGTGTATGTGTGTGCGCGTGTTTTCGGCTTCAATGCCACATGTTCAATGCTGGGGGCTTCTGGCAGAAGGGGAAACAGCCCTTCTGTTGTCCGCAGGCACAGCATGCGTTCTTATGGTATTTTAATCCTGTACTTTTTAACCCTGAAATAGGAAGTGCTAAACCACGTGCTGGGTGACGTTGAGCTCTTTTTGTCAGAGCTGAAGGAGGCGACGGGCTACAGCTCCATTAAGAGCACAAAGAAAACTAAGAAAAAAAAGACAAAAAATGGTAAAGGCAACATGACCCCGGCGTCCATCTTGACCTTGTAGAGGGAGAGCAATACATCCACGTGGGGCCTGGAGAAGGGGTGGGGCATAGGCTCAGTATCAGTAGGCAGCTCAGTCTGTTTGGGATGGGTTGCGGGCAGTGAGTGGCATGTTCAGGCTCTTTTGACTGGGGTGGCCCAAGTGGGGCACTGATTTATGCAGGGGTGGCATGATGTACGAGTGCACACACACACATACTGATCATAGTTTAGGATAATGGGGTGGCACCTGGAATGCCCAATCATTTTCCAGCGGTAGCACATGCCGCCCCAGGCCACTCCCTGGACAACTCTCTGGCTGCAGGTGGTGAGAAGAGTAAGGAGGGCAACGGAGGCGAACATCTCTCACATATCTCAAGCAAGAAGATGGAACCTCCTAAATGGGTGGTGCAGTTACCAAGAGAGGAGCCCTTTGTTCCAAAGACAAGAAGGTTACAAAAGAACTCCCTTACATTGATGTGGCATCTAGTGCTGAAAGTGCTAAAAACATAGAGTTGTGGGGGTGGGGTAAGATAGGGAGGGTAGGATGGGGAGATTACCGGGGAAGAGGGAAAACCCCTACAAATGCAACAGTCCCTACCTTGCTAATAAAGGACCAGCCTCAACATTTGGTATTTCTTAGAAACCTGATTGGGGGAGACAGCATAAATCCACTAAAAGACCGGAACTAGAGTCACTGAAATATTGACCTTAGATCCACTGAAACACTGATCCTAGATCTACTGAAAGTCTGGCTCCAATTTAAATCCAGTAAAAGAAAGAACCTAGATCCGCTGAAAAGAATGAACCTTGATCCAATGCTAGACTCAACCTACTTCCACTGAAAGACTGGAACCAGATCCACTGAATGCCTGGACCTAGATCCACTGAATGCCTGGACCTGGATCCACATAAAGACTGGTTCTAGATCCACTAAATGCCTGGACCTGGATCCACCTAAAGACTGTTTTTAGATCCACTGAATGCCTGTCCCTAGATCCACTGAATGCCTGCACCTAGATCCTCCTAAAGACTGTCCCCAGATCCAGTGAATAGCTGGACCTAGATCCACCTAAAGATTGTCCCTAAATCCACTGAATGCCAGTGCCTAGATCCACCTAAAGTCTGTCCCTAGATCCACTGAATGCCTGGACCTAGATCCATGTAAAGACTGCTCCTAGATCCATTGAAGGCCTGCACCTAGATCCACCTAAAGACTGACCCTAGATCTACTGAAAGTCTACCTCCAATTTAGATCCAGTAAAAGAAAGAACCTAGATCCACTAAAAAGATTAAACCTTGATCCAATGCTAGACTCGACCTAGTTCCACTGAAAGACTGGAACCAGATCCACTGAATGCCTGGACCTAGATCCACTGGATGCCTGGACCTGGATCCACCTAAAGACTGGTTCAAGATCCACTGAATGCCTGTCCCTAGATCCACTGAATGTCAGTGCCTAGATCCACCTAAAGACTGTCCCTAGATCCACTGAATACCTGGACCTGGATCCACCTAAAGACTGGTTTTAGATCCACTGAACGCCTTTCCCTAGATCCACTGAATGTCAGTGCCTAGATCCACCTAAAGACTGTCCCTAAATCCACTGAATACCTGGACCTAGATCCAGCTAAAGACTTTCCCTAAATCCACTGAATGCCAGTGCCTAGATCCACCTAAAGTCTGTCTCTAGATCCACTGAATGCCTGGACCTAGATCCACCTAAAGACTGTCCATAGATCCACTGAATGACTGGACCTAGATCCACGTAAAGACTCCTCCTAGATCCATTGAAGGCCTGCACCTAGATCTACCTAAAGACTGATGCTAGATCTACTGAAAGTCTAGCTCCAATTTAGATCCAGTAAAAGAAAGAGCCTAGATCCACTAAAAAGATTAAACCTTGATCCAATGCTAAACTCAACCTAGTTCCACTGAAAGACTGGAACCAGATTCACTGAATGCCTGGACCTAGATCCACTGAATGCATGGACTTGGATCCACCTAAAGACTGGTTCAAGATCCACTGAATGCCTGTCCCTAGATCCATGGAATGCCTGCACCTAGATCCACCTAAAGACTGATTCAAGATCCACTGAATGCCAGTCCCTAGATTCACTGAATGTCAGTGCCTAGATCCACCTAAAGACTGTCCCCAGATCCACTGAATGACTGGACCTAGATCCACCTAAAGACTGTCCCCAGATCCACTGAATGCCTGGACCTAGATCCACTTAAAGACTGTCCCCAGATCCACTGAACACCTGGACCTAGATCCACTGAATGCCTGACCTAGATTCATCTAAAGACTGTCCCCAGATCTACTGAATGTCAGTACCTAGATCCACCTAAAGACTGTCCCTAGATCCACTGAATGCCTGGACCTGGATCCACCTAATGACTGTTTTTAGATCCACTGAATGCCTGTCCCTAGATCCACTGAATGCCTGCACCTAGATCCACCTAAACACTGTCCCCAGATCCACTGAATAGCTGGACCTAGATCCACCTAAAGTCTGTCCCTAGATCCACTGAATGCCTTAACCTAGATCCATGTAAAGACTGCTCCTAGATCCATTGAAGGCCTGCACCTAGATCCACCTAAAGACTGACCCTAGATCTACTGAAAGTCTACCTCCAATTTAGATCCAGTAAAAGAAAGAACCTAGATCCACTAAAAAGATTAAACCTTGATCCAATGCTAGACTCGACCTAGTTCCACTGAAAGACTGGAACCAGATCCACTGAATGCCTGGACCTAGATCCACTGGAAGCCTGCACCTGGATCCACCTAAAGACTGGTTCAAGATCCACTGAATGCCTGTCCCTAGATCCACTGAATGTCAGTGCCTAAATCCACCTAAAGACTGTCCCTAAATCCACTGAATACCTGGGCATAGATCCACCCAAAGACTGGTTCAAGATCCACTGAACGCCTGTCCCTAGATCCACTGAATGCCTGCACCTAGATCCACCTAAAGACTGTCCCCAGATCCACTGAATACCTGGACCTAGATCCACCTAAAGACTTTCCCTAAATCCACTGAATGCCAGTGCCTAGATCCACCTAAAGTCTGTCTCTAGATCCACTGAATGACTGGACCTAGATCCACGTAAAGACTTCTCCTAGATCCATTGAAGGCCTGCACCTAGATCCACCTAAAGACTGATGCTAGATCTACTGAAAGTCTAGCTCCAATTTAGATCCAGTAAAAGAAAGAGCCTAGATCCACTAAAAAGATTAAACCTTGATCCAGTGCTAAACTCGACCTAGTTCCACTGAAAGACTGGAACCAGATTCACTGAATGCCTGGACCTAGATCCACTGAATGCATGGACTTGGATCCAGCTAAAGACTGGTTCAAGATCCACTGAACGCCTGTCCCTAGATCCATGGAATGCCTGCACCTAGATCCACCTAAAGACTGATTCAAGATCCACTGAATGCCAGTCCCTAGATTCACTGAATGTCAGTGCCTAGATCCACCTAAATACTGTCCCCAGATCCACTGAATGCCTGGACCTAGATCCACCTAAAGACCATCCCCAGATCCACTGAATGCCTGGACCTAGATCCACTTAAAGACTGTCCCCAGATCCACCGGACCTAGATCCACTGAATGCCTGACCTAGATTCACCTAAAGACTGTCCCCAGATCTACTGAATGCCTGGACCTAGATCCACCTAAAGACTTTCCCCAGATCAACTGAATACCTGGACCTAGATCCACCGAAAGACTGTCCCTAAATCCACTGAATGCCAGTGCCTAGATCCACCTAAAGTCTGTCCCTAGATCCACTGAATGCCTGGACCTAGATTCACCTAAAGACTGTCCCCAGACCCACTGAATGCCTGGACCTAGATCCACTTAATGACTGGACCTAGATCCACGTAAAGACTGGTCCTAGATCCATTTAAGGCCTGCACCTAGATCCACCCAAAAGACCGTCCCTAGATCTGCTGAAAGTCTAGCTCCAATAGATCCAGTAAAAGAAAGAACCTAGATCCGCTGAACAGATTGCACCTTGATCCACTGCTAGACTCGACCTAGTTCCACTGAAAGACAGAAACACTGGCATCAGATCTACTGAATGCTTGGACCTAGATCCACCTAAAGAATGTCCTTAGATCCACTGAATGACTGGACCTAGATCCACGTAAAGATTGCTCCTAGATCCATTTAAGGCCTGCACCTAGATCCACCTAAAGACTGACACCAGATCTACTGAAAGTCTAGCTCCAATTTAGATCCATTAATAGAAAGAACCTAGATCCACTGAAAAGATTGCACCTTGATCCAATGCTAGACTCAACCTAGTTCCACTGAAAGACTAGAACCAGATCCACTGAATGCCTGGACCTAGATCCACTGGATGCCTGGACCTGGATCCACCTAAAGACTGGTTCTAGATCCACTGAACGCCTGTCCCTAGATCCACTGAATGTCAGTGCCTAGAGCCATGCAAAGACTGTCCCTAGATCCACTGAATGCCTGGACCCAGATCCACCTAAAGACTGGTTCAAGATCCACTGAATGCCTGTGCCTAGATCCATTGAATGTCATTGCCTAGATCCACCTAAAAACTGTCCCCAGATCCACTGAATGCCTGGACCTACATCCACCTAAAGACTGTCCCCAGATCCACTGAATGCCTGGACCTAGATCCACTTAACGACTGTCCCCATATCCACTGAATGCCTGGACCTAGATCCACTGAATACTTGACCTAGATTCACCTAAAGACTTTCCCCAGATCCACTGAATGCCTGGACCTAGATCCACCTAAAGACTGTCCCCAGATCCACTGAATACCTGGCCCTAGATCCACCTAAAGACTGTCCCTAAATCCACTGAATGCCCCAGTGCCTAGATCCACCTAAAGTCTGGCCCTAGATCCACTGAATGCCTGGACCTAGATCTACCTAAAGACTGTCGCCAGATCCACTGAATGCCTGGAGCTAAATCAACTGAATGCCTGACCTAGATCCACCTAAAGACTGTCCATAGATCCATTGCATGACTGGACCTAGGTCCATGTAAAGACTGCTCCTAGATCCATTGAAGGCCTGCAACTAGATCCACCTAAAAACTGACCCTAGATCTACTGAAAGTCTAGTTCCAATTTAGATCCAGTAAAAGAAAG